>NC_056739.1:1106417126-1106752126 GCF_019279795.1 Protopterus annectens
ATCATGTCTGACAATTCTGTAATGTTACACTTCCACATTCAAAGACAGAACTGAATGTTTAACTTGAAGGATATAAATGAATATATATATATATATATATATATATATATATATATATATATATATGTATATATATATATATATATATATATATATATGTATGTATATATATATATATATATATATATATATATATATATATATATATATATATATATATATATATATATATATATATATATATATATATATATATATATATATATATATATATATATATATATATACATACACATATATATATATATATATATATATATATATATATATATATATATATATATATATATATATATATATATATACACACACACACACACACACACATATATATATATATATATATATATATATATATATATATATATATATATATATATATATATATATTGTTGGGCAAGAAACATCTTTGCCAGTGTATGCATTACATCTCTATAATCGTACTACATAAAGCATCACAGAAAGGTGGTAAAAAATCTGTATGACAAGTCATTGATTAGCAGCAATGCTATATGCATTATGATTGCTACAGATGTCAGTTACCTGCAACATAAACATATTAAGACATGTTTTAGGAGAAATATAAGAAAATTACTGATTAATATAAGTGTCCTGCCGTGCAAACTTATACTGCTGCCACTTCACCCTCACCACTGCACAAATGATAATATTTTTACATCGTTGAAGTCGCAGATTATTTTGCATGACAACATAAAAATACTTTGGTCTTGAGTACCTCAGGAAACAGAATATGAGAATAAATGGCACAATATAAAAAATAGTATAATACATTTTCACTCACTTGTAATGCATTAACTCATGAAATATCAAAGTATTGAGGACATTCAGTACTTTCTTAAGTTAAGCACTTCAGTAGAATTTATTCATCAAATAGAGAAAAATGTGACTATTATTTATATGATGTCTTATGACATCACTGAACAGGAATCGGTGAGCACTCAGGCATGACTTTAACTAACTATAATACAAGTAACTTTTGTAAAATAAAAATAAAATAATTTTAAGTTGAGAGAAAATGACAGATGAACAGTAACAGCAGACCATGCACCTCACAGTGTAGTCTGCAGATATCACTACATGCATCATGTATACTCCATGTATTTTTTTTTACAAGAAAGGAAACACTCACCCGAATATCATTTTCCATACTTCTGGACTAGACACTGCCTATTACCCGTACAGCCATTTGCAGTGCATGAGCCTGGCACATGAGGGTCCATTTCTACTGCTGCTGACTGGTCATCATGGGAGCTGCAATGACAGCATGGGTCTCTTCACCACCAGAGTGGAGCATGATCATGATTGTGCAAAATACAACTTGCAATAAACATCCTGCATGCAATAGCCTGGTCATACTGAAGGCCACCCTGAGACTCATCTAGGCACCTAAGACAGCTCTTTTGGAGGATGAAGACACTCATGAAGATTATGGGTCTGAGACAGGGATATGTTATAGGTGATCTCTGCAGCTACACTTGAATTTCTCACTGGTGTCATGAGCCATGGCTCAAATGGATATCCAGCAGTAACTGAAAAATGAGAGATAGAGAGAAAAAGAAAAGGGGGTGAGACAAAACAAAAAATGGTTCGGGGTTCACAATACATTTTAACATGAATAACTACTTAAAAACAATATATAAACAATTATTTTTCCACTTAACAACAAGATGATCACTTGGCATCCTAATATTGAAGAAGAGGCAGTAGATTGAGCTAGTGTGCCCGATATGGGAATTGTGTACCCTGCCAGGATGCTGGGCAACAGACAGTAATGAACCCCCATGATTATAGACTACATGGCAATTGATGGAATGCTAGGAATTCCTATTGTGGTAATGCTCACCCTGTGGACAAGAAAGGGCCTTATTTAAAACATAGAGGGAATCTATAACACTGAGTATATCAGGGAAATATCCCATCCGATAAAAGGCACACAGTCCTGGATCAATCCTGAGTTGACACCAGGATATAGACATAGTGCTGCAGATCTATGTCAGATGATTGAGTTTTCGGAAACTCAAAATTCATACAGGTGAAATCTTATGATGAAGTGTCTGAAAACCCGAACATCAAAAAAAAAAAAAGCACAAAAATCTACTTTTTTACATTTATGTGGAGGGGGAAGCCCCCCTCATACCTCCTAAAAATTATATATGCCAACTCCAAGATCACACTGCAGTGAAAAAAAGAGTAAATTTCCTTATCCTCGCCATACCGCAATCGCTATTCAAAAGCTTTGAATTTTCAAAAACTCGATCATATTGTCTTGACCGTATGAATTTCAAGTTTCTGAAAATTCAGTCAACTGAAAGGGATCCACTGATCTACATATGCCAAGAGTACATCCAGGAACTGCTGCTATAGTATCCTTCAGGTAAAAGCCTGTCAGAGCCCCCATTGTGTTCCAAGTCTGTCTCTGGAAAGTGCCCATGGTAAGTTTAGTGAGGGAAATACATGCATTAGTGTTCACAGGGATAGGAAGTTCACACATTACTCCAGTACCACTACAAGGGTCAAACATCCCTACTAAGACCTTCATAATGCCCCTATCCAGTCTGAACCTATCAAGAATGTCTTTATTATTAAAATTATAATGAGTTTTCCTTTGTTTATACTATCATCTCTTTGGCTGGCGAGCACCACTGGGTGCAAGAGGTTTTGTACTGGCCAAGACAAGTAACTCACACCTAGAAATAGCAATACTACCAGAAAGTGATAGCATTATCAAGGACTGCAACTCAGGTAGGTTTGGCAAGACTTCCGTTTATCATACGTTTATCATATCATATCTGCAGACAGAGAAAAATAAGACTGAGAATTTTGCTATGAATTGCAAATGGCATAGAGAATACTTCATTAGCAAACCCTGAGTTACATCATTCCCCATTTACATCTCATTATTAGGATATTTGCAATAGTTCATTTGAGGTCATTGTACTTTTGAGTAAATGGCCTATATAAATTGCAACCCAGTACTCATTCGCGTACATTGCAGATTGCCTAAATGTATTTGTGTAAATGACTATAAATATCCCCTGCAGTTTTATTTGGGAGGGAACGGGGAGGTAATATTATCAATATGAGTTGTGATTGATTGTTTTACTAGTCTCAATTAGAAGAATGTCATCTACATACATTATATTTAGATTAGGGAACTCAAGGATCATGTCATTGATAAATAGGGAAACAAACAGAGGGTTAATACCATGCCTAATGGGACTCCAGTATTGCATGCATCTATATCTGAGAAAGACTTGTTACTATAGACTGTAAAAGTTCTATCTTTCAAGTAATTTTGAAACCAAGCCATACTCTGAAGATCATACTTTCAAAGTTAAGCAAGACCTTATGTGTGGCTTTGCTGTATTGCATAAGTACATTTATGGGCTACAAAAAGCTTTTTACACCATTCTGTGTTGTATAATGCCAGAGCTGTAATGTAGAGAAGTGCAAAGTACTTTTCCTGGGTCCAGCAATCTGAAGGTAAAATATCATTTGGGTGGCATCATCTTGAGAAATTCAGAACAAGAAAAAACACTGGTGTTATAGTGAGAGTAGAAATGAACTGCCTAACATAAAATGAAATAGCTGTTAGCCAAAGCAAACAAGATGAAAACATGCATCATTAGGAGGCCTGATATGAGAATAGAGAGGTTATGCTACTATTTTCTGCATCTCATCTGACAAAAGCTGATCTATTATGTACAGATGGAGTATTTGCAGAGAAAAGAAAATCAAGTTAATTGAGAAGGTCTAGAGAAAGGCATTCATGGCAATAACTTAAATATTAGAGAATACACTACTAATTTTATTTGACTTTGTGATATGCATATCTCTTTAAAATTGATTTTATATATATGTTATACTGTTTTTAAAAATCAAGTTGACACAGGATAATTCTGCAACATTAGACATGCTTGAATATGTGAGTGAATATTCTGTACAATAACATGAGGTAATGCAGTTTAAGCTGATTTGTGATAACATGATCAAGAATGATTTTTTTCTAAAATACACACCAAAATGCACTGTTCATATCCAGGAAAAGTGCACCTGGCATAAAAAGGAACATTTTCCAAAACAATAAAACTGCAGATCAGGAACTACTTTGAGCAAGAACTTTATTAAACAAAAGTACAAAATAATATCAAAGTACCATTGGTTTCAGACTATAATAGTGATTTACCATGGTGCATTTACTGCATTTAATTCAGTAATCTACTCATATTTGAAAGTGTCTGTAAGGTTATTAGCATCACCACTCCATGGATTTTGTTACATTACTTGTAATCTCATACATTTAAAGGAATTAATTGTTGCTTTTTAGGAGCATGTATGGACAAAGCATTGTTTTCATTCTGTTTCTTAATATCATATATGTGTTCATAAATTCTGTCTGCATCTTGCCAAAAATATAAAAGCTTCACACTGCATTCACACAGACAAATAAATTACATTCTGAGTATTACAATGAGCATAATAGTGTTCTGCGTGTAACCAGGTGTGTATACAAGTTCTGTATTAAAATTTATATTCAATGGTTGCAGTTATAACATGGGGAATCATCATCAAACCCCCTTTTTTTCTCATGGGGCCACAGTGCTGTATCAGCTGTAGCCATCTCCCTCTATTCAGTGCCATTCACTTGCCTTCTTAGACACTCATGCCTGACTGTCACACGTCTTCCCTCACACAATCCGGCCACCTCTTTGCTAGATGCCTTTGTTTCCCCTTGACTTCTTCCTGTCTGTCCCAAATCTTCTTCACCAGATTGTCTTTTGCGTTTCTGCACATCTGCCTGAACAACAGTAATATGTTCTATTAGACCTTTTCTAAAATTGAAGCTACTTTGGCTTCTGGTCTTATGTCTTCATTTCTTCATCTGCCCCACAGTGTGCATCCTACCACCCATCTCAGGCACTTCATCTGCATCGCTTCTAGCTTCCTCAGCTACTCTGCTTTACTGCCCAGGGTTTGTACCATATCACAGTACTGGTCACACCGCTGTTTTGTACACTTTACTTTTCAGCTTCTTTAGCCATTCTTCTCACACACTGCTGACACTATGCCAGTTCACTACAACTCCTCTGGTTCTGGCTCTGATCTCCTCATTCAGACATCCATTCTCCTTAACCGCCCCTCCCACTTACTTGAAGCTTTTAACCTGTTCCACTATTTTCCCTTCTATCTTAATTCTCAGCTTCTGATTTTCCCATTTGCTGCCATTACAACTATCTTATCTGTACAAGGTTTCATGTCATATGCCTTCTGTTTTGCATTCCATTTCCCCTGTCCTTTACTGACATTTATGCTTATAGTCTGCCTGCAATGCCACATCATGTACTTACAGCACATTTGTTGTTCTGTCCCCTCCGACCTGTTTGCTGATGTAGTCCATCACCAGTATGAACAGCAGTGCGCTCAGAGTTGAAGCCTGATGCACACCTACTCTCACTGAGAACCCCTCTGTAATACTGAATACTGTTTGTAGTTGAATCATTGGTTCTTTGTACATAGCTTGCACTGATTTTGCCAATGTTTCTGAGAATTAGAACCACCACAGGACTGCTCAAATCATCTTTCTTGGGACCTTGTCATATGCTTTCTCCAAGTCTAGGAATGCCCAGTTGGACTCCTTGCTCATCTCTAGCTTCCTCTCTACTATCAGACTCACTGTAAACATCAGTTTGGTTGTGCTCCATCCTGATTTGAATCCAAAGTGCTCATTTTCCATCTTACTTTCTACTACTTTGCATATTCACTTATCACTCACCCTCTCCAGAACTTTCATGCAATGTGACAATTTGATACCTCTGTACTGCCCGCAGTGGTGGATGTTCCCTATGATCCTGTACGTTGGTTCTAGTATTCTATTTTTCCAGTCATCCGGGATATGCCTTTCTCTCCATATTGCTATGAGTATCTCCAGGAGCCATTTTCCTGTATCTCACCCAACATCTTGATCATATCTGCTATAAAGTCATCTGAGCCTGCTGCTTTCCTTGACTTCATTATCCTTAGTGCTGTTCTTACTTCTTCTAGGAATGGCTCCTCCCCTTCTTTCATCACAGGCTGTGACTCAGGCAGTACAGCTTCTGTGGGCTTTTCTTGATTCAGATAAAAACACACAGCAACATGTTTTCTTGATTCAGAAGCTGCTAAAAGTATTCCTTCTATTTGCCTATGAATTCCTGTGGGCTGGTGAGCAGGTAGTTACTGCCATCCCTTACAAAGGGTGTCTTTCTAAGCGGTAAGAGACTAAACAGAAGATAATGCAAAATATCAAGGAGTTGGAAGGTCTTGACTATGGATATGGATAGTAAGGTACAGGTACAAGCAGTGAAAGTGTTTCTAGCCCCGTTAGTAATGCATACAGATCATGCATATTGTTATCAACCAGAGGAGAAGCTGTTGAACATAATAAAGAGAGCAAGAGTTAAGCAAGAGTTGTTTCTCCCCACAGAGCAAGATCATCCAGGATGATCAGATATGATGCAATACTTTAGAAATGCACAGTTAAGGTTTATATACATAACACAAGTAGAAGACTACAAAAATAAATTATGTTGAAATGTGGGGGGGGGGGTGGGGTGGGGTTCATGAAATAAGAAGACAGTAGGATTTTGGATGCAGGCCCTTAGGGAGAACAATAATAACCATACAGAATATTATATTTACATAGCTGCAGAAAGTATTTTTGAGAACTAAGCCAATGTGGAAATGAAAAAAGGAGGTTTTAGCAATATGGATGACTGAAGGTAGGGGCACCAAAGATAAGATGGAATTTACTGGAGAAAATTAGCAAAGGAACCAAGTTATTTGGCATAAATAATTAAGGAGGGAAAGGTCATAGGGTGTGATGAGGTCAAGCAGAAATTTGGACTGTGGGTTAGAGACTGCCTTACCTAACAGGGATTGCTAACATAGTACATGAAAAGAGAAAGACATAGGGGAGTATTGAATGAAAGACCAACTCTGGATGAATTTATAGATGAGTTTAGAGCAGAAGCTGTGGTTAAAAAGGGATACTTAATATGACATGTAAAATAATGCATTATAACAATAAAAATAAATCAGAAGAGGTTAGAAAGGAATGGGAAATGAAAATGGGAAGGCAATGTATTAAAGAACAATGGGATGATATTTGTATGGCTACTGTGTATGCAACAAAATGTAGAAGGTTCAAGATTTTTGCATGGAAGTGTCTGCACAGATTTTTTTACCTTAAGTAGACTTCAGAGATTTTTCCACAGGTAGACGGCAATTTTTGGAGATGTGATAGTTACTTGGGAATATGTTTTGGGAATGCAACAAGATGGTACATTTTGCAAATTCCCTGTACTGTAGTTTGTCAGGAATGCTGGTGAAGCAAATTATTGTAATTAAGGGATTATTCTTTTAAACTAGCATATGGAAACTGAACTGCCCAGACATAGTAAAGCCCTACTAAGTTTAATGCTGTCAGATGCCATAAATGCAACTGCCAGAAATGGAAATAAAAAAATCTGAGATTATTAAATTGCCATAATCCTCAGTAATATATCAGACAATCATAAATTTTGCAAGGTACAGGGCAAACATGTGAGGCAAATCAGGCTCATTCTGCAAAATCAAGTACAGCTGAGAGGTATTTTTTTTTGGGTAGCAGTACCCGCAGTATGATAAAAAACAGATTTTCCAACTGCAAGAAAAGATGGTGTCTTGCATGTGCACCTCCTTTCCTCTCTTCCATCCATATGGCTGATTATTCTGTTTCATAAGTTTCCCTTTTTGTCTTATTTCTACTCCCCAGCTTCTGTAATGCGGACCTTCGTGCAGTACCAGGCTACATCTTCCATATTCTACAATTTTACACTACTCTTGCTGTGATGATAGGAGGTACTACCAGCACAGCTTGCTGGAATTTTGTAATTATATATTATAATTATATGTCATTTGTGAATATCAAATTGATTTATGCAAGATGCTTGTGTTACAAATGTATTAGAACTGTATGTCATGTGTATATCAAACTGATTTGTACAGATGTTTGTGTTGAAAAGGTATTTGTAAAGTGTTTGTGTTTGAAATGTATCCACAGTGTACCCTACTGGAGAGAACAGAAATGTACATGCACTATTGTAAGTGTTTAAATATATATGTTTTAACAGAAGAAACTGGAAGGTGGGTCTACTTTATGCACTTGAAACATGAAAAACTCGAATCCAAATAGTGCAACACATAAAGAGCGAACCAGGAATACTTTGAATGTACTAAAGCGTGAAATTAAAAACCTTGAACCGTCATAGTCAGCCAACCCACCACCCGCAACACACTACCTACCCAAACACAATAAAAAAACACATACATACACTTACCAAAACCCTATTTCTAACCCTAAATTAAAGCACTAAAACCCAGCTGCTAACCCTACACTAAACCCCACATACACAACTATCTATGCACTATCCTTAATCCCTCCCTAACCCTAAGGTCTGTAACTACCGCACACTTCCCGTACGGAGCTCTACCCAAACAAACTAAATATTCCACACACATACACTTAACAAAACCCTTACATACATTACCTACATTACCTACACAAAACCTTATATACACTACCTACCTATGCACTTACCTTAACCCATCCCTAACCCTAAGGTCCATAACTATTGCACACTTACCTTACGGAGCTATACCGCAGAAGGGCCAACTATGCGAATTCAATATTTCCACTTTTGCGGTTTTGTTCGTTCGATGTATTCGTGGTTCGCTCTTTACGTGTCGCGCTATTTGGATTTGGGTTTTTCAGCTTTTGAGCGTGTAAAGTTGATCCCTGGAAGGTTAACCTCAGTCCAGAAAACTTAAAAATATATCTGAAATTAGGCCATAAAAATGCTATCTCACAGGTTTCAATGCAGCCAGAAACACAAAGTCTATACTAGGAGGCTTTTTGTATTGTCTTTGGGGTGAATTAATTACTACTCTGGAAGCATGGAGGAATGAAATTGTTTTATGACTTCCAGCACCTGCCATAAATCTGAGCAAAGGCCCTTGTGTGCATATTTTTACAGTTAGGTGCTAAATCCTGCCAGCTTCCAGCAATGGGGGTTTGCATGAGAACCTAGAAGTCAGATGAAGTGGTGTCATTCTGTAAGCTATCCCAGGAGTAATATTTTAGATATTATTTTGAGAAGCTCTTAGTGAGACAGAGAATTCTGTATTCTGTCATGCCTGACAACAAGAATGGCCGTTCACCACATCATCTGCCTTGGTCTGTTAAGGAGTTAGGGAATAGTGATTCTCTTAGATTTAGTCAGCAATATAGTGAAGTTTAGTTTAGATATTGTTTTTCTTTATTTGTCTGAGCCTGTCCTTCAATGTTATTTTAAGTATTTCCTGTGATTTTGAACTCTGACATCACTGTGAATATATACTTAGTATTTTCTTGTTCTTTTATTATTTATTACTAAATATATTAAGCCTTTCATTGTGGCTGATCTTTGTAGAGATATTTAAATTTTTAGAGTACTTGCATATTTATTTAGTGACACTGTGTGGACCACTCCTAATATCCTTGTTCTGGGTCAAACTACCATTTGTATTAATACTAATTTCACTCAGTATATTGGGTACCCTTGGAAGAGCCTTTAGGTAACTGGCAGGAGTGTCTGGTGGCAGTCGTAACTACCTTAGAGTCTGGGCAGAAAGGGGCATAGCTAGTAAACCCCTGTCAGCCTTTTCCAGGTGTGTGTGTGTGTGTGTGTGTGTGTGTGTGTGTGTGTGTGTGTGTGTGTGTGCGAGCACGCATGCAAATGAAACCTCAAAGAGTGTGGGTGTCAGCTACTTGGACAGGGACACAAAGCACTGGTTGAGCAGAGAGGGTGCTTGAGGTCTTGGCTTTGAAACTCAGCTAAGATCTCAATGGTATAGCTGTTCCAGTGGGGAGTCTTACTGGGGATCTGGAGAAAGAGGGAGAAACCAGCCCAGGACTGACTGTGTTCCAAGTGTGCTCTTAAGGGAAATTGTGCTTGATTGTGCTTGATGCAGAGAGTTGCATCTGGAGATACTGTGGGTGTACCTGTTATCCTCCCAGTAAATGTCCCCCACTGGTGCCAGTGGTGAGGATTGAGACTCCTTGATTATTGGCTTAGAGGTGGTGGAGTGTCACAGTTACAATCACCTCTTCTCATTCCCTCCTGTTTACAAAACATTTCTTCCATTCATACAATATCCTATTGAAATGGCCGTAAATAGTATGTTTGGAAGAGATGTTAAAGACCATTTCAGTATCTCTCATTTTCTGGAATCTGTGGTGCTAAAGTGGGAGTTAGCTCATAGGATAAAGCTCCCAGTTGCCATTTAGTATATGCTCACCTTCAGCTATGCTCATGACCAAAGAACAGTAACCAAAAGGATTCCATCATAGATCTAAGCTTCTGATGTAAGGTCCCTCTGCATGGCAGATGGGTTCAATTCCATCTCTGTGATAGCCCCTCCATATATCCACTGAGGTAGTCTGGGCACTTTGCAAAAATAACCCTGGATGTCTCCCATTGGTTGGAGATATTCCAGACATGAACCTCTAGGCAGAGGTTTCTGGGTAGACCAAGGACATTTGAAGGGATTATATTTCTCAGCTTTTCTAGAAATTCCAGGGGCCATAGAGGATGCAGAGAAGAATGTTCCTGGAGGTAGTGAAGTCTAGACAAGTCTGTTTGCTTATTATCACTGCAGTCTTCAATAGGGCAAACACTTTACATATTGGCTGGAAAGCTGCAAAGCCTCTCCCCCCACCCACCTTACTCATGTTTGCTAACCATAACCCTAATACTGCCCCTGCCCCTAACATAAGCCCTACACATTACCTTAGGAAACTCATTACCACTATTCAGAAACATTTGGTCTGGTAGTATTTTTATTTTCTATATTTTCAATGAACCAATCACAAAAGGAGAATGGAGAATGTTTGTTTTCCTTTTGAGATAGGTTGAAGTTTGTGTTTTTGATTTTTTTTGTTGGGGGTTAAGTGAACCTTGAGTAGAAGATGTTGACTGAGTGAGTGTTGGTAATTCTTGAATTTGAGATTTGCTAATGTACTCATATATTTATATATATATATATATATATATATATATATATATACACACACACACACACACACACACACACACACACACACACATATATATATATATATATATATATATATATATATATATATATGTATATGAGTGCACTTCTAAACATTGTAGTACACAAATCTCAAATTGCTAACAATCAAGCCTGAAATGAACACTTATATTTCTTGCACGGAGGCAAGCCCCCCTACACCCTCCACACCCCCTGCTAATTAAATATACCAACAGTGAGATCTCTCTACAGTGGGAAAAAGGCAAATTCTCTGATCCTCATTATGCTCAATCTTGCACAGACTTAACACCAGCAGAAGCAAAGAAATGAGTTTTAATCACTTCTGCCAATATTAACCATATTCAAGATTATAAATGTTTGACTACATGGAGCATTTCCAGATATATGTATTTCTGTATATAAATATATGGGTCCCCTTCAGATGATTGAAGTTCCAGAACTTCGAACATCATATGGCTGAGGACCATATGACTGAAGTTTTTAAAATTTGAGCGTTCTAAACTGAGATCTCTGTACAGCACAGAATGGTATATTTGCTGTTTTCCTCACTGTAGTGTGATCTTAGAGCTGGTATATTTAATTAGCAGGAGGTGTAGGTGGTGCAGGGAGGCTTGCTCCCATGCAAAAATGTAAAACAGAAATTTTTTTGTTTTTAATTTTTTTTTATTTTAAGTTTGAAGTTTCAAAACTTTGATGATGGTCCTCAGCCATATGATGTTCAAAGTTCTGGAACTTCGATCATCCGAAGGAGACCTATATATATATATATATATATATATATATATAGTACAGGCAAATATTCGATACTCAGACACACACACACTCACACACAAACAAATGCAAACTATGAACTGAAGACAGTTATCAGAAGTATTTTAGATCATGACTTATATACTCCACATACCCTATTGCTTATTGTTATCACTTCAAAATTACTGTTACTTTAAGAAAAGCAAAACGCTGTTCTTTTTCACAAAAAGCATGCGATTGCCTTTCACTTACTTTGGCTTTGCCTGTTACAGGTAAAGCTGCAATTGAAATACACTGAATTTCTCATTTTTAAATACAACAAATTTCTCATTTGAAATGCACTGACTTTCTCTAATTCAATCACTTGGAGTTTAGAACAAATTGTATATATTGTTTTTGTTTTTAACCATTTGCTTATGTCCAGTACGTCAGTACATCAAACACCTTAGCACACCAAGACCTGGTCTGTCAACAGTTGTTTCCTTAAGATCTAAGAAATTCATATTCATTACCTCAGTAATGTTGTCTGTCCAACTTAGCCTTTGCTGCCACTTTCTTCTTTTGCCTTAAATCTTTCCTAGCATCAGTGTCTTCTCCTGAATCCTGTCTTTGCACTATATGGAGAAAAGTTTTTAGTTTTAGTTTTACAAGACAATATTCCAGTAAGCAGTCTGGGTATATTTCCTTAACTACTGACTGATTTGATCTTCCTGTTGTCCATTTATTTCTCAAAACGTTTATACTATACCAAAGTTCAAAGGCATTGATTTTTTTTCTGGCACAGAGCTTTAATTATAATCTAGGTTTCACAACCATACAGTACTACTGTGGAAAATCAAGGCTTTGACTATACAGACCTTTGCTGACAATGTGATGTTTTTGCTGTTTAAAATCTTATCCATATTTTTCACAGCTTTCCCTCTAAAAAGCAAGCATATTTTAATTTCATGTCTGCATTCACCATCCACAGAGATGTCTGTGCTCAAGAAAATAAAATTCCTCACTGCAGCCATTCCTTTCTCATCTATTTGCAATGACTGATATGGCTAGATGACATAACTTTCATTTTGTTAATGCTGAACAAGAAGCCAGCTTTTGTGCTTTCTACTTTCACCTTCATTAACAGTATCTGTTCCTCTCTTTCTGCCACCAAAGTGGTATCATCTTCACATCTGAAGTTGTTAATGCTAATCCTGGCAATTTTGATTCCAACATATCATTTGTCTAACTTAGCAATTTACAATATATTCAGTGTACTAATTAATTTAGTAGGTTTCATTATACAGTCTTGTGTCTATTCTTTCCCAACCTTGAAGTAGTCAGTCAATCCATATTAATTCTAACTGCTGCTTTTTTATTTGCTTGCAATCCCTCGGGGGCAAATAAAGAATGTGCCATGGTTTGTTATAGTCCACAAAGGCAAAGGCTTTATAATAGTCTATAACACAGATGTAAATATATTTCTGTAGCTGTCTTATTTTTTCTGTTATCCAGCAGATGTTGGCAATTTGATGTCTGAAGTTTCTGCCTTCTATAAAACTAGCCTGCATATCTGGCGGTTCTTGGTCCCTATAATTCTGGAGGTAGCTTGCTGGAGCTTGAGACTTACCCCTTACCTTGTTAGAATTAGAAACAAGTGCAATTGATCAATAATTTGAGCACTCTTTAGAGCTGCCCTTTTGAGGATTGGAATATAAATTTACATTTTTCAAAGCAGTAGTCACTGTTGTGTTCTCCAAATTTGCTATCAAATTCTGAACAGCATTGCAACAACATTACTTTGCTGTGCTTTAAACAATTTAGTTGTAATTCCATCACTTCTAGCAGCTTTGCTATTAACAAGTCTTTCTAGATCCATTTTTTTAAGAAAGTTCTAGATCCATTTTAATTTCATTGGCCAGGATGCAATGGCTCTAGATCAAAGACAAAACCATCATATGCTTTAGTGATGCTATGACCCTCGTTATATATAGCTCTTCCATATATTCTTGCCACTTCTTCTCAATATCATTTGCTTCTACTAGCTCTCTCCCATTTTTGTTTGTTAATTTGCCCACTTTTGCATGGAAACTTTCTTTAATATCACCAATCTTCTTGAAAAAATTTCTTGTCCTTCCCAGTCTGATGAATTTAAACATGCCTTCTTATCTCTTATTGTTGTTCTCTGGAAATCTGCATTCACTTTGTAATATTTCTCTATATCTCCTTTGTATTTTTTCTCTTTCTTTCTTTTGCCACTTCTAAAGCTTATAGAGACAGCCATTTTACCTTCTTAATTGTCCTTCTGTAAGGGATATTTTTGTTGCCTTTTCCTGGATAATCTCAAAAGCTTCTTTCCATAGTTCTTCATGCACTCTCTCCAGAAATCTTGTTCACCTACATTATTTATTTATCAGGAATATTTTTGAGCCTATATTTAGCGGGCCTAAAGGCTTTTTGTGGTAGCCTTAATTTAATTCTAAACTTTACAATAAGCTGATCGTTTGAACCACAGTCAGCTGCAGGTCTTCCTTTTGCTGACTGTATGGAGCTCTTTCATCACTGAAAGCATAGTATAAAGGAAATTTGATTTTGTTATTGATCATGATGTGATGTCTGTGTATAAAAATTGTCTCTTAGACTGTTGAAACAAGAATATTTGTTATGAAGAATTATCTTGACAGATTTCTACTAGCCCCTTTCCTGCTTCATTTTGTATTGTAAGGCCAAATTTGCCTGTTATTCTACTTGTATTTTGCTCATCAGTTTTAATATTCCAGTAATGATTGCAATAACTTTTTTGTTTGTTGTTTTACATCCAGAAGGTGCTGCAGGTTCTTGTAAAACTGGTTATCTCTATTCTTTTCATCATCTGTTGTTGTAGCATAAATTTGTATTATTGTAATGTGGAACAGTTTGCCTTCAGTCTGATTAAGATAATTTTATCATTTTTTGATTGTAACAGAGCAATGACTTTGACACCTTTTTTAGCCATGAGAGCTACTCCATTTCTTCTGTAAAATTCTTGTCCAGTCCATTTTAGTTCACTAATTCCCCATATGTCAGTGTATACTTTTAAAATCTCATCCTTAACAACATCAGGTTTGGCTTGGCACATAGTTCTTACATTCTGCATCCAAATGGTATACAGATCTTTGCAGCATTGTAATTTCCTTTCATCCACTATCACCTCAATGTGTATATATATATATATATATATATATATATATATATATATATATATATATATATATATATATATGTGTGTGTGTGTGTGTGTGTGTGTGTGTGTGTGTGTGTGTGTGTGTGTGTGTGTGTGTGGTCAAAGAGAGAGACAGAGAGGGAAGTATATATATATATGTTGTGGTCCTGAAAATGGTTAGTCCAAAAATGTTCTTGTTTTCTTTTAAAGTTTACGGCATTGAATATATTTTTCTTGTGAGTAAATACAGAAATAGTGCTGGCATCAGTGCATTTGTTAACCACATAAGCCTATGTAATCACACTAGTCATGAGTGTCTCTGTTCCAGAGTGATAACAGAGTACTGTCTGATTAATTTATTTGCTCAGAATCACACAATAGACAAATGTAGGTTGAAGGACTCAAACACCAGATTGCAGGAAGCCTAAGGGTTAATAACTTTAATATTCTGCACTAACTGCCTCACACATTCTTGATATGATTTTTCCAGTGCTATCCATTTGGTTTAGTAGCATAATCCTGCAATGTCTGCCAGGATATTTGGGAAGAAAAAGACACACACACACACACACACACACACACACACACACACACATACACAAATACACCATTATATGTCATTATAGCTTTGCATATCTGTCTGTCTGTCATGTACCTATCTGTACATGTATCTAGATTGTATGTCTGTATGTGTGTGTCTAGGTCTGTGTGTGCATACGCGTGCATGTGTGTGCACGTGGACACTTATGCACTTGTGATTCTGCATATCTACACTCTCATCATTATATCTTTTTTCATTCCAAAATATAGATGCCTGTATACAGGTATGCGCTAATAGACAATATTTCATAGTAGAACAGAGTGTAATACCAGGCAAATGGATATGCACAGAGAATAGCTGACCTAACTTAGGTATCTCATCGCTCTATGTCCGCACTGTACCATAACGTAATGCCAACCAAAGGCATGTTAAAAAACACAATATGCAGTAAATGTTATACTTTTATTCCCTTATTTTCTCTGCATATTTTTATTGTATGTTATTTTTTTGTCTCATGAAATGCTGTGGTGGAGGAACATACGTTATAATAAAATGTTGACTGACTGAATAAAGACAGTTGAAAAAAGCACTATGGTATGGCTTAGTGATGCCATGCTGTTATAACAGAGGTTTTGATTATATAGCAGTACTTATTTGGAGAACATTCAGAGGTATTTGCAGACCTCTAGCTCTCTGTTAGAAATTCAAAAAAATGTATCAGCATGGCATTTGCTGCATTATTACTGTTCACAGGCTGTCAGAGTGTCACCCACATACTGCCATTATGTCAAAGACAGTAATATTGCATATTCTCAGAATACTCTGCTCTAGGCTGTCATATCTCTGACTCTAAGTAGTGGAGATGAAAACTAAGATTTAATAAGTGTGACCCTGTTTGTTTCTTGTTAAATCACTGATATACATTTCTGAGGGAAATTGTCTTACATCAAAGATTAAGAATGCAGTCTGAAAACAAAACCTATAACATTTTTGTGTCAAAGATTAATAGTGAAATGCAAGTTAAAGATTTATATGTTTTCAGAGCAAACTAGGAGCTGAAGAACAACTAAAGTTGGTATGACAACACTGGATAATTGACTGAACAATTGCTCTGTCTCAAAATAACTGGAATAAGTACTCCAAGGGAGTATAAAAATGCTTGGGTTAATCAACAACTAATGGCAATGCAATAAACAGCTGTCTCTCAGGCCAGTGTTTGGTCCCCTGAGGACTGTAATGTGGCCCGTTAACACTGGCTCAAACCCAGTCATACCTCACTGCTAAAATAGGTTTAATAGGAATTTCTAGCACAGCAAAGCTGCTCAACAACTGTGCTCCACATTTTTTTTTAATTAAGAAATAGCAGTGATATAATGAAAAAGGCCAGTGTGATGCTTGTCTGGAGAGAAATAAAAGAAAATGAATGCTTGATAACCTAATTACATGAAAATCTGTTTTTATGGCATACATAATAATTTGTTTAATATTTAAGTTCTCCAGAGATGCACTTAAGACGCATTAAAACCTTGAGATGAAGTTAGAACTTCAGGCAGGTGATTCCCTTAGTACAAGTTGAGTCACTTTCACTTCTAAGTAAGAACCTTTCCTTTAGGAAAGCAAAAAATAAATAAATTATTAGGCTTATATTTGTGTTTTATTTTGCTATGTGCCAATTAGTCTGACTATTGGGAGTAATTATCCTGTTTATGGTAGATAAATATCCTGTTATTTAACAGTCAGCACTGCACTGTTTGTACACATCCCTTATCTTTTATTTTTTGGTCTGTCTTCTAAGGTACTAGCATTTTACCTTACAGCTGACAAAACTGATTCTGTCTTTATATTTAAAGTTTTTTTATCCAAAAATATTGTCCTCAGCCTGATTCCATAGCCTAGAGGTATACAGACCTTCCTATCACCTACATGATTTGATTCCAGTTATTTGCTCAGACACTGGTGAAGCCAGTCCGAAGACAGAGGAATAAGTGTCTGAGTCAGGCTTGCTTATCCTAGGAGGAGAAGGGAGATGGTTCCGCATACTGGAATATGGAAACCTGTCACTCAGTGGTAGCCTTTCTGGAAATTGAGTGGGAGTATGCACTCTCTCAGGAGAAGGTGATATCTGTGAGCATGCACATAACTGGCTAAGAAAAGGTTTAGGGCCATATATCACAAACCCTCCTGAAAGAAGCATGATGGCTGCATAGATGATGGCCTCCTATAACTTCCAACCACTCCAGCATATAAATATGTATCTGTGTCATTGTGAGAGGGCTGATGTTTGGCAGGTTGCAGGGATAAAAAGACTCAAAGGATACTTAGTATTATCAGAGGGTCTCACAGTAGCAAAGCAGCTAGCTGCCACACTTCAGTTCTTGTTTTGCCTGCTTTTTGCATTGCATCTGCATGTTGCCCCTGTGTCAGAGAGGGCTTTTGATGGGTGATCCAGTTTACACCTAGTTTACTCCCATGATTCAACATTTCAAAGATATGTCGTAGGTGTACTAGTGACCTTACAAATTGCCATAAATGTTCCTACAATATGTGTGTTTTTGTTTGCAAGCTCATGTGTGTGCACATGCCTGAGTGCATACAGGCACATTTCTTACAATAGACTGCTATCTCATCAAAGGATTAGTTTTTCTGTTTCTGCCTTTCATCCTCTAACTATTGGGATACATTCTGGCTCAACTGCACACCTCACCTAGCTTAAGCGATATGTTTGTTTTTGGGTCATGTTTCTTAAATAGGGAATATAGCTGTATTGGGGAGCACAAATATTTATCAAACAAGCCTTAAGATAGTCACACGATTGAAATAATTTAATATATTAAATCCTGGATGCTGTTTCTATGGGATATATATATATATATATATATATATATATATATATATATATATATATATATATATATATATATACATATGAAAAGATGCAAGGAAATGGTTTTCCTCCTCTAAAAGGCACATTTGATGCAGACGTCTTCTGCAGGTTTGACAGTTCTATGTTTGAGCTAGTTTCATTCATCCAGTTTGTTGTCAGGGTTAAAGTTCGAGTTCCAGACTGGAGCCAAGGAATATCATGTGCTATAAAGCTTGCTTCAAAGTTTCAGACAGGTGAGCTAGGTGTTGTTTTAAAATGAAGGTTAATTTTGAGTATATTTTCTCTTTGCAAAATAACAGTGATGTAAACTGACCTTAATTTTATCACACTGTCAGATCAACATTTACTCTATACCCACGGCACAGTAAAAGAAATGGTGGTAGCTTAACATTTTAACTTGCCAGCTGCAGTTTGTCTGGAAGGGAGGATTTGGCAAGACTCAGAAATACAAGTGATCAACAGTAAAATTAATATATGCACTAAAATAACATATATAACTACAGACTGAAATTTTCTATGATAATGTAAGTTGACTTAAGTGTTTTTGTCTTGTGCTTTTTATTCCATTCTGTCTCCACCCATCATTTCTCTTTCAGTCAGCTGGCCCATTCATTCTCCTATCCAACAAGAGAAAATCATGACAGGCAATCATCCAGGTAGCCATCAGAGTTTTTTCTTATTTTATCATATACAAACCAAATCAGGAGTAAAGAGCTGATTCTAATTTTTGGTCCTTGAGTTATATTATGCTACTGCAAGAGGAGATGATATGAGGACTTGCACAGAGCACCTTGAGACTAAATGGATAATGTGACTACAAGTGACTAGGGGTAGTGGACTGAATGAGCATATCCCTTTAAGACCTGCTCTGAAGTCATGGGGTCTGAGGCAGTAGCTTTAATGTGCTTTTTAGTTGTGTTTTAAATAGATCTGATGAAGCACCCAGAGCAGGTGCAAAAGAGCTTATATTTTTCATTTTATTTATTATTTTTTGTCTATTAAAGAGGTTTTATACTGCTGGTGCTTTGCTAGTTCTTTATTTCTGTCTTTATTTATTTTTTATTTTACCCTAACCCCTCACGCAGTGATAGACAAATGCACCAGAAATGTAGCTAGGGTAGAGCAAAGGGGGAAGCTGCACCAGATGCTAGGTGTTAGAGGGATCAATCATTACATCCTTTTTTGTTACTTTTTTATTATTTTGTGCCACTTATCATGTAAACATGAGGATGTGACAGAGATGAGGCATTCCTGAAAAGAAAGGAGGAACACAAGATTGAAGGATGGGTCTTTTTTGTGCCTTTACTTAATGTTGATGGGCAGCAGATGAGCCAACTATGACTCTGGTGTGCACTCACAGATATGGGGGCCTGCGTGGCCTTTGCAGAAATTGAAACATGGCTGGCAAGCTCCCAACTTATTCTTAACCCCAGAAAAACAAAGCTTATTACCTTTCAACCTACCAGGCCACTAGATTCTCCCCCCACAGTTCCAAATCACAAACAATAACAACACAATAATTACACCTGAAACATCCACCAAACTACTAGGAGCCATTGTGGATGATAAGCTAAGATCTGACTTGTATATATCACAAACAATTTAAAAAGTCCACAAAAAATGGACACCCTTTACAGAAACCAAAAATATTTAACAGACTCCTCAACAGCTGCCATAGCCACAACCCCCCTACTAGCAACTGTGTTATACATGTCACCCATCCTTATCCTTCTAAAAAAAAAAAAACAGATTTGGATAAAATGAATAAATGCTATAACATAATAGCTAAATTTGCTACTGTATCATTATACAAGTCACATCACTGACTAGCCCTAAAAAACTCTCCTGGCTTGAACTACTTCAGCTTCTTACATACAACCAATTAATCATGGCCCACAAATTACTCTATAACCCCCCAAAAAAACCCAGCTCTCCAAAGCTTAGTACAACCTTACTCTAACACTCGAATACTGCGGTCATCAAATAAATCGTTACTACAAGTCTCTAAAACTAATAACACTGCAGGAGACTCCTTGTACACTTCCCATATCTCAAAAACCTGGAACTCCATCCCCATAATATTAGAAGCACTGGCAACACATACCAGTTTAAAAAAACTACTCAAAAATGATCTGAAACTTGGCTCCCCTTGTACAAAGGTGGTGCTTCCACAGACCCTGGGAACTATAGACCTAATAGCTTGACTAGCCTTATCTGCAAGGCCATGGAGCAAATCATCATGGAATCTCCAAGCACTTGACTCTACTCAGTTTGGATTTGTCAAATTGAGATCATGCCTGTTAAACCTGATGGACTTCTTCAAGACAGTCATCAAGGCCCTGGACAAGGAGAAATCTCTGCATACAGCCTATCTAGACTTAGCCAAGGCTTTTGACACTATCCCCCACTCAGTCATCATTGACAAACTCACCCAGGTAGGTATCAACCCTTATATCGTTAGATGGGTCGCTAACTGGCTCACTGATAGAACCCATCATACTTCTCAACTGTACACATTTTCGCAGAATGTCCAGATTTTGGCCTCATATTTTTGGTCCATTTTTTCATAAACTTGTGGTTTTCTGGCAAATTATTTGTAAATCATTACAGATTGAAGTTAGAAAATAATGACAGACATTTGAGTTTGACTTCATATCCTTCATAAAATTCATACTAATGCAAAAGCTGTTATTCTATCAACTTTCTAAGTTTGTAAGAGCAATACTTAAAAATCGTCTCTATTTTTGGGCCTTTGTCCCACTTTTATTTATGGCTTTGACCAGATTTTTTGCTCTAAGAGATTGAGAGGTATGGAACACATATAGTCAAAATAGGAGAATTCACCTCCAACAGCAGACCTGTAACCACTGGTGTTCCATAGGGATCAGTCCTGGGACCTCTACTGTTTGGAATCTATTACTCGGACGTACAAGCAAAAACTAAAGGTCTGTGGCTGACAAAGTTTGCTGATGACTGCAAACTGGGAGTGGTCATAGAATCTCCAAACACTATCAAGATCCTACAAGAGGGTCTTACATAAAGAAATGACTTTGGCACCAATCATTTCTTTATGTAAGACCCTCTTGCGGGATGTTGACATTGTTTGGAGATTCTATGACCGCTCCCAGTTTGCAGTCATCAGCAAACTTTGTCACAAAGTCATGCAAAAAAAAATGCATTATCATCCCTTTTGGTAAGAGCAATGTTCCTGCTAACTACCAAATCAATGGCAATGCCCTAAGTATGCAGTCAGTGGTGAGAGACCTGGGCACACAGGTTGACAGCAACTTTACCTTTGATCACCATGTCCCCACAGTCGTAAGAAGGGCATTCTATATTGCTCATCTCATAAGAAGGGCATTGCCTCCAGAAAAAAGAAGTTATAACCTCCTTGTACTCTTCCCTCATCAGGCCAATAATTGAGTACAATGCCCTTTTTGGTATGTTCCTTTCCAAGCAACTACAGTAATTGAAGAGACCAAAAAAGGTTTCTCACAAGGAAAAGTAAAAGTCTTCAGCATGTGTCCTATGTGGATCAGCCAAAATCACAGCCACTGTATTCTGTTTCATACAGAGTACTCAGAGGTGATCTCTACCTTGCATATAAGGCAATCTCTGACCCTGGTTTAATGAAAATGCTGCATATCCATAAGTCAAATGGTACATGGGTTACTCACTCTGAAGACCTTAACCTGGTATGTGTCATTAATAGAACCTGCTGGTGGGACAGATTTTTCTCCCAGAGGTTACCACACCTTTGGAACAGACTCCCACTACATATCAAACAGAGCACCTCACTGGTCCTCTTAAAACGCAGTCTGGACGATTGGATGGGTAACCATATATTGATTCTTGGGGTTCCACCTGTGTCCCTCTTGGACATGGGCAATAGGTGCTGATCATAGAAATAAGGGTAGAACTTGGCTAGGCTTGTAAGGGTCCTAGTGCCATCAGCCTAGTAGCTTACTATGATCCTATGATCCTATGTTTTTTCTTCACTGATTTGCCAGAGAACCTCTTCGTAGCAGTTTATGATTTACTCTTTGAATAACAAAAACTCATTTAACTTCAGCACATCCAGGATTATAATTGGGTCTATGAGTACAGCAAGAATGTTATGTCTTTAAGAATAGTATCTCAAGAAAATCACCTTGAGAATAAACAATACACAACAAATGATTGTGACAGGACATGCAATCACAACTGACTGACCCTATGTGGTAACAAGCATTTAAAAAAGGTTGTGCTGTAGTAGGAGGTGAATAATAGATTTTAAAGGCACAGGTGATTAACAGTGCATTTTTCTTGTGACAGTGACTTTTGTGGCATTGAGAGGAGTTTTAAAGCTTTTAAAGCTGTTAGCTTCTTTCTGATAAAGCTTCTTGGTGACTGCCATCTGTATTGGCAGCTTTAGATTTTATAACACTGAGGTTCTTACTTTCATTGTAAAATAATAAATGCAAACTGATGCCCTTGGACTCAGCATTGTGTAGTACTCAATGAAGACATAGTTTTACACTCTCTAAAAAAAGTGTTTGAATTATGTGCTTTTAACTATTTCAAAAAATATGTTACTTTATTGTTTCTTCAAACATATTTTCCTAACTGCTACTCCTATATGCTGTCACTAAGAAATACATCTGAAATTATTGAGCTAATTAGTTTTTACATAGTTTCACATTTTCAATCTTTACAAATTTCTTTGCAGCACTGGAGGCTGTCATGAGGAATGTAAATTACCATACATTTTTTACCTTGCATATTTCTAGTAAAACACTTCTATAAAACATGACATGCAGAAAAATCAGTGTTAATCAGGAAAATGTGTCTCACAGTTAACAGCATTATTGACAAGTGTAGTATTTTTGCCTAGATCCAGTTGTAGCAATAACAGCAAATTTGCAGTTAGATAAAAATATTTTCTTGGAATAAAGCAACCTTCTTAAACCTTGAAAAAGCAATAGAGTTTTCAACTACAAAACACTTCACTTGTACTTAAGCACTAATCTGTTCTACCACATGTAAACATATTGTGTATGATTGCTAGAATGCTTCAGCACACACACACTGATCTGTTCTACCACATGTGAACATATTGTATATGATTGCTAGAACAGTACACACACACACACACACACACACACACACACACACACACACACACACACACACACTGATCTGTTCTACCACATGTGAACATATTGTGTATGATTGCTAGAATGCTTCAGTACAAACACACTGATCTGTTGTACCACATGTGAACATACTGTGTATGATTGCTAGAATGTTTCAGTACACACACTCTGATGTGTTCTACCACATGTGAACATATTGTGTATGATTGCTAGAATGCTTCAGTATACACACACACTCACTGATCTGTTCTACTACATGTGAGCACATTGTGTATTATTGCTAGAATGCTTCAATACACACACTGATATGTTCTACCACATGTGAACATATTGTGTATGATTGCTATAATGCTTCAATACACACACACTGATGTGTTCTACCACATGTGAACATATTGTGTATGATTGCTAGAATGCTTCAGTACACACACACTGATCTGTTGTACCACATGTGAACATATTGCGTATGATTTCTAGAATGCTTCAATACACGCACTGATGTGTTCTACCACATGTGAACATATTGTGTATGATTGCTAGAATGCTTCCATACACACATCTACCACGTGAACATATTGTGTTTGATTGCTAGAATGCTTCAATATACACACTGATGTGTTCTACCACATGTTAACATATTGTGTGTGATTGCTAGAATGCTTCAATACACACATCTACCACATGTGAACATATTGTGTATGATTGCTAGAATGATTCAATATACACACTGATGTGTTTTACCACATGTTAACATAATGTGTATGATTGCTAGAATGCTTCAGTACACCCACTGAAGCAGATCACTTGCCACTGACAAATATGTGATGCCTTCAAAATGTCTTTTTACATAGATTTGATAGAATTGTGCCACCATACCAAGTGTCTTGCATTCATAAAGTGGGCATGAAAAACTATTATTATTGTTATTATTATTATTAATATTGTTACCACTCTTTTACAGATGGCTTCTTGTTCACCACTATCACCAGTGTTGTCTCTCCCTTCTTTACTGTGTTAAGCTTAGTTTTTCCCTTTTCCTTTTATTTTTTTCACAAAAAACAATAATTCTCCCCATGATTATATGAACTACAAACATTCCAATCAAACCATACAGTTCAGATTTTTTTTAAATAACCATTTTTAAGTTTTCATTTCTATTTACTTTCAAACACTATTTTATCTTGTCCCATTATTAGTTGCTCTGCATTATATGTCAATATTTGTCCTGCTGTAATATGCCCCTTAGTGTCAAGCATGAAATAACCTTCTTCCTCATTGCTGAAATTACTCTCATCATGTAAGTTTGATATTCAGGCCCTACTCCTAACATTTTCTTCTCCAAGTTTAAAGATATAATCTAGAAAGGCAATATTACATCCTTGAATCCAATCTTACAGTTTGAAAATATTGAACTGCATTGATTCCTTACTAATTTCTGTTGGAGAACTGATTTTATTTATAACATTTCATGAATTCCATTTTCTTTTACTTTGACTTGAGTTTCTCATCCCAGGAAATTGCTAAACCTCTTCAAATCTTCAGTTAACTTCTATTTTACAACACACATATGTGAAGATATGCACAGGCACGTACATGTGCACACACACACACACACACACACACACACACACACACACACACACACACACACACACACATACACACACACACACACACACACACACACACACACACACACACACACACACACACACACACACACACACACACACACACACACACACACACACACACGCACACACACACACACACACACTATTTCTGTTGGTTTTATCCATTTCTTGAATTAGCTATGCAGTTTAGAAGTTTACAAAAGGAAAACTTTACATTTTGCCAAAAAACAATGCCAGTGCCGTGAAAATCAGTGTTGAGGTTTTATCTGAAACATCTCTCTCTCATCTCCTTGCATTTT
Source organism: Protopterus annectens (assembly GCF_019279795.1). Lineage (NCBI taxonomy): Eukaryota > Metazoa > Chordata > Ceratodontiformes > Protopteridae > Protopterus > Protopterus annectens. The sequence goes on from NC_056739.1 coordinate 1,106,442,765, forward strand.
TTTTTAAAGTTTTTATTGGATTTTCAATTTGTAAAATAATCACAACAGCATTTACAGTCAGAGATTTGTGAACATAATAAATGAAAACATTTCAACTAAACCTCACACACAAAAGAAAAAAAAAACAACTATTTACAGGAGTATCCATTAACAATTAGTCATTCAAGTTATTATGCATTACATTAAATCTAAAATGCAGTTTTTTTTTTGCTTGTCAAGCAGATCTCTAAGTTTTACCCATGCATTTTAGCAAGAGGTAATCCTGGTTGTTCTTGACTTAATTGTAATGATTTCCAGGTGACAGACTTCAGTTGCAATATCTATAAATTCTTTGAAGGGGGTGTAGATTCATTCTTCCAATTCTGAGTTATAACCTTTCTCGCTATAGACAGTATAGACCATCAAATGTAATATTTCATTTTTTTAACGCCTATAGAAATAGGAGTGTTAAAAAGGATTAGTGATTTAAATAAAACAAATTTCTCTCCAAAAAAGCCTGTAAAAAGAGATTAATGTAATTCCAATAAAGGGTTAAGAAAGTACAGTCAAAAAACATGTGTTGCCAGTCCGCTTTAAGTTCTTGCTTGCATCTCCAACAAACTAGTTTTTGCTTGCAGATTAATTCAATTTTATTTGATGTGAAGCAAGAGCTATGCAAAAATTTCCAAGTAAAGAGATTCCATGTAAGCGATAAAGTTGTATGTTTAGAAGATATCAGAATTAATTTTGTATCTTCTTCACTCAGAGGTCTATTATTAATTTAGATAAAATAGGTCCAATAATTGTCATTGCAACTTTTTATTTCTCTCCTCACAACTCTATATTTGCATTTTTGAATAGCAACACCAGTGACTGCATTTGATTTTGGTGCGGGGGTCTTGGGCTTTTATAAAGTTGAATTCATAGGTCATCCACAGGGAAACATAGGAAACTGGTTAGAACATTTCAATTTCCTGTATAATATGGATTAAATCAAGGATGGGGAGGACACATGTCTAAAGCCGAATTATCCTTTATAACCTTGTAGGATCTGAGTGAATGGGCAGAAATGCAGACTGTAGAGAATTAATGTGCCAATTGTTAATTTTATTTTATTAAATGTTTTGGCTGCCTCATACCTTTCAAAAAGCATTTTTATGAAGTCACATTCCCATTTGGTGTATATGCTAAGGAAATATGTACCTGCAAAGTCTCCATTTGGGTAGGTCCTGTTTTTGCTTCATCTAACACCTTAAGAATCATTCCAAATAGTATCTTCCTTGCTTGAAAAAATATAACATTTCTAGCTCTAGCATGCATTGGACTAGTACTGAGGCAGTGTGTAGCCTTTAAAAGAAACATTTTCTTTATCTTATTTGTTCTTCCTACCATCATCTTTCATTCTAAGCTTATCCGTTCCACATCTGACCTAATTTTCCAATCAATAATCTTTTAATGTTTTTTTTATTTGTAGTATTAATGATTAATTGCATTTCAAACAAGATCTAACTTTTTTAATCTGAGGAGAATGTAAAGAGAATTTTACTGGATTACGTTAACCACATTCTTCTTTAGATGAATTTTTATGGCTAAATGGTGGATATTTTATTTATGTGATTTCACTGATATACTAGGATGAATCCAAATGGATACATTATGTGATCCTAGGTGCTGGTGGTTCTGTCCTTACCTTATCTCCCTGTTTAAACTGTTAAAGCATTATAATATTCTTGTTTTGTGTCTGCTGTGTCACATAATGGGCTGCATTAGCTTAAGCATCAAATCAAAGCTTCTGATTTAGAAAAATGCTCATTCCTGACTCCACGGTACTTGTGATTTTATACAGCTGACTGCCATCAACCTACAGCTGTTAACCTAATGCCCAAAGGCAACATAAATATGAACTATGTATTAAACCAATAAGCTTACCCTTCTTAATGCGTATGGCCTATTGTACCTCATTTCACAACAGAATCATCATTTTCTCATATCGTATGATGACTGCCCACCCAAGGTAGGTACACATAATTAAATCCAATCCTGTCATTTCCATGACCAACAAACGGAAACAGAATCCAGGTTAGACAATATTTTTTTAAGGAAAAAAAAAAACAGCTCTGTTGTCTTAAAGGGACAAATCTGTCACTACAAGACTGGTGATCCAAGTCTGATTAGTGATCAAGACACCTGCAGGAGCTTGCAAAGGATGGGGGTGGGGTGGCAGGTCAATAAAGAGGTTGTGTCTTACCTCTCTTGCTGAAAGAAAAATATACATTTCTGGGACACACCAAGTAAAGCTATTTCCCTGGTAGAGATGGGATGAGTGTGTATAATATGCTTTATGTAGGAGGTAGAGTTGTTTGCATGCTTACATCCCTTACAAAAGCAGAAACAGTCCATCTCTACACCCATTGCATATCCAGAACACAGCTGAAACAATCCTCTACTGGTTTTTGATTTTTTGATCTTTACTGTTATAATGAGGTCTGACAATGGCCAAAAGTGAGTGGGGTGTAAAGGAAATACAGCTTTTGTGTGACTGGTATAACTAGTACTGTAGGTCAACGTAACAAATTTATTGTACTTGATTTAATATTTAGTTTTACATTGTTTGTGTGCTTTTTTTCATAGAAGTTGACTTACAATCTCTTTCTGTTCTGTGGAAACTGATTTTGACTATCATTTTCTTTTAGAATTCTTTATTAGTTTGCAAAGAAGAATGGATTCCTTAAATAAGTATGCCACTAATGATTTACTAAAGCACAAATATCTTGTACAGTGTACTAAATGCTATAAAGTCAACACCTGATAACAATGGTGGCCTATGCTCGTCATACCAAAAGTTGAGGATTCACTTACCAGTAGTAGTAGTAAATATAGACTTTTTTTGTGGTGATTGCACTTGTGCAATTAGCATGGCTTGGAGAACTGTTGTTACGTATATTAATGACTGGACTATACATATATTAAAGACTGGACTGATGAAATAAATAATACTAGGCAAAGTGCAAGTAGAACACATTTAGGAAAGGAAGTATCTACTGTCAACAATGATCACTCAAACCCTTGCAAACATGATACTACCCATGACAATGTTATAATTCAGCGGACAAGTATTCAGCAGTCTGAGGATTCAGAGCATGTAGAAGAAGATAAAAAAAGAAGTTCACAACAAATAATAAGGAAGAAGAACTTGACTAAAGAGGATATATACTAAAAAGGACATTGCTTTTGTTGTATAACACACAGATCACAGGGAAGGATAACATTGTTCTATCAGAAAACTTTCAGCCTACAGAAAAGAGAAACAAGGGACAGGTTAAAAGTAAAAAATCAAACCTGAGCTTGGAAGGATCGAAGAATATTACTGTAAGAAAAAAAGAGAAAGACATAAGTTGGCAGCATGGCTCCACCTTTGGTGGTACAAAGCAAACTGAGAACTGCATGCTATGAAAAGACTGTCATTAATAATGCTGGTGATGATGATAATTCATTTGTAACAATTGATAGAGCAAATATTATTGAATTAGAAGTTGGTGATTTGTCCGATTTGGTCAAAAGTGATATTCTTGCAATAGGAGAGTCAATAATTATAGGAACTGACACTTTTATTTGAAGAAAAGATAATGGAAAACGAATAGTGTTGTGCTTCCCAGAACCAAAACTACAGGTTGCGAGAAAAGCCTTAGAATGCCTTCATATAATGAAGTATGGAGCTGGTTTTTATTCATATTACTACAAATGATCTCAACTGCAAACATTCTGTTAGTAGGGAAATTACAGCCCTCTTAGACAGCATAGCTTGCACATGTGTTAGGACACATTTTTCACAAGTCACATACAGAAAAGAGAGACAGGTCACTGTGAATAAAAAGATTTCTGCGTAAATGCCTACATGAAAAAATGATCTATTTAAAAAAAGAAAATAGAAATGTATAGAGAGAGCATCTAAGCTTAATTTTGGGTACACATGGTTAGACAGAATGATGTGTACTTGTCAAGACAAAGGAAAACAATTTTTTGCAGCAGATATAATACAATATTTGACAAACGCAAGTCAAGCTTTTTGCCAAGTTAAAAATGTAACAGCTCACAAACAGCAACAATTGATACATCTCTGATGGTTGTTAAGGCTAGGAACATTTGTAACAATTTTCATATTGGAAAATTTGTTACATTCTCATAAGATTAAGGTTGCTGTTTGTGAAACATGGTTAAAGAACAATGACTGTAAACCAGTATTGTCAGGGTATAAATGTTTTTATGTAACAGACCTTATATCAAAAAAATTAGGTGGAGGCGTTATGATAGGGATTAAAGATTGTTATGACACCTGTAATTATTACATGTTCAATGATAACACCAATACTTTAGATCATCTTAATGTGACATTAAAGACAACCATGGAACATATAACTGCTATTGGAGTATATAGACCACCAAAGTCAAGTGCTGATGACATAGAGGAATTAATAGTGACTTGGAACCCTAGCTCTCAACTTCTAAATGCAAGGAAATTGGACAAAGCTAAAATGAATGGGAGAAGAAATGCTCAAAATTAGGAAAAAACTGTAAATGTTGCTCTTATTAACTTAGAAAGCTGGTAGAAAAATAGGTGTTGCATTAGCATGCATTTTCTGAAGAATATGATCTCTGAAACATAAATGTATGTTATTACTTAGTGATGTCGGTCCTCAATGAGTTGCAAGAAAAGCATACATTTTATGAGTAAGAGACCAAAAATATAAGGCAAAAATTTGGACATTCTGTGAAAATCTGGGCAGTTCAGAGTGTTGCTGGGGACTTAAATTTACCAGAAATATAGAGGAATAATATTGATTCAGCAACATTAGCAAGGAAATTATTTACCACATATGTTCAGGAACAACAACTGCTTCGGACTGTAAAAAGGCCTAGTTAGGAATAGAACATAGCAGACATTGTTTGCATTCCTATGGAAATGGCTGATACTACTGTTGATGTGCAGTGATCATAGGGTTATAAAAGTTAAATTGTTGTTAGATAATTCTGCCAAACTGAAAGCTAAACCAATGCAAAAAAGGTTAATAACAAATTATATGGAAGCAAAACTGTCATTATGTAAAACTAATTTGTGTGATATATTCAGTGGAAAAACTGCAAAAGGCATGTGATAAGTTTTGAAAGAGAATTTGGTTGAATGCAAAAAATAAAAAAAAAATGGATAACATCAGGATTTAGGCATACAAGGTCAGGAGGATATATTACCATAAGAATAAGATACTTAATTAAGGTGAGAGACAAAAATATAAGAGATGGAAAAGAGTTTGAACTATAACTTTGAAAACTTAATTAAACTAGCTGGATAGGAAAATTAATCATAATGAGACAATCAAGAAAAAAATTGTAGAAAATTTTTATAAAGATATTGGACATAATAGGAAACCATTTTATAGAGAAATAAGATGTCGAAGGAGTAAAGACATACAAATAGGTAAGCTATGTATAAATTCTAAACGTCATTCTCAGACACAACAGATTACAGATATATTTACAAAATGTTATGCAAGGCAGATTGACTCCACAAAGGAGGAGACAAATTGGGCTAGTAACATCCAATTAATCTCAGATACTGAAATCAAATTAGATTATATTAAAAAAAGAAGTACATAAACTACACCAAAACAACGCACAAGAAGGATATGCATTTAGTAATATTGACCTGAGAACATTTTGGCATGAACTTACAGTCCCTTTATATCTGCTATTCACTTGGTCATTTAAATATGGAGAGATACCTCAAGGTTTGAAGCATGCACTTGTTAAACCTATCTTTAAGGGAAGGAGGAGGTAGAAGAAATCCAGAGTCTTACAGACCCATCATTTTACTTTCATACTGTGGAAAAATAATGCAGACTATTTTGGATAAATTATTGTCAGAACTGGCAAGGTTATACGTGAAACCATATATTAGCATGCAGATGCTGAAAATAGATCTCTAACCATCTGTAACATGATGTTCTATAACAATATAATAACACCTGTAAATGAAAAAATTGTGCTATGATGTAATTTATAGATTTAACTTCAGCATTTGATAGGATCATATACAGAACACTGATCAATAAATTATTACAACTAGTTATTGATGTACTCTTGATAAGATAGATAGCTGCATGGCTTAAAATAGGACATGTAAGTATCATACAGTAATTAGACGTGAAATTCTAGGTTACACTCAGGGTGTCCTACAGGGTTCTGTCCTAGGCTCATACTGGTTAAGTTGTATCTTTTAGATTTATCTTTTTCATATGAGGTGTTCTACAGTTTGAATGCAGATGACTTGAAAATGGGTAAACTGATTACACATGTTACTGAATTAGCATATTAACAACAGAACTAGACTAAATTAATAATTTAGACACAGGAGAATCATGCTGATAAATACATCAAAAATTAAGCATATGAGATTTATTAAGCATACAGTCAAAGGTGAATTTGCACTACAGCACACAGTGATTGACACTGTAGATTTATTTAAGGACCTGGGTATATGGGTAGATCCAGTTTTGAGTTTTCTTATCATGTCAACCAATTGTTTAATATGAAGGAAACCAAGTCACAAAACGAAAGAACACAGACTACTAAGTGAAAAACAAAAAGGGAAACAACACTCAGCGGTACACTAAAAACTCCCAAGTAACTTTAATGAAGTGAGTGCTTTTGTACAGAACAATGTTGGTACTTCTTCAGACTTTACAAAAGAATTAAAAGTAATGTATTTAAGTACAAGCCAACATAGTCACATGGTATTAATTAGTTAATTAAGAAAGACCATCCAATTGGTTTCAAAGAATTCCCATAGTAACCATGAACAAATACTGAATACTAGACATAGAAATATTATGATTATATTATGATTCTACTATTCATTCTATATATATATTCATACTATATATATAATAATAATTACATAAAAAATACTAAAAAGGAATAAACCCTTTTCTAGAAAATGGTGTTATTCTTGTCATAAAAATGACCTCATTAAACTCCTTAACTTCAGGATGCATGCTATGGAGCATACATCATTAATACCTGGATGCCTAAAGGCATCTACTTTAAGTTGCCATAATAATTCACATCTCTATAGCCATAAAGAAATGGGTCCTCCCCTGATGCAAGCCTCAATTTGGTCTAAAACCCAAAAGTAAAACTATGTTCAGGGTTAATAGCCACATGCTTTGCTAATGCAGTCTCAACTTTCTTGTTTTTAACTGCTTATTGATGCTTGTATATCTGGTTTCTTAATCTTCTGTCAGTTTTGCCTATATAGAAAACTGGACAGCCCTTACATTTAGCTAAATAAATAATACTCTTGGAATTACAGTTATAGCTCCCATCACAGGAAAATCTTATATATTTTATATAAAAATATAGGTCTGTGTCAATAAATTTGCAATAAGGGCAGGATTTGCATTTAAACATGCCCCTAATCCTAGAGCTATAAGCTCTGCTGTATTCAAAATAGGACTTCAAGTTCTGCCCTCTTCTAAAAATAACTGCTGGTTTAATTGATAACCTATACCTAACATTTTCATCTGATGTAATTAAATTCCAGTTCTTACTCAGGATTTGTCTCAACAAAAAAGCATCATTACTAAACGGAGTGATAAAGGTTAAGGAATAATCAATGGGGGTCCTATCATTGGTGATATCCAGATCAAATCTAAGTTCACCTGGATTCAAATTCTCCCTCTGGGAATCATTAAAAATAGCTTTAAAATATCCTAAGGCCCTTTTCGTTGTGACCTCCTTAACCAAATTGTCATCCAGAAGTAATGGGTAACCCCATTTCAAGAATAGTTCATTAAGGAAATCACATTCATCAATAAAATCAGAATAGTTAGAGACCATTCTGGTGGCCCTAACTAACTGACCTTTGACAACAGATTTTTTTCTGACATTCTGGGTGAGAGCTGGAATAATGGAGGAAGGAATTGGAATAAGTCTCCCTTCTAAAAATGTTGGCCACATATTGTTGCCTAACCCTGTCTTTTTTTAAACAGATATCCAAATAAGACGTCTTATCTGTCTGAAAATTGCTTGTAAATTCTAGGAATTCAGTAGTGTTATTCATATAGGCAACCCATTTATGAAATAAATCAACTTCCCCTTTAAATATAATAAAAATAACGTCCAGGTATCACGTATAGTAATAAATGTATTCTGAAAAGGGGTTGTTGGTTAAAATAAATTCCTTTTCCCAATAACACATGACAAGGTTAGCAAAGCTAGCCCCACATGGGGACCCATGGCCACCCCTTTGGATTGTACTTAGAAAGCTTCACCAAATAGAAAAAAAATATTAGTTAGTATAAGGTCCAAAAATTCTTGTACCAAGTACAATTCTTCAGTACCAATACCCTTCCTTTTTAGAACTTGACCAATCCAATCAATCCCAAGGTCATGCAGGATCACAGTGTATAAGTCCCTTACGTCTATGGTGGCAAAATTGTAGCTGTCCTCATATATCAAGCCACTCACATTCTGTAGAAAGGACCACGAATCCTTACAAATCTGGATTTCATCAGTTAAATATCTCTTTAGGATGTGATCCACGATCTTCACCATAGGGTATGTAATAAAATTACATCCATTCACTATAGGGCAAAGTGGAGGGTTCCTTATGTCCTTGTGAATCTTTGGTATACTGAAGATGACAGGGACTTGTGGAGCTGGAACAGTAAGAAAATTAAATATTTCTAAAGAAATATGGGCTTCAATAAATAAGTCATTCAAAAAAGACCTTATCTTCTTATAGGCAAAATTAAGTTCATTTAAAGATGCATTAGCATAGCTAGCAGTGTCTAACGTCTGCTCCATTCTAGATGTATAGAATTCATTATTCATTAGCACAATGCCACCACCCTTATCAGTCTTAGAAATCCTGAGGCCACTATTAATCAGAGTGTTTAACAAATTCCATTCATCATTGTCAAAATTACTGCAACTAGAAAGATTGAATCTTTGTTTGAACAAATTTAAATTCCTGAAATCACATTCGCAAATACGTTCAAACATGGCGAAAGTAGGATGTACAACAGGGTTAAAAGTACTATTCACTTTAAATAAATTTTGCTTGGCTAAACCAGAGGTATCGCTACTAGATCCAAAAAAAGCTTTAAATTCAATTTTCTTATGAACAGTTTAAGATCAACCAATGTCTTCGCTAAGTCATGGTTCTTAGAAGGGACGAAGGACAAACTGTTAGCTAGAATATCAGCTAAATCAATACTCACGGGAAACATAGCATGATTAAACACTTTGAAATCCCTTGTAGTATTAAAAATGATGGACAACTTATTGTCCTCCTCACTGTTCAAAGTTTCAGTATCATAAAACTCACCGCTGGTAAAAGAACAAACTTCAATCATCTCCTGGTCTGCCATTAGTTCGTACAATTCTTCCTCCTGTTCCCCCTTCAACTGGAATTCTTCTGGCCATGAGTTGAAGCCCCCTGAAAATTTGAACTCTTGTTTGTATTCACATAATTATTAGCTCTATGGTTATAGGTGCCGTTACGTGGGTTATTGATTGGACCGTTTTTGCTTTGGAGTCTTTCACTCTGACGAAGTCCATCCATATTGGATTCAGCATTTATTTCCTCTGTGGGTGGGTTAGAGTCACCATCATCATTAGCACTCAGCGTTGTTACATCATCAAGCAACCCAGTCCTAGAACCAACCACCTGATGCTTGACTCCACCCCACTGTTGGGAAAGGGGCGGCTTAGGGTACGCAAAACCCTTGTTATAATCCAGTTTGTCTCTTTTCAGTTTTTTGATTTTAGTAGTTCTAAACCTATTAATCTGCACGTCAATGCTAGAGAAGATCCATGCATAATCAAACTTGTACCTCTCAAAGTCACCATTGGCTCTGATAGAGCTGTCTAATATTTCAATTTCTTTTTCCAGTTCATTTATTTGAATTGAATAATGCTCAATAAAGCACTTTAACAATTCAATACCCTGTTTATTAAACAAATGAATTAATCTCTTATGAAAGGGTAATCCGGAATGAATCCAGTGGGGTATCGCCAACTCCTCAACCTCTTAGGAACAATATTCCGCTGTACACATTTGTGGAAATAAATAACTTCCAATTGCAACTTTTTAATCTTGAAAGATTTGATATCCAAAGACTTTAATTTAGTGGAAATATCACTTACAGTCCATACACCATCCAGTTCTGAATGATTATTGGTTATTTCCAGTTCAAGTCCCTGCAAAGGTTGTAACCAATTCTGAATGTTATGTTCGCCTACCAAGGCATCCCTTAAAGATGAGTGCGTTGGGAGATTTTGTAAATTCAGTACTTTATTACAATTGAGGTCTCTACCTGTAGGTATCATAGTAGTTACAGGCTTCATAATGTTCATGTTGGAATTCTCTGCTCCGTGAAGATGGTCATACGTGCCATGGGCTACTGAGGACAAGGAAGGCATATCCTGGTTGCCGGAAACATTAGGGTTCTTAGAAATATTAGATGTATTATTCATCACCGAAGGCACCAGGTTACCCATTTTCTTATTTAAGACATTAATTAGGCAAGTAAGCATTCCAGTGTCCTGGTTAGTATCCCATCATTCTGTACAAAAGCGCTCACTTCATTAAAGTTACTTTTGGAGTTTTTAGTGTACCGCTGAGTGCTGTTTCCTGTTTTTGTTTTTTGTTATCCAATTGTTTAATGATAGTTATAAAACTAGAAGTTGTATAAAAAGATTTATAAAGTCTAGGAAATCAGAAATTATGAAATCGTTATTTGTTAGTTATATTACAACCAAACTTCAGTATGGAAACATTATAAGAAAACTAGCATGAGTAAATTGGAAATAGTACAGCAGAAATATACCAGGGGCATCCATGGATGTGGAAATTTATGTTATTGTGAAAGATTAAAATATCAGAAGTTGTGCAGTTTTTCATACATATATTTAAGAGGACACTTTATGCAGGTACATAGGGCATTTAGAGACAACTACCTCTGGGAATGTTTGGGGCCATTAAAAAGTAGTAAAGAATTGTCAGACAACCTATGTATAAGATTATATAGGAATGAGAGGTGTACCAATTGGTTCTCTGAGAGAGTAGCTGATGCATGGAATAGACTGCCAAATTACATTAAAGCAAGCACTAGTTTAGATATTTTTAGAACAGAGATGGGTTGCCAACTGGCTCATGGACAGAACCCACATGGAAAGAGTTGCGGGAACTAGATCTGACTCTAAACCGGTTACAAATGGCATTCCCCAGGGCTCATTCCTAGGACCCCTCCTGTTCTGCATATACTTCTCAGAGGTAAAGGAAAGCACAGGAGGACTATGGCTGACCAAGTTCACAGATGACTGCAAACTAGGGGCTATAATTGACTCCCCGGCTGACACAGACATCCTCCAAAAGGGTCTCACTGAGACAGATACCTAGTGTCAGAACCATGGCCTCAAGCTAAATATCAAAAAGTGCATAGTCATCTCCTTTGGAAAAAACAAAGTACTCACAAACTACCACATAGGTGGTAGCCCCCTAAATATGAAAGACGTAATAAGGGATCTGGGGACCCAAGTAGATAGTAATCTCTCCTTTGATAATCACATTGCCAAAGTGGTTAGAAAATCCTTCTATGTGGCCCACCTAATCACAAAAGTGTTTGCATCCGGATCAAAAGAGGTCATTGTGCCCCTCTACGCATCACTCATCAGACCCATCATAGAGTACAACGCCCCATTTGGAATGTACCTTACAAGACACCTGCAATAGCTGGAAAGACCACATAAGTACCTCACCAAGAGGATCACTGGCCTAAAATAGATGTTCTATGCAGTTAAGAAACTCCAGCTGTACTCGGTTGCATACCACCTACTCAGAGGTGATCTCTACCTGACATACAAGGTCATGTCCAACCCAGAATTGATGGACATGCTCCACCTAAAGAAAACCATATCCCCTCGAGCCACACGCTCTAGGGGTCTAAACCTCACCACAACAATAAATAGGACATGCTGGAGGGATAGATTCTTGTCCCAGAGACTTCCCATCCTCTGGAACAAGATTCCAATCTACATTAGGCAGAGCTCCTCACTAACACTCTTCAAGAGAAACCTTGACGAGTGGATGGGAAACAGAAAGTTTACCCCGGGGATCACTTCATTGGCTCTGCTGGACAGAGGCACAGGAAACTAATCTAAGGGGGATGGTGAAAGCCAATAGATTCTGGCAAAGCTTATAAATGCCTTCGGGCAGATAGCCTAGTACCTACCTATGAACCTATAACCTGGAAGCTTGTAGAAATAATTGTTTTTTTTTTATATTGGCATGTTAGAGGGGCATTATTGCCTGTGGCTGAAATATTTGTATGTATGTATGTATTTCATGCCCTCCTGGAAAAAGGCATACTGGGCATAGATGGCTAGTTAGTGTCTTTCAGTGAAGCTCTTCAAGCTACAATGAACGAAAGCATCACTCATCATCTGACGCTTACCCCAAAGGGACTACATGGGCCTTAGGAGTCTCACCTGAAAAAAGAGGAATGAGCCGCTAGGATGTCACAAGGGATGCTTGATGGGCAAAGGAGGAAAGTGAGCCAAAAAAAATATTTTGGAAAAAATGATTTACAATAAATGATGACAGAGTTTGAGTTTGGATAATTGATGGGAAATGTGAAGAAATATTTTTTGCTTTAAGGGTGATATATGAATGCAGCAAGAAGGTTATGTAGTTAGAGTGGTGGAGGATTTGAAAATTATAGTGTGACAGTTATAAATTATTTATTAAAATGTAAAGATACTCAAACAGTTACTTAACTAGGATTCACAGGTTATCGATTAAATGTGGAAGTGGACAAACTAGGTAGGCCACGTTATTGTTAACTACCACAAAAGCTTCTATCTTCATGGTTCTGTGCTTATAATAACATCTATAGGATTACCAAATTCTGTTTCAAGTTACTAAACATGTTCACTTATATACAAAGTGCTTTGAAAACAAACAGATGCTGTTTTTTCCCCAGTTTTAGACAGTAGAATGCAGCATAGGTAGAATTATGAATCAGTTGTCGCTCTGACTCAATAACTAATCTCAGATATTAATGTGCTTGAATGAATTGCGCATGACTATCTAATTCTTCTCATTAATTAAACATCTCAGTTTCTAATAACTTCCCAGCAAGGTTGATAGAAAAAAAAGCAGTCTACAATATCATTGCCAACAAATGTTTTTCAATAGTTGAAAAGGTACTGGGGTCATAGAAAGTGTAGTTTACATCAACCGAATGCATGGAATTTGCCTAAAAGATATTCCCATATAAGCACAAAAAAGAACATTACTGAGTTTCAGCAATCTGTTTGTGGGTAACATGAAAGGAAATTGAATGGTTAATTCCATTTCAAGGTTTGTCCAAATTCCTGTCTTGCAAATATTCTTTCTTGAGCTTTTAATATTTATTATGTTTATGAAGTCATCCTGCTGCTTGCTCACACTGTAAATTAATATTTTATGTCTATGCTACAGTTTTAAAAATGAGAAAAAAAGATTTATACTTGACCTCTCTCACCCTTGCCTGGTGATGTGGATACAAAGTACAAACACATTTAATAGCTAACCTGCTGATAAGCATATATATATATAAAAAAAAAATCTGTGAGTTTTGTTGTTTCTGAATAGTGAATAGGGCTGGATACTGAATGTGTCTATACTGAGCTGTTTGACACAGTGTATTATAAAGAGAAGTAAGTGAATTCCTGGTGGTGCAGTTAAATAATCATTATGTCAAAAACAGTTACACCTTCTTGAAAATATTGCTATCAAGGGCTCATAATAAGTAATGCCCATAAAATAAGCTTCTTTCTGTCATATATCATCTACAATAATCATTTGTAGTTTTCCTTGTGGGTTTTGTCTGTCTCTAACAAAAATAAACAATCAGTGTTGGTTTCCTTGGCTTCTACCAGCCAGACAATTTCAGAAGGTTCTAAGATTTATACATGATCGCAAATAAAAAGAGGCAATTAAAAACATTGACAGCATATTTCTTAATTTTCTTGCATATTTTGGCCAACAGAAAGATTAACCCACTATTTACATGTTTTAATTGAGTGTATACATATGTTGTACTTCTTCCATTCCAAATAAACCATTGCTGTGATTAATTTCTGTTCTTCACTATTTAGAATTTGTGTACTTTGTTAGTTCAGTGTACTAACTATAATCATTAGCAGATTATATAAATTAAATTATCATAAATAGCAAACTGTCAGATTCAGACATAAATTCAAATGGTGTGTTTTTCATTCTTTGGTTAATCTCTAATTATGATCTGTTATTTATTATGATTTAGTTATAATGTTTGTGTTACTGTAATATAAAGTCTGTACAGTTGTAGTGTTTCATCTGTTCATCGTGTCTTCTAATATTTCCACGGTTCAGTTTATTCATCAGGAAAAATTAGAATGTGCATGCATTCATTTTCATTCTGAGGCATTGTGGGAATTATGTAGATTTACTACAGAGATTAGTAGCCAGGTTTCACCTTAAATTCAATATGTAATAAAGATTACTGCCAAAACTTTTCAATTTTACCAAATTATATTAGTGCATCACTATATAACTCACTCATTCATTTGGTGTAAGTAGTACTTCTGAAAGAAGGCCAAGAATGCTTTTAAGGCAGAGATTATTTAAAATATTCTGGTAAGCTTATTAAAACAAGACTCTAAGTAGGAACCAAAAATGAAAAATAGTCAACACAATCATCTTAAGGCTACACACCGGGAAAGAAAATAACCATTTTGTAACAAAGCAAGGAAATGTAGAACCCATAAAAATCTCAAGAATGACAGTGTTGACCTGCTTTATTTGCAGTATTTTACTTTGGATCCTCAGGATGACACAAAAGCATGCAAATCAAGGAAACATCACCATAAAACTGGATAACAACAAACAAATGTACACCGACACATGTATACCTAAATCACAACACACCAACACACACACATACACACACATACACACACACACACACACACACACACACACACACACACCTTAGGTTCTGTGTAGTGGGCAATGTTCTCTGTATTTTGTATGTGGGTCAGCAACTTCATACAGTAGAATCTCATCACTTCATATGGTTCCCATTGCCTTTAACAGCATGTGGTATGTTTCAATTGTGCTTCTCATCAGTTGTTTAAACATACGTCTATAAGCATTGATCTTACATAGCCCAACACCCTTACATGCTGACTTGATATTATAACACCTTTTTTGAAGAGGCTTTCAGCTGTATTATCAATCTGACCATTTCACGCATTACAAAAATTAACTGATGCTCTCATAGTACAAAATATTCCATTTCTTTTAGTGGATGCCTATTCTTTGATTGCATTTTGTACTGATGCCATATTTTCTAGAACATGGTCTTAAACTCACATACCTGATTATGTCTGGCTTGTCTGATATGACTCTAGCTTACATGGGCATTAACACATTAATGATCTTTTTAATTAATTGGCAGTGTGCACAATATTATTTGAATTTTGTTTAATCTATACTCTTCTTTTTTATTATGTTAACTGTTTGTGATTCATTTGGAAATATATAACCTGGATTTCACCCACAGAGTCCCACTTTTATATCATGTGGCACAGAGTAAGTAATTTAACAATGGGTATTTTCTTAGAAAATGCCTGGACAATGCCATTTATTCTAATAGATATTGTATGATTAACAGAAGCTATCAATACATTTGGGAAACACTTTTAATGTGAATGAGTTCCACTGCAGCAGCAAAATTTTTCAAGCATTTTGGAAGAGATGAACACAAAAGGAGTGTTTTTCATGTAAGTCATACCTAAAAAATTGTCTTATATATATTTGGGTCTACCTCACTAGATCGACACACCATAGTGTTGACAGTGGAAATGCTGACACTAAACTATGCATGAGTGAATAAAATCCTCACTGCATGCAACCAACAAAAAATAAAAGAATGTCAGTTTTTGCAGGGGGACAAGCCCTCACCTGGGGATTGTTGATCTACCATGACTGTTAACTTTCTGCAGTCAACTTTCTTGTCGTAGACATTGTGGTGCGTTGACCTAGTGAGGTTTTCCTACATATATATATATATATATATATATATATATATATATATATATAAATATATGGGTCTACCTGACTTTGCCAAAATTTCACTTACCAGAAATTTAAAAGATCGAGATGACAACATCAAAATTGCACAGAATATTTACATTATCAAAAGTCAGATCAGCAAAACACCAGGTGCGCATATCAAGCAGCACTCAGAGTTTCTGAATGGAGATCACAGTACATTGAAGATCGGGAAATTTACCCTTTTCCTCAATGTAGTGCGATCTTGGAGTTGGGTATATATATATATATATATATATATATATATATATATATATATATATATATAAATTGCAGGGGTGGGGGGTGCAGTCACCCCACATGAGGGGTGCAAAAATGCAAAAATGGGTAGATATTTGTTTTGTTTTGTTGCAATTGGTGTTTTGTTGATATGACTTTCAGTAATGTAAGCATTCAATGTTGTAGAATTTCGGTCCAGTCATCTCAATCTTCTGAATTTTGCGTAAGTGAAATTTCAGTAAAGTCAAGTTGACCCATATATGTTAATATATATATATATATATATATATATATATATATATATATATATATATATATACACAAGAAAAAAGGTATCTGGTGCAGGGCTCAGTTGTTGCAGGGCTTAAAGTGGGAGGCTGATACAGCTAACTTATGAATGGCTTGTTACCTTATATGTAGTTGCATTGCAAATGCTTCCAGTTAACTACAGAAGTAGATGATTGATCCAAAAATATTCCAAGGTTTTGAAAGGCTTGCCTTTCTAGTAGAAAAGATTCACCTCAAAGTTTTTGAAGATTATTTTGCTGTGTTGTCAGTGGGCTCAGTTTTCTAAGATGTCAAAGGTGAAATGGAAAGGGAGGGTAGATTCTCAAAGGGATAGAAGAAATGGATTATATAGGCATGTGCATGTGCACTATTTCTGAAATATTCTGTTAAACATTGCTAAGTTTTTGAAAGGATTTATAGGACAGGAATGGAATGGAATGTCAGACAGAACTCCCCAGCTGCTGTAGCCAGGTGACCGATCCACAGATATTCTAAAGTTTTGAAAGACTTGCCTTTCTACTAGAAAATACTCATCCCAACGTTTTTGGATAGTATTTTGCTGTGTTATCTGTGGGCTCAGTTTCCTATGATTTCAAAGGTAAAATGGGAAATTGAGGGAAGAACTGAAGGGATAGAAGACACAGATTATATGGGCAGTTTCATATGCAGTATCTCTGAAATATCCAGTGCATCCTTTGGAAAGATAATATAAGTACACATTTCATCTATTCTGTCATAAATAGAAAGGCAAATTGGAAGATGTGTTTACATTTTCTCTTTTATCCTGTTATTCTTTTATGTAGCATGTTTGTTTTGGTAATTGGACTTTAGAGAAGATGGTGAATGGTGACAGCAGTATATTTATAATTTCCTACATTGTGAGAAGTCATGTGAAATTCAGGTCATAGATATGCAGCAGTTACTGTAAGGTACCCATACTGTGCTGTGTGCCTTACTGTTAATGGAAGCATTTATTAAAGTAAGACATCATCATCCAGTGGGTCTGCCCACCTATTAAAAATAAAATAATGAATACAAAAATAGTCACAAGTTTAATAAATAAAACATTAAAAATAAAATAAATTTTATAAGGTACTACACAATATCATACTCAAAAATTAAATTCCACAAAGCTAGCCACTGACAGTTGAAACCATCTATTGGAAATAGTCTTTTTCGTTTGTTAAACAGTTAAGCCCACTGGACAGAAGAGTCCTTTTTCGTGGGTGACCTTGAAGTACTGTCTGGTCAAAGGACTTGCTCAGAATAACACAGTAGACAAATGGATGTTGAAGGAGTCACCATGAGTACACGAAGTAGCTTATTAACAGCTTAAGACCTAACTGTTTTTCTGATATTACTAGGGTGCTGTTTATAGGTGCCATTTAAAATTAGATTTTATAGACAAATCTGTTACGAGTGACCAACTTCAAATTTACTTGGACATTTTTAAGAGAGGAAATGTCTATTTGTTGAACACAGCTAAGTTTTGGAAAGGGTTTATAGGATGTTGAACAGAACTCCCAGCTGTTGTAGCCAGCAGTGAAAGAAGGTTACATGACTACTGTGGAAACATCCTCTTATTCTGAGACTCTGGCTAACATTATCACTGCTGTGTACTGTAATGTCATTACTTATAAAGAATACCACATGCCATAAATGTATAAGTGGTAGGGAATGACTTTTTTTGTGTCCCTGATCACAGCAGATCATTGGCTTGCCTGGTGATTGCCTGCATATCTCCTCCTTCTTGTCCAATATTACACCCCTGGATGGAGCTGCTGACAGGGTATAAAGGGGAATTGGATAGAAATCAAAGTGGTGAACCTCCTGTTGTGGTACTGCTCTCCCTCTTTCAGGCTGGGATTGCCAGTGGATTAGAATAGAGAATGGGATCAGAAATTATGAAAGGGAATAGGCAGGCACCTGCAATGTCACTACACATTGCTTGACAAGCTTTTACTGTTAAATCTTAAGTTCCACCCCCTATGTACTGAAAACATTGCCAGGCTGGATGGGCAATAGAGAGTAGACAGAACACATGCCTCAGCCCAGGCTTTATGGGGTAGCCATGTCTTATCTTGTTTTCCCACCTCTCATTCTGACATCATCATCCTTAGTTCAGAATTCCACTGACGTTCCACTAGAGACACCATCATGGCCCATCTCTCCCAGGATAGGCTTTACCATCATCTCTGCCAGCTCCATTAGATGCCCAAGCTGCTAAACAAACTCAGACCACCTGTGTTGTAGTCAGGGTTTTAGCCGTCTATGCTATCAGGCTGATTACCAGTGATGAGACAAAAACATGCATCTGGAGCGTTTCTCCCTAGGCCTTCACTGAAAATTGGCTTTGTTCCAAGTTGGACTGTCCCAGTTTGCAAATGTTAAATAAATAAATAAATAAAAAGGACCAAGGCAGCAAGTAGCAGCTTATCACAGCATAGCATGCAGAGTTTTTTGCAAGTTAATTAAGTCCCTTAAATGGTGGGTGTATATCACAAAATACCTTTAGTGTTGTCTGACTTGATCAGCTTCATATGTTCATCAAAATGTGCTCTGTTAAACACTAGCTGCATCTAATGCATGATTAGTTTTGCTTCATTCCTCTGATTCCCACAGTCAACGGTCTGAAATTCATGGCCCTTGGACCTGAAGCAGTCTCAAGCCAGCGTGGTTACTGATGAAAGAAGCAACTACACTGCTTTTATAGGTGCATTGCCTCAATTTCTTTTTGTCTTAGAGATTGTAGTTCTTACCTGTTTGCTATTCTTCATATAACACCAGTTGTTATTTGAGTTTGAGACCACTGCTAGACCAACCTCCTTTGCCACTATTTGTATCCTGCCAAAATAATTACTAAGGCAATTCAGAATTTACCTGCACTTAATTTCAAAGTCTGTTGTTTGAAAAGCAATATTTTTGTACTGCAACATTATAAAACCTCATACTAATATTTGAAGAAAGGTATTGTCTCAGAATGAGTGCATCAGCTTCTTGGACTTCAGCTTTTATAAAACAGCAAATACAGAAGTGTAATCTGTAGTTATCCATGGTTACCAAGTCTACTATTGCTGAAGATTACCCTTTTTCATAAAGGCTCTTCAACTTTAATTAGTAATAGAAGCAATAACGCTTTACACGAGCAGTACTGGGATGATGAATTCAATACAATTTAGCAACCAAGACAAAGGGCATGGAACAATACAAAGGCAACCTCTGTAACATTGTCCATTTCAAATAACATACATACACATATCTCTTGTGTTAAACAACATTACACACCATGTCAGATTCCTCTCATAGTCCATATTGATGCACACAATGACAGTCCTTGTTTTCTATAGGAAATAATTGCAGGTATAATTTCTAAGTGATCAACATCAGTTGTTCTGTTCTTGGGAGATTTCTTGCTACTTTGAGTTGGTATGTCAATAGAGTGTGTATGTATGTATATATATATATATATATATATATATATATATATATATATATATATTATATTATATAAATATCTATATCTAATCTATATATATATATATATATATATATATATATATATATATATATATATATATATATATATATATATATCAGTTACATTTAGAGATATTTTGTTAAACTTGAATACTTCTTGCTCTAAAGGCATTTTTTAAAATATCCAAGTTGCATAGCAGAAGGTCTGAAATAAAAGTTTTCATGTGGAATTTGATGAGGGTGTATGCCTGCTTCTGTTATGTTGTCTGTGGATATTGTTTTGCTGCCTTTTAGAAAAGGTAGGAAGATGGACACTGATGGTATCTGGTCAGCAATCACTGGTAATTATTTTGCTTGGAGATGACTTGGAGACCCAGTCTAGTGTAGTTTGCCTACTGGTATTTTTGTTAAGCCTAGTTGAGATACTGATACATTGAGTCAAATTATATAGTTTATTGTGTAGGTGAGTTGTAACACAAAAAATGTAATCAAAGCCAGTAGTCTAACACCATTCATATATTCACTACCCAGCCTTCACTGATTTGTTGGATGCTATGTATTGTGCTTATTATATCGGAAGAGCTCCCTATTAATAAATAATGTAGTTCCAAGAACTACACAGTATAAAGCTTATAAAGTATACAGCAATCAATCAGTATTATGGTGCAGTCCTCTCCATAGTGTACACACAGTAAAACATGCACACAGTCACATTACTTTTGCAAGCATAATCATGAAGCAAATACTTTAAAATACTTTAAAACATCCATTGGAAGATATTTTTTGCTTGCATGAAAAATATTAAGATCCAGATTGTGGAGCTGGATTCCTGGGTGTACAAAAGAAAAATCTTTCTTTTGCAATCCTTTTTCTTCCTGATCAAGAAAGTATTTGAACTGGTATACTGTACTGTGATGCAACTAGAATCTAGAGAACAATATCCAGGAATAACCATGCTCCAGTTTTGGCCTTCAGGCTTTATTATCTCAGTTAGTGAAGAAATATATTGATTTTCAAGTACATATTTTGAAAAACATATTGCATTTTATTTTATTTAAAATCAGGATCTGATATCTTGAGAAGACTTCTTGACTTAGTTACAATCAATCACATTTCCCTTGTTTACTAACTAGTGTGACCACAGTATACCATGCTAAGAAATACATCTGTGGAATTCCTGTAACAATTGTGAAAAATACAACATCTGTGGAATTCCTGTAACAATTGTGAGAAATACAAAATCTATGTAATACCTGTAACAATTGTGAGAAGTACAATGTCTGTGGAATACCTGTAACAATTGTGAAAAATAAATCTGTGGAATACCTGTAACAATTGTGAGAAACACAACATCTGTGGAATTCCTGTAACAATTATGAGAAATACAACATCTGTGGAATACCTGTAACAATTGTGAGAAATACAACATCTGTGGAATACTTGTAACAATTGTGAGAAATACAACTTATGTGGAATACCTGTAACAATTGTGAAAAATATGTCTGTGGAATATCTGTTACAATTGTGAAAAATACAACGTCTGTGTAATACCTGTAACAATTGTGAAAAATACATCTGTGAAATACCTGTAACAATTGTGAGAAATACAACATCTGTGGAATACCTGTAACAATTGTGAGAAATACAGCATATGTGGAATACCTGTAACAATTGGGGAAAATACATATGTGGAATACCTGTAACAGTTGTAAGAAATACAACGTCTGTGGAATACATGTAACAACTGTAAGAAATGCAACATCTGTGGAATACCTGTAACAATTATGAGAAATACAACATCTGTGGAACACCTGTAACAACTTTGAGAAATACATCTGCAGAATACCTATAACAGTTGTGATAAATACAACATCTGTGGAATACCTGTAACAATTGTGAGAAATACAACGTCTGTGGAATACCTTTAACAATTGTGAGAAATATGTCTGTGGAATACCTGTAACAATTGTGAGAAATACAACATCTGCAGAATACCTATAACAATTGTGAGAAATACAGCATCTGCAGAATGCCTATAACAATTGTGAGAAATACATCTGCAGAATACCTATAACAATTGTGAGAAATACAACATCTGCAGAATACCTATAAGAATTGTGAGAAATACAACATCTGTGGAATACCTGTAACAATTGTGAGAAAGACGTCTTTGGAATTCCTGTAAGAATTGCGAGAAATACAACATCTGTGGAATACCTAAAACAATTGTGAGAAAGACGTCTTTGGAATTCCTGTAAGAATTGCGAGAAATACAACATCTGTGGAATACCTAAAACAATTGTGAGAAATACAATATCTGTGGAATGCCTGTAACAACAGTAAGAAATACATCTGTGGAATACCTGTAACAATTGTGAGAAGTACAATGTCTGTGGAATACCTGCAACAATTGTGAGATATACAACATCTGTAGAATACTTGTAACAATTGTGAGAAATACACCACCTGTGGAATACCTAAAACAATTTTAACAAATTTAAGCTATGCTTTGGACCTGCTGCACAGAAAACCATTTATTTTACATGGCTAGTAACATTTAAATTTTTTTCAGAAGCCAGCATACTATACTGTACAGCAAATATTTGAAGAAATGCTAGGAAAATGCTGGTCTCACGCACCTTTCTGGGGAGGAATGAGTAAATCTTTTGACGTTTATGCAGCTGCTGTAATGACAGATGAATGGGGCCTATTTTAAAGATGTACATTTAGAATACTTGCTACCATTAACAGAGTGATGATTATATAGCACGTCAATGGATTCTGATTCAAAAGTAGAGACAAAAGACAATTATGTCAAGAACACAAAAGACATCTGAGTAATTGTGAACCATGTCAAGCTAGGAAAAGGAGTAACAACAGGCTTTATCATGGTAATTGGATCAAAGATATATACAGTAGTCAGCTCTGAAGTGAAATGTAGTATAACACCATTGTAAATATCTGAGTGTGAGAGAATCAGTCATGTTAATGTATCACTACTGAAAAAATAACCTTTTGTAAATGTAATACCTCAAAAGATGGTTTTGTGTCTTGCACTCTTGTTCTTTTGAATGACAGAATTTGAGATCTATTATTCTTCAGCTAAAGATTTCATAGATACAGTATAAAAATATATATATGGTAGGCAAGGTTTATTGCCATTTCAGATTTTAACAGGGCAAAAACAATGAAAACTATTAATTATATCATATTAAACTGGGCAGTCACGTGTGCGGTTTTGGTTACATTATACCAGCTTTTTTGTAGCTATTCAGGTAGACACTTAATATTTGACGAGTGAATTTATCCTCCAGTGGTGATCATTTAGTTAAGGAATCACTTTGAAACCACTGAGTAACAGATCAGTTAGAAGTAGCACAGAATTGTGTTAGCATGCAGTACTGATAAGCATGATGGGGAAAAAAAAACACAATATACAATGTAAGCAATCATGGGGCACATCTTTCTGTTAATTTACCTGCCTGGCTGTATTCCCTAAACTAATAGCTTGATGCTTATTACTAACTCTAAATCTTAAAGCAGTAATCCTTTACTGTGTATGTGGGTATATCTGGATTTACCCATGGTTGGTGTGGTTTGATCTAGAGTGAAGCTCAAGTGATTAAACAAAAGCAACTGTGGGCAAATCCTGATGTACCCCCACACACACACACACACACACACACACACACACACACACACACACACACACACACACACACACACACACGCACACGCACACACACACACACACACACACACACACACACACACACACACACACACACACACACACACACACACACACAATAAAGGATTATTGATTTTATACGATAATATTATTTTAGAAAGAGATTACTTAACTTTGTTAAACAATGCACTTCTGTCTTCTTCCATGTTGTCTTCACTATACTGAAGTACTGCACAGGCTCATAGGACTTATGATACCATATTTGCATGGTACATCAATGCAAGAGGAACAATGAAAAAAACGTAATCTCCATTGCTGTTTGCTTAGTTTTTTAACTGTGTTACAGGGACAGCACAAAATTATGAGTAAAATCAGGTATGCTCCTGTTTCAGTTTTGCAGAATGTACCTGATTTTTCTCATATTTTAGTGAGCCCTCCAGTATATGAATATAAGAAAGTCTGGCTGCTCAATGGTACTTCAGTGGCCACTTTTTTTCCTACTGCTATTTGCTCGATTTACAACAAGCATGCTGGTTGGGCTGTTCAATCAGTGTGTTTGTTTTTGGATAGTAATGAGACACTATTTATTTAAAGTCTAATATTTAACATATACACTTTTCCTGGGGTTCTAGAAGTAAATTATGCAGTGTCTTAACTGTGATCATAATTCTGTTCTTGTTAGCAGGCAAAGCCAGAGAGCATCACAATATGACAACAAAAAAATATTAGTTCTGATATCACTAAACAAAAGCTAACCTCATTCATACTAGCAGCCTATTTCAGATGAAGCAAATGCATGCTGTCTAGCTTATAGTATCACCTGCAGTCTATTGCATGGTGTCCTCTCTTACACTGAAGTTGTTTACATACATGCAGATGCAGATGTGAACTACAAAGACTGTTTCAGTGCAGATGTGAACTACAAAGCACATGCAGGTACAGTGGTGAACTGCAAAGTAAGTATCACTACAGATAAGCACATGCAGGTGCAGTGGTGAACTACAATAGGGTTGCCACCTTTTCAAATGACCAAAGTGGGACATTTTCGGGACACACACCAGATTTTACAGACCGACATATACCCATGGTCAATACAAAGGATAGAACTTAATTTGTTTGCCTAAATAAAAACTTGTTCTTGTAGCAGTTTAGTTGCTTATTCTGTTTCTTGTAACATTTAGGTATTTTAGATACAGAAATAACTATTTTATGCAACTATTACATAAAATATGGGACATAATTATGTCCTACAATCTCAGGACATTTGCCATTTTTAATATTTTTTGTCAGGACACAACTGCCCAAAGAGGGACTGTCCCTCGCAAAGTGGGACAGGTGGTAACCCTAAACTACAAAGTATGTGTCAGTGCAAATGTGAACTACAAAATGCATGTCAGTGCATATGTGAACTACAAGGTATATGCAGATGCAGAGATGAACTACAAGGCATGCAAGTGCAGATGTGAACTACAAATTTCATGCAGGTGCAGAAGTGAACTACAAATCATGTGTCAGTGCAGATGTGAAATAAAATGTACATTCAGGTGGATGGACTACAAAGTACACACAGGTGTAGAAGTGAACTACAAAGTATATGAAGGTACAGAGGTTTACTGCAAGGTATGTGTCAGTGCAGATTTGAACTGCACAGCACATGCAGGTGTAGATGTGAACTACAAAGCATGTGCCAGTACACATGTTAACTAGAAAGTACATGCTGGTGCAAATGAGAACTATAAAGTATATCCAGTTGTAGATGTAAACTGCAATGTACATGCTGCCAGTGCTAATGTGAACTAAAAGGAAATGCAGCTGCAGGGGTGAACTACAAAGTATGCATCAGTGCAGATGTGAACTAAATGTACATGCTGATCCAGATGAGAACCACAAAGTACTCATTGGTACAGAGGCGAACTATAAAGTACATGGAGATGCAAATTAGAACTGCAACATACTTGCAGGTGCACATGTAAACTACAAAGTATATGCTGGTTCAGATTTGATCTGCAAAGTATATGCTATGGTGAAATGAAGAATGTTTAGGACATCTACAAATGACAACCATCCTTTAATATCCTGAGATCTGTCGGATTAAATAAAAATAGAAAATCAAGAAGACACCTGTTAGACACATCAAAGTGCTTACTAGAGACAGTACTGTACACAGCAGCCATGGTAATGGATACTAATTTGGGGCATCTTTAGCTAATTTATTCTTCCCATGCCTGAAAATCTTCAGGGTGACAGTGACACAGGTCATAATACCAGTGCCTGCACTTCTCATTACTATGTAGGGCATTGGTAACCCAACACAACAAGTGTGCCAGGTTGTACCAGAGATCCACCTTCTAGAAAGGATTTGAGTATTGTCTATGGTCCTATCAGTAAGCTGGCTGTAGAGGGCATAGAGAATAATTTTGGTCTCCATTGCACAACACTCAGGTGCTCTCCATGGGGCCATAGCAAAAGCTGCCATCTTCATGAGTGTATAGCAAATCAAGATGTCAACTTAAGATTTACACCCTAAAAGGGACTCTCAATCATATGCAACACATGCTAGTGTTGTGAAGTGCATGCACAAACACAGCTTACATGCATGAGCAAGCATGCATGTCACACTTATGACATACAGCAGTATATGTCTGCTCCTTAACTCATTTCTGGGCTTCTGTGAAACATCGATTCAAAGACAGCAGTGGAAACTATTGTGATTAGCATATACACATACATACATACAGATATAAACTAGTGCTTATTAGCAACTTCCATGGCTAATTCACCATTTTTAATATCAAAAAGTCCATCAAGGAAAAATGAGTAGCAAATTCATTTGAGCCAGTTGAACCACTTTCTGGTAGCACAGAAGCAACAATTTCATAGGACTGACAGCACATGGAACTCACACACTGGTCAGCATTAATGTGATAAGAGATTTATTAGCAGTATCACACACGTGAGTAGCTCCTTTTGGGTCTATATTAGAAGAACAAAATTAAGAAAGAGCGAACACTTTTTTGTCAATACGTAAAACCCAAAGTCTGAAAACAGCGAAGTTACGGAACAGTGATTTTTTTCTCCGGGAAAAAATCGCCATTCAAAAAAAAAAAATATATATATATATATATATATATATATATATATATATATATATATATATATATATATTTAAAGACAAAATAAAGTGGGGGGCTTTGCTACCCACTCCCTCCCTACTTAAATATACCAACTCCAAGATCGTACCCCAGTGGAGAAAACAGCATAGTCCCGAAAACAGCCCAGTGATTTTTTTCTCTGGGAAAAAAAAATCACTGTTCCGTAACTTCGCTGTTTACAGACTTCAGGTTTTATGTGTTGACAAAAGAGTGTTTGCTCTTTCGTTGCTTTGCTCTTTTAATATAGATCCTCTCCTTTTAATGTTTCATATAACAGTAAGGTAGTTCTGTTAAGAGTAGTGTGCAGGGTTGCTAACGCCTACAGCAGTCACGTCCCCTACTGCACTCATACAACCATTCTGCATAGAACCCTAACAGGGGAAGGAAGCCCACTGACAAAGGACAGTGACCCCCCCCTCCATATCTATACTGCTCTTAGCTGCATTACACCAGCATAGTATTATGTGTATGTGCATATTGAAGCAATCAACATATCTCTCACCTGTCCAGATTTTGACCTCATATTTTTTATCTGTTCCTCATAAAATTTGTGGTATTCTGGCAAATCACTGAGGACTGAAGTCATTAAATAATGATATACATTTTAGTTTCAGAGTTAATAGCCTTCAGAAAATGTATGTTAAACAAATCTTTTTATTTAAGATGTGTCCCTGATTTTGGCCTTTATCCTCCATTACTTTATATTTTGTCCAAATTTCTTGTTCTATGACATTGAAAGGTATGGTAGTCAATTGTAAACAGAAGACATTTGCTTACAGCTGTGAAGTAGACCCACCTACATTCCCACATAGGTTCATAGGTTCATAGGTTCATAGGTAGGTACTAGGCTATTGGCCCTAGGGCCTATACAAGCCTAGCCATAATGATTCCCTGGCTATTGCTTCTCACAAATATTTACTTTCCTGGACCCCTGTCTAGCAGGGCTACTGATGTGATCCCCGGGGTGAATTCTGCCTGACATGTATGGGCAGCCTATTCCAGAGTATGGGGAATCTCTGGGTCAGGAATCTATCCCTCCAGCATGCTCTATTCATCGTGATGACAAGGTTAAGATCCCTGGAGCATGTGGCTCAGAGGGATTGGGATTTCTTTAAGTGTAGCATGTCCAACAACTGTGGGTTTGACATTGCCTTGTATGTTAGGCAGAGATTGCCTCTGAATAGGCGATATGCGACAGAGTATAGCTGATGTTTCTTTAGACGGTCAGCATAAGGCATCTGCTTTAGGCCTGTGATTCTTTTTGTGAGGTATTTCTATGGCCTTTCTAGTTGTTGCAGATATCTTGTGAGGTACATACCAAATGGGGCATTGTATTCTATAATGGGTCTAATGAGGGACGAGTATAGAGGGACAATGACCTCCTTTTTTCTGGATGAAAAGCCCTTAATGATGAGGTCTGCCACACAGAAGAATTTTCTAACTGTTGTGGCTATGTGGTTATCAAAGGTGAGACCACTGTCCACCTGTGTCCCTAGGTCTCATCACACTTTCGGTGTTTAGTGTACTGCCACCTATGTGGTAGCTCACAGGTATGTGTTTTTTCCCAAGGGGACAACTATACATTTTTGGCATTTAGCTTGAGCCCATGGCTCTGGCACCAGGCATCTGTCTTGATAAGGCCCTTTTGTAGTATATCTACATCATTTGGGGATTCAATAATGGCTCCCAGCTTGCAGTCATCTGTGAACTTTGTAAGCCAGAGTCCCTTAGTATTGGCCTGTACTTCACCGAAGTAGATGCCAGATAAGAGTGGTCCCAGGACAGAAACCTGCGGTACACCACTTGTCACTTGTATGGAGCTGGATTTAGAGTCGGCTACATTTACAGTGTGTGCTCTGTCAGTAAGCCATTTTGCAACCCGTCGAGTGATGTAGGGATTAATGCCCAGCTTAGTAAGTTTATCTATGATTCCAGAGTGGGGGACAGTGTCAAAAGCCTTGGCGAGGTCCAAGTAGGCTGTGTGAACCACCTTACCCTCGTCCACGGCTCAGGAGACTGATTTGAAGAAGTCGATCAGGTTCAGGAGGCAAGATTGGCTCTTCACAAATCCAAACTGGGTGTGGTCCAGTGTTTGAAGGTTGCCAATGTCTTTGTTTATAAGTTCCATGATAATACGTTACATGGCCTTACAGATCATGCTCGTAATACTGATGGGTCAGTAGTTCCCGGGATCCAAAGTGGATCCCCCCTTGTGGAGTGGGATGACTGTAGCTGTGCGCCACTCTGTGGGCACAAAGCCTGAGGTGAGGCTATGATTAAACATGACACATAGGTGAGGTGCCAGTTCATTTTGTAGTTCATGCAGTACACAGCCTGGGATGTTGTCTGGTCCCATGGATGCTGTATTCTTGGCTTTGGAGAGTGCGTTTTATACCTGTGTGGCCTTGATTACTGGAATTTGGCATTCTTTCGGTATTGAGATGGGCCATTTAGGGGGTGAGAGGTGGGGTGAAGTTGGCACTGAATTTATCTGCCAGGATATTGGCAATATCCTTGGGATCAATATATCTATTGCCATTCTGCTGTAGCTCACAGCAGATCTGAATATTGCCATTTAGATTCTTGACATAGATATAGAATGCCTTGTGGTTGTCTTTGGAATCTTTGGCAATTTTGTTTTCGTAACTAGTTTTGGAAGATTTTATGAGGGATCTCAGCTTTCTACTAAGGCCGGTGAGGGATTTTTTTTGAATCCTGGGCTTTTCCTCTTTTCTGCAACAGTTTCTTCCTTCTGTTGTACAGCTTGTTTATGGCAGGGGACCAGCACATTGACTTCCTTTTTTTAGAGGACAGCATCTTGGTTCTATTTGGGATGGCTCAGTCCATGCACGAGTGAATGTGCTCGTACAGCACCTTAATGTAGGATTCAGCAGTTGAACTTCTAGTTCCCATCTGCATGGGTGTCATGAAGTTTGTTACTTCTGACTTGAGAAGCATGAAGTTGGATTTGGAGAAGTTTTTTTACAGAGGTTTCCTTAAAGGGGGGGTGGGGGTGGGGATGGGATGTGTATGTCAAGGGTGATTAGCTTATGGTCTGATCTGACCAACGAGGGGGTGACCACTGGTGTGGAGCATCGATCTCCCATGTTGGTAATGACCAGGTCTAGAATATTGGTGCCCCTGGTAGGACTGTGAATTAGTTGCTCTAGGGCATTGGAATTTATGAATTCCAAGAACCGTTAAGCAAAGGTGTTGGTACAGGAGTAGTTTTCCCAGTTAATGGCAGGGTAGTTGAAATCACCCAGTATTAGGGTGTTTGGTTGTATCTTAATATTTTCCAGTATGTTTAAAAAGGTGTAGTAAGAATTTTGGGGCATGGTGGGGAATCTGTAGCAAGCTACAATTTGTATTACAGTCTTACCTAGTGTTAGTTGCACCTGGAGAAATTCAGCTGCATTGTGTTGGACAATCAGCCTGGAGGTGTGGATATCCTTGGTGAATATGGACACTCCTCCACCTTTTGTGTTTCAGTCAAGGGTAGGACTGCAGGGGATGTCCACACATGGTATTATTTCCATCATATCCCAGCCTCTCCAGTGCTGACTGTGTCCATGTGCAGCAACACAGATGATCATGGACACTCGTATACAGTACAGCACACATGCACTGGAGCCCTGTGTGGTACAAATCCTAGATAGATCCATGCACAGGTGCCTGACTGTAACTCTACATATTGTGAGACATATTCAGAGGCCCCAATTCTAGAACATAACTGGATCCCAAAGTCCATGCATCCTGGAGTAACACAATAATGTTTTATTGTGTCAGCCTGTTGTCACTATGGTGTTTCTACCTCTGTACATGCACAAGTGACCTTCCAGTCTTTGTTGTCCCACCCCCCACCAGCTCCCTTATGTCCTTGAAAGATGGTAGAAAGCAGAGAATGACATTTTGTTATAGACACTCTTGATACATGCATAATGATGTTTGGGGAGTGGGATGCTCACCAGCCTCTACTCATGGGAAACAGTGGTGCATGATATCAGTGCCATCAGGGGGAGGTAAGGCAGCATGTCAATGTGAGAAACATTCAAATTACATATGATGGGCCTCAATAAATGGTTGCAGCATAGTAGTGGAAGAAAACATACCAGGGGGTGATCTTCCATCAGTTTCAACACTCACTGAGGAAAAATCATTTCTGGCATTCCTGCATGGTGATAATGAGGGGACAGGTATCATATAAATGGGTGTCAGCATGGGTGCTGGATGCATCCCGACAACATGTCTCTCATGGAGACCCACCAGGTGAGTACTTATACTACAGGAAGTATACTACACCTGTGAATGGACCAACACCAGGGGAATTGTACTAATTTCTGCCAGAGATGTAGCTGTTTTTGCACCAGGTGCTATCCCCTGATCTGATGCCCCTGTAAAACAAAAACTTCTCCAAAAGCTGAAGAGAAATCAAACAAAAGGACAGCTAGAGTTTTGCATTTTCTGTCACACACTGGTAAGGTTCTCCAGTTTTGACTGCAAATGCAATACTGTCATATATTATAAATGCCAGTATGCATTAAAAAGCAATTGGAATAAGCCAATCTCACCTGACCACAACTTTGCCCCACCCTAACTATGTTAGTCATCACAGCCTATGTGCTTCATAGGTACATGAGGCATGCAGACACAGGAGACCACTGGCACATGAAAGTGTTTCATATTTGCTTGTGGAAATCTAGCTATGCATATCCTGGATCAGGAGGAATTGTGGTGCAAGCAGTGTTACAAAGTTATATATTGCATTCTTTATCTCCAGGGCACATCAGTACTACCATAACAACTGCATTGGCTAGGCCAGAAGAACAGGCTGAATCCAATCTCCTGTTAAGTTCTGACAATGAAGCAGTAACGCAAATTGACTCACAGTATCAGGAAACATTGATGACATCTTTCCTTCTCCTGAGTAGGCCTATACCCACTGCCTGAGGTGGAAGTATAGCCTCTCTCGTACATCACTCTTTGAACCGCACTGTATGATGTATTACCAAAACAGTCAGGTGGTCTTCCACTGATGCAATTGGTACTATAATGGTGGGTCAGTAGGGCAGGGCCAGATGAGGGTACTCTATCTGATGTACAGATATTAAGTGTTCATTGTGCAAGCAGTGTGCCATGGTGTTGTCTGCTGTCACAGAAATTCCCTAAACTGTGAGCAGTTCTCAATATCAGCCAAGAGATGCAAAGTGCTGTAAGATGAGCACAATCTCTAGCTTCTCATACTAAAATGGAATTGATTGACATTGTG
This sequence comes from Protopterus annectens, assembly GCF_019279795.1. NCBI lineage: Eukaryota > Metazoa > Chordata > Ceratodontiformes > Protopteridae > Protopterus > Protopterus annectens. Next base: position 1,106,475,041 of record NC_056739.1, read on the forward strand.
CATGGGCTCCAGGGATTATACCATTATTAACACACTGTGGGGGTGGAGGGTCCTTAGTATGTTGGCAGGCCTGCCTAATTTGATTGGATCATATTGGACATGCTACAAGGAGCTGGTTGGCTGTAGCAGAGGAATACTGCAGTGCTCCAGATGTGTCTAGATACTAGAACTCAGACTTCAGCTGGCTGAGCACACTCTGTGTCATTGCATAGTAATTCATATACTCCTTTGTCTGTATCATTTAGGTCACTGCCCCATGGTACTACTTGGTTATATGAATCACTGTCTAGTTGCACATTCTCAGTTCTGGTTTGGATGTGGATGCTATTATACTGCTGTTGGATTATGCTTTGTGGATTCTCTATGGACATCATCAATAAGGTCTCTAGGGTGTATCATGCATCACCTGTAATATATTAGGGATGGGAGGGGAAGGAATATTGGGATGAGACTTGTGCATATGTGATTTATGAAGCCATGCATGCATTGGTGCTGTCTTGTGCCTGCAGTGACATAATAGGTGACCCTGTGGGATATTTCTGTTTAGTCAGTGGGAAGACAGTTGACTTGCATACCATATGAGAGAATCATGGGCACTCCCAATATGCTGTGCAGATGCACTGTTTATAAGCCCTTGTATGCTGCACACTCACTGGTGGGTGATGGAGTGATAGCTCTTCCTACTGATATGACACTGTCCATAAACACTGGTTGGGGCCCTTTTTGTCACATGAGTAAAATCTATGGCTCTCAGCACTTTCAGGAGGTCAGCAATATTGTAGAAAACATTCACGGTGGTGGCTGTCTCCTCTGATGTGTTAAGATACACTCCTGCACATGTGGTATCATGGAATGGCTATAATATTTTACAAAATGACACCTGAGATATCCAGTGAGTTCCATTTTGTCCTGGTTAGCATAGGTAGAGCTGCACATACCTTGGAAATCATAGGATTAGGATGTTAAATACCATTAGATACCATTCTGTGAGCCATGTATCTCAAACAATGCCCATATGATGTGTCTGTCTACACAAAGGTGGTCTTATACCTGTTAGTTTGTGAGCTGCTATGAAGCAACCTTTTGCTGGCAGCACTTTCGGTGGTATGTAAAGCTACATTGTACACCTGGGAGACTGATGGTCAAGCTTATGAGGTGCTGTTGCAACAGAATTCACACCACCGATAGAATATATGCCTCTACAATGCTACAACTTTTAGTGTGCTGCTTCCCTTTATATACACATGCATCTGCATGTGCTAATATATACCTTACAACTATGGATGATGACCTATTTTGCATTAGCATCACTTGCGTGTCATTATACTCTTCTATTCTTTTACATGTCACTGTATCATTATTTGCATACTGCCTTTGCTGTAGCTTTTAGATCATTGCCCCATGGCATTACTTGGTTATATGAATCATTACTTGGTGCAAGAGTATGCTGCAAAGTTTCTAAGTGTCTATGAATATTACCCTAGAATATAACATGGAGATGTTTGATACATAGTACATGATGACAACACACTGTGCCTTGTTTTTGAAAAGGAATACAGGCATCATTTTCAACAATATAAACTAATAAGCAAATAAGAAACTTACAGATTTAGGTCCTACAAGGCCTCATTTTTGGTTTTCTGCAGTCAGAAGCTGCAGCACATGTGTGTGTGTGTTGGCAGAATTAGATAGGATGTTTTAATACTGCCACTGTAGTACTTCTGTAGAACATGCAGTTTAATTGCATTCAAACTCCAGTCCTAATAAAACTAAACCCTGACACAGTAGATTTACAAATGGATCAATAAAAGGCATTCAATATTAAATGAGATAAAGTAAGCAGTACAGCAATGGAGACAAGTGTTGTACTTCATAAGCCAGCCCACAAAGGTTAAGTCTTACAGGATTGGTTAAAACCTGTGAGCATTGGTAAAGACCTCAACTAACCTGCTAGCAGGTTCCAAAGGCACAACCACTGAAAACTAAAAGACCATTCATTTGAGGGATTACATCAGACCCATGGAAATTACAACAGCCCCAGGGTGAAGGAGTTGGGCAGGAAGGCACATTTTTAATTGTACCGGCAAAATCACTAATCAAGGCTACAGTATGACTGTCAGTATTAATTTTCATGCTGATTTTCAAATAAAAAGGCATTATATACTTAATTGTTTGTGAATGCAGCTGCTTTGGTTTAGGAAAGACAACGCAAAGCATGCATACAAGAAATTTGAAGCTTAAGAGAAACATAATACAGTACTGCTGAAAGCACTAGAAACACATACCTTTGAATCTGATAATGCTGCTACTCTTAAATAATATGTATTACACAGTGGTAGCAAAGATGTTAAAGGTGTTACCTATACAACAGAACTGCTACCTGCAGTAACATAGTGATAGGTTACATTATGAAACAGTGTTGTGTTATGGTTTAACTGTTTCCGTGAGTTTAAAACCTTATCATAAAACTGGGTGTTAGGTTTAATGAAGCTGTGTAAGCTGAGTTTCTTTTAATTAGAATTAGAATATATTGTTACTGGTGTAGTAATTAGCAATATCGTATTATATGGACTATATAATTAACGGCAGTATATTTAAGAGGTGCCTGTTTTGTGTTTAAAGATTGATCAGTATTGTCTAAAAACTTGCAGGTGAACCACAGAAAATTAATGGTATAGGTTCATAGGTTCATAGGTGTGTACTAGGCTAATGGCCCTGGAGCCCTTACAAGCCTAGCCCATAGAAGTGCCCTAGCACCGTACCACCTGATGTTAGTTCCCAGTGCCTCTACCAAGTAGAGCCACTGGAGTGATCCCTGGGGTGAATTTTCTATTTCCCATCCACTCATCAATTTTCTCTTGAAGAAGGCCAGTGAGGTGCTCTGCTTGACATGTATGGGAAGTCTATTCCAGAGCATGGGCAGTCTCTGGGTTATGAACCTGTCCCTCCAGCATGTTCTGTTGATTGTGGTAATGAAGTTGAGGTCTGGGAAGTGTGTGGTGCAGAGGGATTGGGATTTCTTTAGATGTAGCATTTCTAACAAAACTGCGTCAGACATGGCTTTGTAAGTCAAGCAGAGATAGCCTCTTAGCAGAAGATATGAGACCGAGAATAGCTGGAGCTTTTGAGTCTGTCCATGTAGGATATTTGTTTAAGGCCTAGGATCCTCCTTGTGAGATACTTTTGTGGCCTTTCCAGCTGTTGCATGTGTCTAGTGAGGTACATGCCAAATGGGGCATTATACTCGATGATTGGCCTAATGAGGGAAGAGTAGAGAGAGATGATGACCTCTTTCTTCCTGGATGCAAAACCCTTGGTAATGAAATGTGCCACATAGAAGGACTTTCTGACCACAGTGGCAATGTGGTGGTCGAAGGAGAGGTTGCTGTCAACCTGTGTCCCCAGGTCTCTTATATCACCTTCAGTATTCAGTGGGCTCCCATCAATGTGGTAATTAGTGGGAAGTGAGTTTTTCCCAAAGGGGATGATGACACATTTTTTGGCATTAAGCTTAAGGCCATGGTTTTGACACCAGTCATTGATCTCAGTGAGGCCTTTCTGTAGGATGTCCACATCACTTGGGGAGTTAATAATGCCTTACAATTTACGGGAAACCTAAAACTGAATATTACTTTAGTTACAGGATGTTCAAAGCTATCTGTCTACTATATTACGTACATCTTTAGTATTAACATTAAATGTGGTGACATATCTCACCACATTTTCTTTTCTATCTAACCTCTGCGGCAGTTGTACTACGTCTCTACCAAAGATTGGCTTATATTAACTAATGTTAAGTTTTAAAAAAGGTTTGTAGATGATTGTTTTTTAATATGGGATGGTAACATGGAGGAGTTAGAGAATTACATCACATATTTAAATAATTCCACAGAGTTTTTAAAGTTTAAAATGTTGGCATCAGAGGAAAGTATAGTATTTTTGGATATCCAACTGTATAAGAAAGAAGGGAGGATAGAATCTGCAATATATAAAAAGGAAGTAAATATCTGTAGTTGTATTAGTAGGGGTAGCATGCATGCACCACATACATTTAAAGGGATACTGAAGGTGCAATTAATAAGGGCTTGTAAGCTCAATACTGAGGTGACTAATTTTATAGTTCAAGCAAAAGAAATGATGCAAGAATTTAGAGGGAATGGCTATTCTGAACAGGTTGTCGATAGTATATATGAGGATGTAGTAAAAGGCAGAATAGATAAATATAAGCCAATCTTTGGTAGAGACGTAGTACAACTGCCGCAGAGGTTAGATAGAAAAGAAAATGTGGTGAGATGTGTCACCACATTTAATGTTAATACTAAAGATGTACGTAATATAGTAGAAAAAAATTGGCTTATTTTAATGGCCATGCCGGAGATTAAAAATATAGTAGGAGAGAAACCACAGTTCTCCTATAGAAACTCTGAAACACTAAAGCAAAAATTATGTTACAAGGATTTTAAGGAAGAAAGAGAAAGATCTCAATGCAAAATGGGAACAATAAAATGTTATAATTGTAATTGTTGTAGTGATATATATGATGAGACAGATAGCTTTGAACATCCTGTAACTAAAGTAATATTCACTTTTAGGGTTCCCGTAAACTGTAATATGACTCAAGTAGTATATTTAGCCACATGAGTTAATAATGCCTCTCATCTTGTTGTCTTCTGTGAACTTGGTCAGCCAGAGTCCCTGCATGTAGACCTGGACTTTTGAGAAGTAGATGCCACACAGGAAAGGACCCAGGACCGATCCATGTGGGACTCCACTCATGACTGGTCGGCAGTCTGACTTGGAGTCCACTACTTTCACACTGTGGTTTCTATCTGTGAGCCAATTTGCAACCCACCTAGTGATATAGAGGTTGATGCCTAGTTTGGTGAGTTTATCAATAATTCCTGAGTGGTGAATGGTATCAAAGGCCTTGGCCAGATCGAGGTAGGCTGTATAAACTGCCTTGCCCTAATCCACAGCTCTGGTGACTGACTCAAAGAAATCAACCTTGCTGAGCAGGCATGATCTACCTTTCACAAAACCAAATTGCATGGGACCTAGAGTATGGAGATTCCCTATATCCTTGTTAATTAGGTACATGATGATGTGTTCCATAGCCTTACATATCAGACTTGTCAGGCTAATGGGGTGATAATTCCCAGGGTCTGTATTCTCTCCACCTTTATGGAGAGGGATGGCTGTAGCAGTGCGCCATTCAGTAGGGACAAAGCCTGAGGTGAGGCTGTGATTAAACAAGGCACACAGATGTGGTGTCAGTTCACTTTGTAGTTCATGTGGAATACATCCAGGGATATTGTCAGGTCCTATGGAAGCTGTATTCTTGGCCTTGGACAATGCAGCTTTAACCTGTGCTGCAGTAATGCTGGGTGCCTGGCATTTCTCCGGTATTGTGATTGGTCCTTTGGGGGGGGTAAAGTTGGCAATGAATCTGTCAGCCAGTATGTTGGCAATATCTGTTGGCTCAGTATAGGAGGTACCATTGGGGAGTAACTCAGAGCAAACCTGGGTATTGCCATGGAGATTCTTGATATAACTATAGAGGGCTTTGTGGTTGTTTTTAGTGTCTGGCGCAATTCTGCATTCATAGCTGGCTTTAGACATTTTGATGAGGGATATCAACTTTTTGTTAAGGCTAATAAGGAAGTTTTTCCAGTCTTGGGACTTCACCTTTTTCTGCAACAGTTTCTTCTTTCTGTTGTAGTGTTTATTAATGGCAGGGGACCACCAGATTGGCTTCTTTTTTTTTTTTGGAGGAGAGAGTCTTGGTTCTGTTGGGTATGGCTAGTTCCATGCATTTTATGTACGTGTTCATACAGTGCATTGGTGTATGATTCGGCAGTCATGCATCTAATTTCCATTGACATGGGTCCAGTGAAGTTAGCCACCTCTGGTTTTAGAAGTCCCAAGTCAGCTTTGGAGAAGTTTTTCATGGTGGTTACCCTTGCAGGGGGTGTGGGTGAGATGTGGATTTCCATGGTGATTAGTTTGTGGTCGGATCTAACCAGGGAGGAACTGACTATTGGTGTAGAGCAACAGTTGCCCATGTTTGTAATAACCAGGTCAAGGATGTTGCTTCCTCAAGTGGGGGTAAGAATGAGCTGATCCAGGGCATTGAAATTGATGAATTACAAGAAGAATTGGGCCAGTGTATTGGTGCATGAGTAGTTTTCCCAGTTGATGGAGGGGTAGTTGAAGTCACCTAGTATGAGAGTGTTTAGTTGGACCCTAATAGTTCCAGGGTGCTTAGGAACATGGAGTGAGAGTCTTGGGACATGGTTGGGGACCTATAGCAGGTTAAGACCTGAATCAATTTCTTACTCAATGTTAGTTGTACCTGAAGTATCTCATCTGTGTTATGCTAAGATACTAGTCTGGAGGTGCATATATTCTTTATGAATATAGAGACACAACTGCCTTTGGAGCTTCAGTCCATGTTCTGGGGCCAAAATGTGTGGAATGAGTTATAGCCTGGTAGCACAGGGGTGCTTTCTGCTGCTTTAAACCAGGTCTGCATTACAGCACAAATGTCAATATTCTCCATTTTGAGGAGTGCTTCGAGCAAGTGCATCTTAAGATTTAGACTTATGGCATTGAGCAGCATGACCCTCAGATTGTATTTATTTATAGCTGTTACAGTGGTAATTTGATCTTTGGAACATTGCCTAAAAAAGCACTATAGGGGTGGCAAGAGCCTTAGCCATTATCCAGAAACCCAGGGATGACAGATGCAGGCCATCTCTGGCAAAGCATTGAGGTCTGTCAATCATGTCATCCCAAGCAGACAGATAATGGATCCCCTTAGAATGACACCAGAAACTTATCCAATTTTTGAAGTCAATCATTTGCTGCTCATACTGCAGTATCATTCTGTGCAATGGTAGGATGCTGCTCATGGCTAGGGTCATACCTGCCTGGGCCACATAATCTGACAGCTCCTCCATGTCTCTTTTCATGTAGTCCAGGGAGGTGCATCTCAGGTCATTCACACCCACATGGACAGTGACAGAGTCATACTTGTACTTGTTGTGGACTGACCTGAGTGCATGTGTTATGTGTCAGATTCTGGCACCTGATAGACAGCTGACTGTTACCTTCTTCTTATTCAACCTAGTGAGTGGGACATCAGTGTGGCTCACAATCAAGTCACCTATGATTAGTGTATTAGGCAAGCTGTTTTGCTTTAGGGGCTTAGGTTGAGGGGCACACTGTGTAGGTGAGCTTTGTGTCTTATGGTTTGTGCTGTGTTGTGGTGGTTGAGTGAGTTTGTGCCTTGGAGGTCTCTGCTGTTTGGGTAGATTTTTATTGAGAGTCTCTGCAAAGGTGACTGTGTGGTTTATGTTTTTTTGTGAGAGCTGTGATGGGTTGTGTTCTGGAGGGCTATGTGTTGCATGTGGTGTGGTGCAGGAACAACTATTCCAGTCTTGGCTTGAGAGTGCATGGCTTCCAATTTGGATATATAAGTGCATCTCTCATAAGTCTGTGTGTTGGGAGGTAAGAGGAGAGGGTTGTTTCTGTACCAGCAGTTGCTACACTGCCTCAGAATGCCCAAGTTGACCAGGTTAATAGGAAGAAGCACAGGGAACTGACTTTTAGACATACCAGGAGGGATGGTCATTATTACTAAGTACTGGAGCTGTTTCCTTATATATTCCTTTTACAGGAAAAAATGTCACTCAAGGTGTCTGAGTCTGTACAGAGCACTGCCAAACACTTGAGGGGGAAACTAATACATAGATCCTGAAAATGTAAGAATGAAGTATTTAGGCAGATATTCTGAAGTCAGAAAAAAGTCAAGCAGTACTTACTGAAAAATAAAGCATTAGTTTGTCAAGAATGATGAAAAGAGGGGAGTCACATGAATGGCTACTTCCTGGCTACTACTAATGCTGGTCTCAGCACAGCTTCACTCTGTTGGGATACAATACTCCTTTGCTTCTTCTCTCACCAAAAGCAAAATGTTAGCACCAATCCCAAGAAGAGAAGCAGGCCACAACCTATTTGGTGATCCACAGTCTTGTCCCAGATTATGCAAGGGTCTGCAGGCTTGTAGCTTTTTTCTGGTAGATGCCTTGAATAGCAATCAGCACAATCAAGTACGTTAAGCACAGAAACTCACTCTCCAACCAGAAAGAGTCAGGAATCAATGCACTCTGCTCCTACTCTCACCAGGATCAGAATATAAGCACATATTCCAAGCTGTCACCTATAAAGCAGTTATTAAGCTTTCTGGTGATCAGCAGTCTCCAGGAAATAATGTAACTGCACTCCTTCTCTCATCAGGAGAAAACAGAAGCACTAATCCCAAGATGACTACTGAGAGGCAGGATGTGGGTTCTCCAATAACTGGTGATCTTGCAATAGATGCTTAAAAGTAAGATGAAAAAATGGTTTATCCTAAACACTGCAGTATGCACTAGAGGAGCTAGATGTAAAAGTAGGGAACTTAAGTTTTACCTAGCTAAAAAGTTAAGTTTTAGTAGAGAGTCACTATTTTTAAAACAGCAAGATAGATTGAAAGCAGGTGATCACTTTTCTATTCTGATACTATAGAATACAGTAGGCTAGCCAATAAATTTAAATAGTTGAAGGGGAGTGATTTCACAAAATGATAATTTTGTGCTTAATCACACCAGCCAGTAAAAGCAGAGAGGAAATGAGATATATGGTCAAATTAACATAAGGGCCAGGCTACTAGAAAGACAGTGGTGTTTAAGAACACAACAGTAACCAGCTGGGAGGATGGGAAATTTTCTTTATGACTTACAAGAGACAGAGCTGTGGTCTCTTTTCAAGTTTTTATATGCAGTTAAAAGCACAAGGAAAACACAGTGTAAAGAAAACTCAAAGTATACAAAATAGAAAAAGGCAATAAAGTAATAAAATACAACAAATAAAATGCAAACTAACCTTTCCTTCACAGCAAACTGTAGCAGAGTCTGAGTGAGTCTTTCCAGTAAAGCTCTGAAATGTTTTATTTTACCCCTTAAATAGAAGGTTTAGTTCCTAGCTCCACCCCCTCTCAGTTCACAGATGATTAACCTTGACTGACCTGCTCTAACTTATGTGTGACTCCTTAATTGACCTTTTCTAATTTCTGTCTGACTCATAAGAGACAGAGCTGTTGTCTCTTTTCAAGTTTTAATATGCATAAAAGCAGAATACAAGTAAAACACAGTGCAAAGAAAACAACTCACAGTATACAAAACAGAAAAAGGCAATAAAGTAATAAAATACAAAAAATAAAAAGCAAACTAATCTTTCCCTCACAGCAAATTGTAGCACAGTCTATGTGAGCCTTTTCAGTAAAGCTCTGAAATGTTTTATTTTACCCCTTAAATAAAAAGTTTAGTTCCTAGCTCCACCCCCCCCCCAGTTCACAGATGATTAACCTTGACTGACCTGTTCTGACTTATGTGTGACTCCTTAATTGACCTGTTCTAATTTCTGTCTGGCTCACAAGAGACAGAAGTGGACACTTTTCAAGTTTTAATATGCAGTTAAAAGCAGAATGCAAGTAAAACACAGAGTAAAGAAAACAAATCACAGTATACAAAATAGAAACAAAAAAGTAAAAACAAAATACAACAAATAAAAAGCAATCTAACCTTTCCCTCACAGCAAACTGTAACAGAGTCTGGGTGAGCCTTTCCAGTAAAGCTCAGAAATGTTTTATTTTACCCCTTAAATAGAAAGTTTAGTTCCTAGCTCCACCCCCTCAATTCACAGATGATTAACCTTGATTGACCTGTTCTAATTTATGTGTGACTCCTTAACTGACCTGTTCTAATTTTTGTCTGACTCATAAGATATAGAGCTGTGGTCTCTTTTCAAGTTTTAATATGCAGTTAAAAGCAGACTATAAGTAAAACACAGTGTAAAGAAAACAGATCACAGTATACAAAATAGAAAAAGGCAATAAAGTAATACAAAGTACAACAAATAGAAAGCAAACTAACCTTCCCCTCACAACAAACTGTAGCAGAGTCTGGGTGAGCCTTTCCAGTAAAGCTCAGAAATGTTTTATTTTGCCCCTTAAATAGAAGGTTTAGTTTCTAGTTCCACCCTCTCACTTCACAGATGATTAACCTTAACTGACCTGCTCTAACTTATGTGTTACTCCTTAATTGACATGTTCTAATTTCTGTCTGACTCACAAGACACAGCGCTGTGATCTCTTTTGAAGTTTTAATATGCAGTTAAAAGCAGAATACAAGTAAAACACAGTGTAAAGAAAACAAATCACAGTATACAAAATAGTGGCAATAAAGTAATACAAAATGCAACAAATAAAAAGTAAACTAACCTTTCCCTTCACAGCAAACTATAGCAGAGTCTGGGTGAGCCTTTCCAGTAAAGTATCATCATAGCTGACCAGTTGAAACTTGGCCACTATGTGTCACATGAGATGTGTCTGACATAAATTGAAAGGTGAACATTTAATACATCAAACAGTGATTGAAACTGTAGATTCAGTTAAGGACCTGGGTATATGGCTAGATCCAGCTTTGAGTTTTCCTAATCATATCAACCAATTGGTTAATGATAGTTATAGAACTATATGTTGTATAAAATGATTTATAGACTCTAGGGGATCATAAATGATGAAGTCATTGTTTGTTAGTTACATTAGATGCAAACTTGAGTATGGAATAACAATATGGAAGCCTTATACGAAAACAAGTATGAGTAAACTGGAAAAAGTATAGCAGAAGTATACCAAGGGTATCCATGGATCTGAAAATTGAAGTTATTATAAAAGACTAAAATATCTGAACTTGTGCTGTTTCTCATATAAATATTTAAGAGGAGATCTATGGCATTTAGAGACAACTATCTCTGAGAATGTTTTGAGTTATCAAAAAGAAGTAGAGAATTATCAGGCAACTATGTAGAAGATTCAGTTGGTTATCTGACAGAATAGCTGATGCATGGAATGCACTACCAAATTGCATTAAAGCAAGCACTAGTTTGGATATTTATAAGAACAGCCTGGACAGTTATAATGGGGACAACTGTTTTGGTATATTGACAGGGTAGAAGGGCATTAATGCCCTTGCTTGAAATATTTGTATATATATATATATATATATATATATATATATATATATATAAGTATTTGGTTAAAAAAAATCATCAGAACTAGGTACATTATACAGAATAAAAACCTACCCCATTAACATCACTAGAAGTTGAATAGCCTCTACTTTTTTGCTGCCATTTCTCCTCTATGCTTCCCCAACTTTAAGGGTGGTATTCAGAGTCACGAGTTTTGGGCCTGTGTAGTGTTTATCCATGAACAGTGCTGCTATGCCTATGAGCATATAAACTAAGCACAAGTTATTCGTGGTGACTAAGGACATGTGTAGTCATTTTGATAAACACACCTGCTTACGTCAAAAGTGTAAAGTACTGGAAGATAAGTGTTAAATATATGCAAATGACTACATGAAAGCCTTAAGCTTTAAATGACTTTGTATATACAAAATAAAATAAAGTTTTGTTAGAAAGGGATGCTCTTAGTGAGCATTCAACTGCCTGTTGTCCTGCGTGACCATTACAGCACATTATAAATACATACAGTCTAGCATCATATACTTCGAAACTGCTATGTATCTCTGTATTAATCTGTTTTTGTAAGGGGAGAAGTCAGGCAGTCACTGCTGTGGTTACTGACAGCTCCACGCCTTTCTGGGAGCAATCCTATCTAGATCTATGCAGCCAGTTGGATCACAATGAGTGGAGGTGTCTATGGAGGAGCTCATCTGATGAAGTTATAAGACGAAAACGTGGTGAAAACTGTTAAAGCATTTGTGTGGATTTATCATTTTTGTCAGTGTGCTTTTGTGTCAACAATAAATTTTTCTTGATAGATATCCAGCTTGCCTTACCAGTGCCTTCCTGTTGGGTTTATTATTTGACTTTTTATATACTCAGATATTGCGGACAAATGTGGCTATGTGAAGCCACGCTTGAAAGAATTAAGGCAAGCAGTGAATTCAACAGCATTTATTAATAATTTTTTTTTTAAATAAAGGGTTTTAATATGTTTTATATAGGGATAACCTTATGTGAATACCCTGTTGTTTTCATTAAAGAGTGGAAAGGGGAAGGGAGGAAAAATAGGTAGGTGGATAAAGGAAAATTTGAAAAAGAGGAGACACAACAAAGAGAGAAACAAAGGAAGAACACATCAAGAGTGTTGCACTGGAGGAGTTAGGGGAGGAGGGGTACTATGTTTTTGTTGAGGATAGTGCTCTTATTCTTTCAATTTGTTTATTTAAGAGAGTAGCGTGGATGGAAAGTTGGTAAGTGGGTGTAGGATAGAGGATAATGGAAAGAAGGGGTGAAGAGGTGTATAGCCCAACAATAGCCTCTAGGCCATAAGGCTTCACATGTTTCCACTGTCAGATGGTATTGCAATGGTGGACCCCGATGTTGAGGAGGCAGGGGCCTGTGGTGGCATGGTGTTCAAAGATGACTGGTGCAACGAGTCTTCCACCCTATCCAAAGAAGCCTCATTTGGCTGACGTCATCTGTCCACAACCTGCTTCACTATGTCCTTAACCAAGTCCTGAAGCCCCTGTTCAGTGAGGCTTGCCAGGCTGCCATGTGCCAGGGTGTGTTCAGGACTGGTGCCACCACCCCAACCCTGTGAGGGCATCTCTGGATGAGTAGAATGTGAACATTCCCTAACCTGGCAGGTAAGTGGCAGGGCTGTGAACTTGGTTCCCTAAAAAATGAACAGAAATAAGAGAAAAATTAAAAAAGTAGGAAAAAGTAATGCATAATTAAAATAAAAAAGAGAGAAAAGGAAGAGAGAAAAATAAGTGCACACAATAAATTCACATTAGACGTTATTTAATTTAAATCAATTTTATTTTTACTAAACGTTTACTGAATTAAAACAAAATGGACAGTAAGTGTGTATACATACGTGAGAACACTGATACGGTAAGTGCTTATGCACACATGGGAAGAACGAGTGTCTTGATGGGATTTATATTTGCACTCAGCTAATAGTAACATAAGAAATGCTAACACATTTCATATTTGTGCCTGATATAAATATTGTACTGAAAACAGTTCAGTCCCTATTACCATTCTTTATAAATACTGTTGCAGTTATATATACTAATGAAATCACTTAAAGACAGTAAACTGCATTTATTACTTGAGTTTTCTTGTTGATTGTTTGCAATACTGCACTAAAAGCACTTTAGGACTTCACTTACCATCCTTTATAAATAATTGTATTTAATACATATGATAGAATCTGTTAAAGACAGAATACTGCATTCAAACATTGACATACCTTTTAAATTTGGTTGCAATACTGCCCTGAAAGCACTTTAGGCCTTCAATTACCATCCTTTATAAATACTTGCACTTATATGTATACAATAAAATTAGATAAAGACAGAACACTGCATTTACGTCTTTATTCACACTTACCAGTAGCTTGAACTAATCACTTTGTTCTCTGACTTTGTTGAGCATGGTTATGTTATCTCCACTTCAACTAGACACCATTGTTGTTTACTTGTCTCTCACATTTTTTCTTTAAGATTTTGGATGTTATTCTTAGTACTCTGCAAGGCTTTTCAGTTACTATTGCACTTGCTTAGTATATCTATTTATTTATTTAAATATTTATATCTGAATTCTCCTACTGGCCCAATATTTACTTTAATGCAAGTTATATAAATAGTAGGACTGCATCTTATAGGTTCATATGTGTTTTCTAGGCTAACAACCATAAGGGCCTTTTTAAGCCTAGCCATGTATGACAAATCTCTGACAATTTCTGATACCCTTGAAAAGTGTAAGCATGTGCCAGGGAAATGAAACATTTACAGGTTACCTGTGTCCATTAGATACATAGGTGCCAAACCAGGGATGACTTTCCGGTTTCCCATCCAATTGCCAAGTTGCATTTGAATTGGGTTGAGGAGGAACTCTGCTTCACATGGATGGGGAGCCTGTTCCATAGATGGGGTAATCTCTGGGATACATACCTATCTTTCCAGTAGATCCTATTTATATCACAGGCAAGGATTAGGTGTATAGAATGGGGAATTCTGGTGCTGTTTATTTTGTGGATATGCAGGAGGTCCATCAGAGTGGGGCCTGGCAATGCCCTGTATGCCAGGCATAGATCTCCCCTCAAAATCCTGTAGGAGACAAAATACAGGGACAGGGCCTTGAGGAGGTCTGCATAGGACACATTACTTACACCCTGTATTCTTTTTGTGAGGAACCTTTGTAGACGTTCAAATTGTTGGATATGCCTCTGGAGGTACATACCAAAGGGGGTATTGTGCTCAATGATAGGTCTGATGGATGCTGAATACACTGGAATAATGACTTCCTTAGACTTAGATGCCATCCTTTGTTTACATAGAATGATTTCCTCATCACTGTAGACACATGATGATCAAAGGCTAGATTACTAACTCTAAGGGGTGTGTTCTCAATATGATAGTTACCCGGGATGGATGACTTCCCAAAGGATACTGTTAGGCATTTATTAGCGTTTAGTTTTAGTCCATGGCTCTGACACCAGTTGTTTATCTGTGTCAGCTACTCCTGGAGAACATTTGTATCAGTGTGAGATTCAATGACAGCTCCTAATTTGCAACAATCTGCAAATTTAGTCAGCCAGAGACCACTGACATTGGTCTTGACTTCTGAGATGTAAATGCCAAAAAGGAGCAGTCCAAGGACTGATCCCTGAGGGACACCACTTGTGACTGGCTTCTTTGTAGAGGTGGACTCCCCTATTCTAACTTCCTGGGTCCTGTCTGTGAACCAGTTGGCTATCCACTGGGTGACATGTAGGTTTGTACCTAACATCTTGAGTTTGTTAACAATACCCGAATGGGGTATTGTGTGAAATGCATTGGCCAGGTCAATGTAGGCAGTGTGAATGACTTTGCTCTCATCCATTGCTTTGGTGACCTTCTTGAAGAAGTCCACCAGGTTGAGTAGGCATGATCTGCCCTTGATGAAACCAAACTGGGTTAGGTTCAGTGTCTGGAGGTTTACTATATCTCTATTGATCATCTCCAAGATAATTCTTTCCATGGCTTTACATATAAGACTAGTAAGACTTATAGGTCTGTAGTATCCAGGGTCTGTAGATGGCCCACCTTTGTGCAGAGGGATGATTGCTGCCTTTCTCTATTCATGGCACACAAATCCTGTTTGGAGGCTACAGTTAAATAGTAATTCCAGAGGCCCTGATAGGTCATGTTTCATGCTATTTAGAAGGCATCCTGGGATATTGTGTGGGCCCATTGATGCAGTGTTCTTGGTCTTAGAGAGAACATTAAGGACCTGTTCCCTAGTGATAGTAGGGGGAGTTATATTTGATGATCTTTCCTGAGGGAAGGTTGAGGGGGAGAGAGAGGGGTAAAGCTGGAGATGAATTTATCAGCCAGGAGTCGGAGGTTTGCTATATCTTCTGGCTCAGTATATGTGGCTTCATTTACAATGAGCTCTGCACACAATTGTGTATTGCCTTTGAGGTTGCAGACATAGCTAAAGAATGCTTTGTGGTTGTCCTTGGCCTGGGAGGCCAAACTTACTTCAAATTTGGCTTTGGTAGACTTTATTTGCCCTCTGAATTGTTTGTTTAGTTTGATGACAGTGCTTTTATCATGCTGGGTGCTGCACCTCCTAATTTTTGCCATGATTTTCTTCCTTCTGTTATACACCCAACTGATTTTGTGATTCCACTAGGGTGGCTTGTATTTTGAGTTAGTTTTGTGTTTCTTCCGGGTGGGTACAGCTGCCTTTATGCTGCTATTAACATGCTTGTATGAGGTTTCTGTGAACAGCTATGCACAGACATAAGTGTTCTCATGGTTTATGGGGGCTTGAAAGTTTGTCAGGTTCTCACTTAATAGCAGGATGTTAGCCTTAGAATAGTTCCTGAATATTCCAGGTTTAGCTGAGGGTCCAGGTTTTATTTTTACTTTAAAGGAGACCATTTTGGACCTTACCAGGGAAAGCATTAAAGTAGGGGGTGTGCAGTAGTCTCTCATATTAGTGAGGACCAGATCCAGTATGGTTGCAGCCCTGTTTGGTGTATTGACTATCTGGTGCAGGGAGTTTGTGTTAACAAAATCCAGAAATCTCTGTGCATGTACGTTTGGTGTCATATAGAATTCCCAGTTAATAGTGGGTTAATTAAAGTCACCCATGAATATGGTATTGGGTTGGATGGTTACTGTGTCTAAGTTTAAATAAATGGTATGGGTTTCCTGGGTCATAGAGGTGGACCTATAGCTTGCAAAGAAGTGGTATTGGATTTTACCTATGGTGATTTGAACATGGATCAGCTCAAGTGCATTGTCCTGTTTGACCAGAATTGAAGCATATTTATTTTTGATGTACATGGAGTTCCTCCACCTTTAGTCCCTGCCTGTGAAATAGCTGGCCTAAATGTGTGGAGGTCATTGTAACCTTGCACGGCTGGTGTGCTGTCTGTGATTTTAAACCATGTCTTAGTGACTGTGCAGACATCAGCATTCTCTAGGGTAAAGACAGCTTCTAGAGAGTGAAGTTTTTTGTTTAGACTCCTAGCGTTGAGGAGTAATACCTTTAGATTTTCTTGGTTTTGATTTGCTATGTCAAAAGTACTTTCAGTTTGGCATTGCCTTAAAAAGGGCACTATGGGGGAAGACAGTGTTTTAGCTAATATTTGAAAGCCTAGAGGGGAGAGGTGCAGACCATCTCTGGCAAAGCAGCATGGTCTGTTGACCATCTCCTTCCATGCTGACAAATATTGCACCCCCTTAGAATAACACCAGAAACTAAGCCAATTATTAAAGTCAATTATCTTTTGTTCATGTTGTGGCATCATCCTTGAAGAAGGTAAAATGCTGCTCAATGCTAGGCTCATACCAGTCTGAGACACATATTCTGAGAGTTCCATGATGTCTCTCTTCATATAGTCTAGGGAGGTATGTCTCAGGTCATTTATTCCCACATGGACTATAACTGAGTCATATTGGTAATTTTGGTCCAATGACCTGAGTGCATGCATAATGTGACGGATCCTAGCCCCTGATAAGCATGCTTTTATATCAGTGCATGGCATGTCCGGTTAGGAAGGGGTGTTGTCTGGCAGATTTCTATATACTTTCAGTATAGGATCCAATAAACTGTTGTGGTTTGCATATCTAAACTGAACTTTCATGTAACAGTCTGTGAATTTTGCTCAGGCAGAAGCAGAAGCTGTACTCATACATAAAAATGTAGCAATTGAAAGGAAGTTTTCACATACTTTCTATTTGTCGTTCAGTAAACAAAACATAATACTGTTACAGATAGATGCAGTGATAAACTTCATAACAATAATGTGTGCTTTGACAGTTTTCTGCTTAATAACTGGAAACATATAAGGGGGTTGTTTAATCATATACACCGAAGTAGTACAACTAGTCATTTCTCACTAAACTATGTGCTTTCTGTTCACTTGACACTGCAACCTCTACTCTCGCCCTCAACCTCCAATTTGACTTGGGTAGCTGACAGAGTTCAGCCATCTTGTATTTGCAGTTAATATTGTGGAAGAAATGACTGTCTTATACAGTTATTAGACTAACAAATATCTTCTGGCCTACACAAACATCTTTTCTTTACAAAGCTGTCAGCATGTACTTCACCATCTAACCAAGGTAATACATACTGCACATGAAATTATATGGCAATGGAATTGTTTTGCTTTTGTATAAATGAATACGTTTATATAGATGAAAAAAATAGTTGTAAGTGTATTCATGCAGATGAATGTTCCTATCATATTGTACAATAAAAAAAAATCATATTCTATGCACAGAGTATGTTTCTTTTTTAATAAAACTATGCTCTCATAGTAGTACTTCTTCACAGTTTAATGTTAGTGGACATGAAAACATATGATGAGTAGTATGTAAGGAAGAAGGATATCACTGTCACTACACACTTAAAATCACATTATAAAGGAGTTCCTATGGAACACTGTGATTAGGGAGTTCAATATATGCATTGATGTGTTATATACCCCCCCCCCCCCAGGACAGAATATTCCAATACTTGAAAACATACTATGCTGGATAGCAGATACAATCACAAATGAAATTATCTTGCTGGGTGATGTAAACTTTAACTGGCAGTCTTTCAATATATGGCAAAATAGCTACCAACAATCAATCCTGGATTGGATTCTGGTTACCAGCCCATCTAATTTTACCTCCTCAGGTACCCTCCTTGATACACTAAGTAACCATCTGCCAGCTTATACCAACAGGAGTACTACACAACTAACAAAGGAACATAAGCTCAAAACTACCAGTAATCTCTCCAGATTCTCTAAGGAGTCTTTCACTGAAGCTCTGAAAGCAGTTAACTAGTCCATTCTGAAAAGATTTCCCTTAAATGATGCAGCTGAATGCTTCAGTGCAACATTTCTAAATATTCTTAACACCTTAGCCCTACAGTGTACAAAAGGAATTTAAAAAAGCCATATCCCATGGCTCACCAATCAACATAAACTCCTTATGAAAAAGCATGCATTAACTGGTAAAAGAATAAAAATTTAAAAGTTGGCAACTATTCAGGCAGCTAAGAAACCAAGTCAAGAAACAAGTTAATGGTGATAAAAAGTCTTATTATACTCAGCTACAAGATAGCCATAAAAAAACCCTAAAAATTCTGGTCCTCCATATCCTTTCTCATCAGCCCAGGTACAAAAAAGGATCATAGGCCATAGCCAAACAATCCCCCTCTTCAAACAGCTATTTACTTCAATATATACTTCATAGAATGCATAGCCAACGTAACTTCAAACTCACCTAACACACCCCCTTTCACACAGCCAACTTCCCTTACCTTAGGCTGAAGCACATTTCCTTCATAAAACTCACCTAACTGCAACCTCTTTAATATACATACAGACAACTCCACCTAATTTACCTTTCAACCAGTTTCTATAACCTCATTAAAAAGATTTTTCTTAAACTTTAAAGCTTGTTCCTCTTCAGCCAACAACCTTCCCCCTCAATAATTAAATCTAGCTGCAGATGCAATAGCATACCCAATCAGCATTCTTATTAATAGATGAAAAACATAATTCTGTGTCCTTAACTTGTGGAAAATGGCACCTAAAGGAGGTAATTCCACTGACATTGCAAATTTCCATCCCATAGCCATCCTGTCTCCACTCCCTAAAATCCTTGAGAGATGTATACATCAACAATTTCTCCACTATGTCTTACAAAATAAGCTAATCACCAGTATGTAACATGGATTTACAGACAGTGTCAATAAAGCTTGCAACTCTAATGAACTTGTATCTGCAGTGGTTCTATATCTATCAAAAGTCTTTGGCATGGTCTCTCATAGTAAGCTCCAAAATTAATTTTCCATCCTGGGTCTAGCATCGCCATCTATTCATTGGTTCTCTATCTACCTTCCAACAGGCAACAGGCTATAAAACAGATAGATCCATCTCTGCACACCTTCCCACTTCCACAGGAGTCCCACAAAGATCCATCCTTGGCCCTCTACTAGTCAATATTTTTTATCAATATGCAACATTCATCTTCTTGTGAGGGCAACATGATTCAATATGCAGATGCCCCTACTATCATCTGCTTTTCAAATACCTTATCTCACCTCCAAGAAATCACTCAACAAGCTGTCATCTCCATTGAAACCTGGCTTACAATGGCACATCTCCTACTCAAGCCCCCCCCCCCCAGAAAACAAACTCTTCCTCTGTACCCCCAAAACTCACACTCCTAACAAAGCATCTTTCAAAATATTTTCAAATGAATTAGTCCACCATACCAAAGTATTAGGAGTCATAATAGATGATAATCTTAAATTTGACCTCCATATCCAAAGCAATATCAAGAAAACCCATAAAAGTCTAGGCATGCAATACAGAAACAAACAATTTCTGAGCATACCCACAAAAATAATTCTAGCCATACCCTACCTTCTGCCCTCCATACTCAGTGGAACACCAATTATAAGGAATTTACAATCCTCCATAAAAAGCAAACTTGAAAGCTGATACAACAAAATTTCCAAGTTTGTACTAATTCCTTCCCCTTTACTCATCAGTCTAAAGGTCTGCATATCTTTAGCTGGCTGGTGCTCCCCTCCGCCTCTGCTACATTCAATACAATAACAATATATAAAATCATACACAAATCATTAGCCTGCCCAGCTCTTACCTCTTTAATCAACATATATTTTCCAAAAAGAACTATTAGATCAGAAGAACAACTTCTCAACAGAAATAGCCCGTATAAATCCTCTGGATAAAGCCTATACTTTTACTCAGTAGCAGAAAAATGGAACTCATAACCTCTTACCACCAGAACTATTTCTGCCCTACCCATCTTTAAATGTTCCCTAAAAGAATACTTTACACAACCTTGGACCTACTCCTGTGCCAATACTGGCTGAACGTACTCACTATACTTCGCTCACCCCCTTCAACCTAAGTCATACTTCACAACCCTATCCAGCCTCCTACTCCACTCCTTTTTTCTTTCCTTCTACTTTACCTTCTTTACTTCATTTCTGCAGACATTTCCTCTACCTCATTCTCTTTCCTCCCTACTCACCTAAGTTACCTGAAGACACCCTACCCAGCACTCTTCTTATAATCTCTTTCACTCCATCCTTCTTCCTTCTATAACCATAATATTAACACCTATCTCATACTAAGACATCACTCAGTTTCAGTTCACTGTCTGTTACCGTGTAATCTCTAACATCTCTTTAGCTATCTTATTAGATTTGTCTCAAGTATCATTTATCACATACTAATCTATCCAACAAATAATATGGCTAATGAGGTTTTCTTCACATATTTTCACCAACTCATGTTATTGCTTTTCATTGCACTCTACTGTGAACCATATGTTCTATGTTATTCTCATTACAACATTTTTTCACTCTTATGTTTTGTAATGTAACACAATACTTTGCAGTTTAAAATAGTTGTACCTGATGTTTTTAATGTAACATGATACTTTCTGATTTAAAATATCTGTATTTACTGTATTTTGGCTTTTCCCGGTTAGGGTTTGCCACAGTGGAACTCCGGTCCGCTTATGATTTACAGTGGATTTTTATGGTGTCAAGTTGCCAGCCCGACGCCCAACCTTCAATGAAGGCATGCCCATTCATGCTCGCACCTACCTGCATGTCTTTAACATCACTCAACCATGGGGAGGACATGCAGACTCCACACAGAAGGCGCTCCAGCTAAGAATAGAATGGGAGAACCTCTTGCTGTGAGGCGACAATGCTAACCGCTGCACCACCGCGGCTTCTATTTAAAATATCTGTATTTGATTTTTGAAAAATTGTGATTGTGGAACTTTTCTCCCCAGGCCACTGCTGAAAATGGGTACTTCCTGATCCAGTCTGACTTTCCCGGTAAACAAATGTCAAATTAAAAAAATAAATAAAATAAATTAAAATCTCAGGAAGTTGAATTCAGCCATGTGGAGGGTCATCCATTTGTGTTCTGATGACATTTTAGGATGCCAAGATTAAAATCATGCAATGGCATAGCAAATTAGTTCATAAAGTTGAGTCATGAGACACATTGTCTATATTCTGATTGAAAAATATTTTGCTTGGAAACTCTTCACTGTACTTGTTGCATTTCAGAAAATGTCATCTAACTTGAGGTTAAGGAAACACTTTATATTATGATGTGTAAATTATACTAGCATTTAAAAGAATTACTGAACTATGACATACAACAGAACAGCTACAAGACTGTAAGTGGCATGACTCATTAATGGCTGTGTTATTTTTATTACAGAATGCTAGAAGAAAGTCTCTGAATTATGGCTGTTAGATTAAAGTATTGTACTGTGATGAACTTAAAGGAGTTTAAAGAGCTCATTCATGTGCTTTCCACTTTAAGAATGGCATGCTTTTGTTGAAAAGATTTATACAGCTACCTCTCCCTCATAAAAAATAGAAAAGAAAGAATACATCCAATTGTTGCCTTAGATTTAAGACTCCCATTTGTATAAAGCATAACAATTCTGTTGTATTGGACCTGTCTTGAGCTCTACTGGACTTCTCAAAGATTCAGCATCAGGATAGCTGCCTTTGTCCATGGCTTCAGTGTTGAAACTCAATACCTACTGTTGCTAGGCCTGTCTCCTACAAGTGTGGTTTTAAGTATGGCTTCACAGACTTAATTATATCATTCTTTTCTTTTTCCTCCTAAGTGACTGATTATTATAATACTGCAAACATGTTCTTTCTTATGCTCTTACTCATTATGTTAGTATCTCTGGATCTCTTTTCTGCTACTTATTCAGATCTGCACTTTGGTTATTTTACTATTCTCTGGGAATGCCGAACCTTAGCTTCTTTTACCAGTCTATGGGCTGGATTCACTAATGGCCAGATTCCATGCAGGAACAGTGTAGCAGCTCCTGCATGCAATACGGCCACCGTGCGATCCATGATAGGGCCGTTTTCACATGCACGAGCGACCCTATACTGTTCCTGCATGGAATTCCATTCAGTATGCAAATCACCTCACTTGCTGGTGAAAACCATGCAAATGAGGTGATTTTGTGATCCAGCAAGCTGAATGGATTCCATATAGGAACAGTATCAGTGCAAAAATGTATTCGGCTAGTAGCCGAATACATTTTTGCATCTGCAAAACAGAGGCATGACAGCTCGTGAAAAGCATGTATTATGTAGAACAGACAAGCCAACGGCCATATATAAGGCCATTGGCATGAAAAGCAAAATTATTTTTTTAAAAATAAAACTTTTTTTTTTTTTTGGCCGATCTCGGCCGTTTAAGCTAAGGGCAGCAGTACGCAAACACAGGGGTACCAAAAAAAAAAAACAAAAAAAGGGAAAAATTGTCATTTAACAGAAATATGCATTCTGCCATTATAGTCAATGGCAGGCAGAATGCAAACAAGACAAGGGAGCACTGGTTGCCAAGGGGAAAGAGTGTGCTTGGGAATTGTAACTATGGACCTGCACACTGGGGTATGCAAATGAAGGGACCTATACTGAATCACAGATTTCTACCTAGTAGAAGCCTGCACCTAATCATGTGGGTACAGGAATAGGGAGCTACGTAGGCAGGACAAGAGGATGACTTCATTAGGGAGTGTGTCATGCTTGGTGTAAACTTACTGGAGCCCTGCGGCCCATGTTTGCTCTTAGCTAAGCAGAGCTAAGGAAGGGTGTGTGTTTCATATTGTTTAGCACTGTTTTCCCTGCTTAAATGGGTATGCATGCCACACACCAGGTTTTAAACAACAAAAAAAAAAAAAAAAACAGGAAATAGTAGCTCAGTTCACATCTGAGCACTGGGTAGGCATGGTGGGCCTCGGGGCTTAAACGGGAAGGCAATGGGGAAGGGAAAACAGAAATAGGAAGGCAATCAAGGATAACTAGCATAGCTGGCAGGTGAAATGTATCAGAATCAGCCAATTACACAGGCAGCAGCCCAGCCCAGCCCAGCACACTACTATAAACTATGCAAACCTTTTTCACTCTGGATTTTCCCCACATACTCTACACCACCAGTGTACACAGACGGGGAAGTTTTATCTGACAAAACTAACAAAATAATAAGGGCTGCTGTCACCCTCATACATCATACATCAATATGTGCAAGAGGCTGGGGTGGTGAGGATGTGAATGCTGACGACCATCCCACAGTGATGAGGAGGAGAAGAATGTACAGACCCAGGGTAACCTATCAGGGCCTACATGAGCTGGAGATAGTGGAGCGCTATAGGGTGGAAAGGGACATTCTACAGCAAATTGTTGAGCTTTGCTGGCCTCGCCTCCCACACAGAACCAACAGAGGGGAATCCATCCCAATGGATACCAAGGTATGTGTACGCTTAAGAATACTAGCCACAAGTACCTTCCAAATGGCAACTGGGGATATCATGGGGATTTCACCCATGCTGGTGAGCACATATATTTTCCCATCACCCATGAGGCGTTGACCACCAGTATTCATCTCTTCCACCAAATAACAGAATGCCCTGAGATAGTGGGTGCTATAGACTACACACACATACACATCAGAGCACCACCCGGTGAGCGGAGTAGGGTCTACATAAACTGCAAGGGCTTCCCCTCCATCAACTGCCAGGTCATGTGTGATGCCCAGACCATTATCTTGAATGTGTGTTCTGGCAGCCCTGGAAGCTATCACGACTCCCACATCTGGCATATGACACAGCTGTACCAACCATTTGCTAGTGGGAACATCCTATATGGCTGCCTAGTGGGGGATGCTGGCTACACACTGGAGCCGTGGCTGATGACACCCATCAGAAATGCACACATACCTGAACAAGAACTCCATAATGAGGTGCACGCACAAACCAGAATCATAATAGAGCATGCGTTTGGGATGCTCAAGTCATGGTACCACTGCCTGGACATATCCAGTGGAGTCTTGCAGTACTCTCCAGTTACATGTACACAAATGTTCATAGTATGTGCCATGCTACACTATATGATCCTGCGGAAACAGCTGCAGGAGGAACAGCATGGGGCAAGGCCACAAAATCCCCCACCATTGCCAAGGCCAGCACAGGCACAGAGGGACTCAGAGGAGGAAATACCTAAGCCTACCCATGTAGGCAGAAGGAGGTGTGCCCAGTATGCCTAGGCCTTGGCAAAGAGGCAACGCATAGCACATACACTGACACGGTAGGGACCCAGGGAATGACACCTCTCTCTGACTCGCACATACGGAAAAAGGGATGCCAAACATGACCCTACCTGTGCTTTACCATGTAAAGGGAGTGTACTATGTGCATCTGACAAAGTCAGCCCTCCAGCACCATCCTCAATACTGGCCCAGCCACAAGGTAAGTCACTCTTCCTATCAATTACTGAATGGAGTAGTATGTTCTGATAGTTGTATGTATGGTATGGATGTGAGCATGCAAGGGAAATGGGTGGCTGAATGGGATGGCACCTATATGGGTAGCATGAAATCCATAACAAATACTGGTGTCAAGACACTAGGCAGTACTAGACAAGGTGACAAATCCCACTGCAGTACATGTGGTGACCCAAATGTGTGTCCATAGGACACACACATGCATGTCAGTGAGGCTCACATACCCACCACCATCCTCAGCCAGCAGGACAGGTATAGATGACCATAAAGAAAGGCTGGGCTAAGGCCTCCAATTGATGGCAATGGTAAACAGCCCCCCTCCAGACCTACACAGACAGACTGCAAGTTAACAGGTCTGACAGTTCTATTTTAGTTCTGAAGGGTAAGAAGTCTGAAACTGAAATGAAGGTCAATAAACCCTAAGATATGTACTCCACTGATATGCCTACAGCCTGCATGATAGGTCAGAATACAAAATGATGTGGAAGCCAACAGAGTACCTGACATACCAGTACAGTCATAGCACAGTTTAAAGTTGTCAGGTGTGCCACCCCCAGTCCTATGTAGAAATGCAATAACATTGTCTAAACATACCGGAAAATATTAAGACACAACCAAACACCCTAATACTGGGTGATTTCAACTACCCTGTCATTAACTAAGAAAACTACTCATGTACCAACACCTTTGCCCAACGGTTCTTGGAATTCATAAATTCCAATGCCCTGGATCAACTAATCCATAGTCCCACCAGGGGCTCCAATATCCAGGACCTGATCATTACCAACATGGGAAATCCATGCTCCACACTTATGGTCACTCCCTCGTTGGTCAGGTCTGACCATAAGCTAATCACCCTTCCACCCCCACCCCCCAGTAAGGAAACCTCCATAAAAAACTTCTCCAAAGCCAATTTCATGCTACTCAAGTCAGAAGTGACAAACTTCATGACACCCATGCTGATGGGAACTGAAAGTTCGACTGCTGAATCCTACAGTAAGGCACTGTATGAGCACATCCACTCATGCATGAATCGTGCCATCCCAAATAGAACTAAGATGCTCTCCTCTAAAAAAAGGAAGCTAATCTGGTGGTCCCCTGCCATAAACAAATTTTACAACAAAAGGAAGAAACTGTTGCAGAAAAGAGGAAAATCCCAGGATGCAAAACCTCCCTTACCAACCTCAGTAAGAAGCTGGGATCCCTCATAAAGTCCTCCAAAGCTAGTTATGAAAATAAAATTGCCAAAGATTCCAAAGACAACCACAAGGCATTCTATAACTATGTCAAGAATCTAAATGGCAATACTCAGATCTGCTCTGAGCTACAACAGAATGGCATTAAATATACTGATCACAAGGATATTGCCAATATCCTGGTAGATCAATTCAGTGCCAACTTCACCCCCCCAACCCCCTAAACGGCCCATCTCAATACCGGAGGATTGCCAAATTCCGGTAATAATGGCCACACAAAGCTAAAAATGCAGCATTCATGGGACCAGATGACATCCCGGGCTGTTTATTACATGAACTACAAAATGAACTGGTACCTCACCTAAGTGTCATGGTTAATCATAGCTTCACTTCAGGCTTCATGCCCACTGAGTGATGCACAGCTACAGTTATCCCACTGCACAAAGGGGGATCCACCTTGGATCCCGGGAACTACCGCCCCATCAGTCTGATGAGCCTGATCTGCAAGGCCATGGAACGTATTATCATAGAACTTATAAACAAAGACAATGGCAACCTTCAAACACTGGACCCCACACAGTTTGGGTTCGTGAAGGGCCAATCTTGTCTCCTGAACCTGATTGACTTCTTCGAATCAGTCTCCAGACCTGTGGACAAGGGTAAGGCGGTCCACACAGCCTATCTGGACCTTGCCAAGGCCTTTGACACCATCCCCCACTCTGGAATCATAGATAGACTTACTAAGCTGGGTATTAATCCCTACATCACTTGATGGGTTGCCAACTGGCTTACTGACAGAACCCACACTGTAAAAGCAGCCAACTCCAAATCCAGCACCAGACAAGTGACAAGTGGAGTACCTCAGGGTTCAGTCCTGAGACAGCTCTTGTTTGGCATCTACTTCTCTGAAGTACAGGCCAACACTAAGGGACTCTGGCTAACAAAGTTTGCAGATGACTGCAAACTGGGAGCCATTATTGAATCCCCAAATGATGTGGATACTCTGCAAAAGGGCCTTACAGAAACAGATGCTTGGTGCCAGAGCCATGGGCTCAAGCTCAATGCCAAGAAATGTATAGTTATCCCCTTTCAGAAAAAACATGTACCTATGAATTACCACATAGTTGGCAGTACACTAAACACCGAAAGTGATTTAAGAGACTTAGGGACACAGGTGGACAGTGGTCTCACCTTCGATAACCACATCGCCACAACAGTCAGGAAATCCTTCTATGTGGCACACCTCATCACTAAGGGCTTTTCATCCAGAAAAATGGAGGTCATTGTCCCACTGTACTCATCCCTCATTAGACCCATTATAGAATACAATGCCCCATTTGGTATGTACCTCTCAAGACATCTACAACAACTGGAAAGGCTGCAGCAATACCTCATTAAAAGAATCACAGGCCTAAAGCAGATGCCCTATGCTGACCGCCTTAAAAAACTCCAGCTATACTCTGTCGCATATCGTCTACTCAGAGGTGATCTCTGCTTAATATACAAGACCATGTCAAACCCAGAGCTGTTGGACATGCTTCACTTAAAGAAATCCCAATCCCTCAGAGACACACACTCCAGGGATCTAAACCTTGTCACCACAATAAACAAAACATGCTGGAGGGATAGGTTCCTGACCCAGAGACTCCCCAGACTCTGGAATAGACTGCCCATACATGTCAAGCATAGTGCCTCTTTGGCCGTCTTCAAAAGGAACCTTGATGACTGGATGGGAGAAAGGAAATTCACCCCGGGGATCACATCAGTCATCCTGCTAGACAGGGGTCCAGGGAATTAAATTGTGTGGGAAGAAATAGCCAGGGAATTGTTATCTCCAGGCTTGTATAAGCCCTAGGACCGATAGCCTAGTACCAGTCTATGAACATGTAAGTGTGAGGAGTAGTATCAGTGGAGCACAGATTACCTGAGTTTGCCCAATCTACAGGATAGATTGTTGCATGTGTACAATATGCAGGGGTCTGTGTGTTAGGTTGTTGTGTGTTCAATATTGTCAGGAAGTGGTCAGCATGTAGGCATGGAGGGTTGTGTATTGGTGGCCTAGGGCCAGTGCTGTGATTAACAGGGCCATGTTCTGACATCTGCAGAGCCAAACACAATGCTTCTCAGCAATACCTATGTCAGTAGTCATCCATACTCACTGTCCAGATGTCAATATCTGTCACCGTCTGAAAGATGGACATGCCATGAATGTGGGCCCATACATGCACACAGTACACAGGTGGAAGTACCCTAGGCAGAGTGCATACAATTTAATTGTCAGCTGCACACAGCATTGGAATTGTACAGACAGGTTAGCAGCACATTAGTTGTCCATGCAGTATGGAATACTGATGTAGTCGGGCCAATCACTGGCAGACCACAAAAGTCACAGTTATGAAGTAATGAGAGACTGCCTATGTCCCTGCACAAGGAAGCATAAGGGGAATGTCCCAGGTAGATCTGTGAGTCAGCTGTAAGTAGCTTTCATATCACACATGCACTCAGCTCACTCCACCATCAGCCACAGGTGCATCACATGTCATATTCTTGCTGTTGGCAATGAGTACAATAATACCCCACTTCTGTATGGGAATACCCACAGAATGCAGTATGCTGAAGAGCTGTTCTATGCAGGTATGAGCTTAGCTGTAAGCAGCACCCTGAGTGCATCCAGACCAATGGATCAATATGGACAGGAACTATTGTCATTAACACCTTGCACACTTACCCTGTCATTCCAGGGGAATCCACTGGCTCGCAGTCTGAAAAAATAGGAGTGACATAATGTAGTAGCTTGCTACAGATGGCCTGCATCACTACCAAATGGCCTACAGTCCAGTGTCAAAGGCTTGTGCCTCACCCGTAGTGCCAGTGTATGGTATCTCATGAGATCACAACTAACAAACTAACACAGTCAAAAGAACACAAATGCAAGGCTATGTTGACAAATTCCAGTAGCATGCCCTCCATGTCGCACTGCATAAACTGTGGACCAATCCATAAATACCGCTGGGATGAAGGGTCAGCTATAGGGATGCTTCTCAGATATCGCTCGCATAATGTTAAGAAGAGGATAGAATAACAGAGTGGGGGGTGTAAACTCATGGATGTCATGGATTGTGTGAAGTCTGAAACTCTGATGTGTGCCCATACTACCCCTGCCTGCAAACCCAGTAATACGTGGCTCCAAATATCTCGTAAACCACAATGTGAAGGGGAAATGACCAGATATATGAGCACTGCCTCTGGGTAACCTGGATGTATCTGTACAGCTGTGAGGTATGGCCACAGCTGGATATGGCCATTCTGTTAAGTCTATATATGTACAAGAAGGGGATAGTCAGACACCATCATACCAAGGTACTGGACCATTTACACAGACCCCTCAGCAAGTGTCTGTAGCTACCCCTCCAGAATGGCAGGAGTCTGCAAGAATGTTTAAGCTGTGGACCACAATACTGGACTCAGCTTCATTCATCTTGTATTTCCCAGTAAATAACTGTGAGCAGATAATTATATCTGTCAGTAGTTGATGACATAATACATCACAGTGTAAAACAGTACATATGTCTGAATATCTCTGCTAACACCAACCATGTAACACAAGCAGCACAGACAGCAATAGTTACAGTATCCCCCTATATGCCACCCATTGTGACTCCATATTTTAAACCTATCTATAGATATCCTGCAGAAACAGGTTGCTAGCTGTATGTGTAGAACACCAAACCCTGGACTGGAGTACAACCCTACCTGGAATGAATTTACACACTCAGTACAGAAGGTCATACTAGGAATGCTCCTACACTTAGAAAAATGAAGCCCATGTCTGACAACACAGTGGACTATACATATCTGTCATTCGCAGATGTCTGTGCACACACACCAATTTGTACACCATTCATGCTTCACACACACATTGGATAGGAATACTCACACATATCCAAGGCCAGCACACTACAATATGTCAAACATACACACACACAGATGTGGGAAAGAGAGAGACAGACAGTGAGAGAGAATTCCATTATGAGGCCTGTCTCACCCACTACACATCCAATTGGCGAAAATCACATGATGTGCTGATGTCAATCACTGTACACATTCCTTTTGGTAGCCCTCAGCCTTATAGTGTCTGTGGTGCTTGTGATAACTGTGTAAGACAATAGTACAAATCAGTATTCATGTAGTATTTGTATACCAGTCCTGTCAAATGTAAAGTTGTGTGTAACTGAGTGTGTGTGTATGTTTCAGAGGAATGATTATGGCCCATTCACACACACTGCACTTCCCATTGCCCACGTTAGCACTCCTGCTGATGTCAGTCACCTTGAAATAAACCATCAGCCAAATCTAAGCCTTATAAGCTCCACAGGTGCTTGTGAAAACTGTGTAATAGTGTACTGTAGCAAACTAGTTAGGTAGGAGTTCTAATCCTGGTCCTGGCAACTGTGATTATGTGTGTGTGGCGATTAATGATTTTGAGCCCATTCCCACCACTACACCTGCCATTGGCCTACTTTAGCATGTCTGCTGATGTCAGTCACATTGAAATAACCCTTTTGGCCACATTTCAGCCCTATAAGCTCCATGGTGCTCATGATAATTGTGTAATACTGTAATATAGCAAGCTAGTTAGGTAGGAGTTCTAATCCTGGTTCTGGCAAGTGTGATTTGTGTGTGGAGATGAATAATTTTGAGGCCATTAACATAACTACACCTGCCCTTGGCCTACTTTAGCATGCCTGTTGATGTCAGTCACCTTGAAATAACCCTTTGGCCAAGTCTTAGCCCTATAAGCTCTGTGGTGCTCACAGTAACTGCGTAATACTGTAATGTAGCAAAATAGTTAGGCAGGATTTCTAATCCTGGTCCTGGCAACTGTGATGATGATGATGATGTTTGTGTGTGTGTGTGTGTGTGTGTGTGTGTGTATGCAGAGATGAATGATTTTTAGGCCATCCATACCACTATACCTGCCATTGGCTTACTTTAGCATGCCTGCTGATGTCAGTCAGCTTGAAATAACCCTTTGGCCAAATTTCAGCCCTATAAGCTGTGTTGCACTTGTGATAATTGCGTAATACTTTTTTGGAGCAAACTAGTTAGGTAGGAGTTCTAATCCTGATCCTGGCAACTATGAGAGTGTGTGCATCTTTGTTGGCACTTGATTTTGTGGTCATTCACACTTCCCTCTCCCCTCCTTTAGCACTGTGGCTGATGTCACTCACCTTCAAAGATACCTTTGGAAACCTCTTCAACATATAAGCTCCTTGGTGTTTGTGATAATTGCGTAATACCATAGTGTAGCAAACTAGTTAGGTTAAAGGTTTAATCCTGGTCCTGGCAACTGTAATAATGTGTGTGTTTGTGTGTGAGAGTGTGTGTGTGTCTTTGTTGACACCTTATTTTGTGGTCATTCACACTTCCTAAACTTCCCTCTCTCCTCCTTTAGCACTACAGATGTCACTCACCTTCAAAGATACCTTTGGACAGCTCTTCAACATATAAGCTCTGTGGCACTTACAATAACTGTGTAATACCATAGGGTAGCAAACTAGGTAGGTAGGAGTTCTAATCCTGGTTTTGGCATCTGTGATGATGCGTGTAAGAGTGTGTGTCTCTTTGTTGACACCTGATTTTGTGGTCATTCATTCTCTCACCCCCTCCTTTAGCACTGCAGCTGATGTCACTCACCTTCAAAGATACCTTTGGAGAGCTCTCCAACATATAAGCTCCATGGCACCTGCAATAACTGCGCAACACTGTAGTACCAAGACATAGCTAGTTAGGGGGTTGAAACACAGTACTGGCATGTGTGTGTGTAATAACAGGATCCATTGTAGGGTGGCTTTTGCTACATCTTCATATTGAGGACCCATATGTCCCAATGTCACATTACAAGGCAGACAGTTGTCAAGCACCATAGAGGTTGTTGTAGACAATCCACAGCCATAAATGTATATATAGGCAACCATTATAATATCTAGAGATCTCTCTCCACCCACAGATCATACACAAACATGCTTGGCTCTTTATCTCATCCTTTCTTTCTTTCCCCCTGCCCCACCTCTGGTAGATGTTGAAAAATGCATCTGTTTTGCATAGGCAGGAGCTTGACATTTGTAGGTAGTGCTCATGATCAGCTGATGGCCTGTGCACAAATTGGAGTCCTCCGCCTGCTAATTGCATGTGGAACAGCTGTGGTATCATTCCTATAGCCAATTGCATGGAAACACACTCCTATAAGTAAGCACTGCAAGTGGGTGTTGGCCCTTCTTCTTCACTGTGAGCAGGACTTCATGTAGGTGTGTGACAACTAGCATCACAGAGGGTATTTGGAAATACCTCTTACAACAAACACTGTGGAGACAGGCCAACAAACTGGAGGGTGATGTTCCAGACATGGGGACAGAATGTAAGTATTGCTGTTCTACATTTGAAGTAATGTTGGTTTACCAGGGTTTGTGTGGATATGGCTGTTCAGCATGATTTAAAGTCTGGCATGACAGTGTTATGTGGTTGAGAAAACTCTCATCTGTAGGGCTGTCTGCAAACTGGCTAGAGTTTGGAGTCTTAGATGTTGTGTGTCACTCACACATTTTCTGTCTTTATAAATGCAGTAGCATACTCTGATGATTGTAGTCAGTAAATGGTAATATCCATGTGTGTTACTGACTTCATATCCCTCAGAAGAGATGTGTCACAACAAACCCTATTACACCAGCAATGTTCTCAGATTATAACTGCAATATGTCAATATTGGCCCTGTGTTTCTGCCTCCGTCCCCCAAGTCTGTCACCCTTTGTTCATATATCATGCAGCAAGAGGTGGATATGTACAGTATACCATTATTTACTGACATAATTCCTGATATTAAGCCAGTGATATATCAGACTACCAGACATGTAATGTATAGGAGGCCTAATATTTGAGGACAAAACCTGGACATTATGTTGTAGTCTGTACAGTAGTGAGGTCTGTGTACTTATGGTGATTGTTGACAGAGTGTCTGTATTATATAGCCATGTATTGTGATTATGTTACCTGGCCTGTGTACAAACTGGGGTAGATGTCAGTGTTCTTGGTCCTGTTCTATCCGGCGTTGCATGCTGGTCGAGTTTCTGATATCCTATCAGCCTATATGTTTGTAGGGCCAGACTGAGACATGTCCCATAATACAGTCAGGCATCAGACTACACTGTGAATTGGGCCAGTATATGTAGTGGTAGTGTGTGAGTGGAAAACATGATGATGATTGTTGTTCACAAAGTCCATATACTGTACTATTACTTAGGCTTACCATTATGTGAATGAGATTGGCTGTGGGTATGCACTTTCACACTGGTGTATGTTACTCTGTGCTGATACATGCCTGTAGTGCCTGCTATATTTGTAATTACATGTGTATTCCCCCATAGGTAAACTGGGTTAGTGTTCTGGCAATCTGCCTGTAGTGTAGACAGTGCTTGGTGACATGCCTAGCAAGTCAGTGTATTTACCCTAGTGTGATGTTATGTCCAGATATTTGTCAGATGTACTGTTGCCTGGCCACCATACATGTTGTGTAACTCTGACAAAGCAGTGGGCTGCTGTCAAGCTATATGTCACTAAGTAGTGGGAAGAATGTGGCTTGGGACCTCTGTTCCTTCAGTTAATATGTGTTAGGACAGACAGGAGTGTGTGAATGCGTCAAATGTGTGAGCTTATCTCGTCCAGTATGTGTGATATATCCCCATTTACATGGCTTTAAACATCCCCTTTGTTAGGCTTGTTCCACATTTCTTGCACTAAGGAATTATCTCCTGACTGACCAGATTGTTTCAGACTGCCCATGTTTATTGCTCATATTTCTTCTGTATTCCACAGGATCATTACTGTGATTTATGTGGTACTGCACTATGATGATTTTATAATGTCTGTCAATAACTGATGGCGTACATGTCAGTTTCAGAAGAGTCTTTCTTCACAACATATATGTTGACACATCCCCTGTCACTGTAGCAACATTCTACATTTATAACTGCAATGCATACATTACGTTCCCTTACACTAAGTGGTTGAGAGTTATGGTGCTGAGGTATGACTCCACTACATGTCATGGGCATATTTTATATATATGTGTAGATATATATATATATATATATATATATATATATATATACATATATATATATATATATATATATTTATATATCTATATATATATATATATATATATATATATATATTTATATATTCTATATATATATATTTATATATATATATATATATATATATATATATATATCGAGAGAGAGAGAGCAATATGGAAATATATACCAATATATATATATATATATATATATATATATATATATATATATATATATATATATATATATATATATATATACACATATGGAATCCGTACAGATCCCCGAAGACAAAATCACCAAAACTAATTTCAGTTTGGCATACT
The DNA here is from genome assembly GCF_019279795.1 of Protopterus annectens. Taxonomy (NCBI): domain Eukaryota; kingdom Metazoa; phylum Chordata; order Ceratodontiformes; family Protopteridae; genus Protopterus; species Protopterus annectens. Next base: position 1,106,509,647 of record NC_056739.1, read on the forward strand.
TGCGTGAAAGTGCTTTTCACCTAAAAAGCACTTTCGCATAAGTATGCCTGTTTGCGAGACCGCACTATGGTGTGGATAAGGGAACATTCCCTTTTCCTCACTGTTGTGTCTGCGCGTGTGTGCGCACGTGTGGTTGTGTGCATGTGTGTGTGTGTGTGTGTGTGTGTGTGTGTGTGTGTGTGTGTGTGTGTGTGTGTGTTTCTGCTTGCACCATTTATTTGAAAGTACTGACAGGTAACAACCAGAATGGAAACAAGAGAAGAAGCAAGGCAGGAAAACTGCAGCTAACAGGTACTCAGACTAGTCAAACTGTAAAACAAGTAAAAGTATTAATAACTCCAGGAGCTACTAAAATTTACAGGACATAAATGCACATTAATGACAGTGTATGTATTAAGAAGAGAAAATTCAGCATAAGAGAAATGCATCTCTGTTCCAGACAGCTTTAAATGAAGATAAAATTAAAGTGGTCATAACATGCAGACTGTCCTTTGATCAAACAGCTACAAATAAGCTAAAACTGTTCTTGTTTTAAAAATTAACCTTCTCTGTGCTTACTGTGCAGAACAGAATTATTGTCTAAGTAGATGATTGCTTGATGAAAATTAAATGTTCTTTGTTTAAAAGAGCCCAATATTTTGAAGTAAGAGCAGTGACATTAACCCACGTAATTGCAGCAGCAAACTTTGCTTTCAGATCCAGTCACATTTTAAAAACAAGCTAACTGCTGCAGGTATAATGTATATCAATGTGCACACATTCTAAACATGCATGTGAGTGGACTTTTAAATCAATAGCTTGATATTGCAAAATTAAAATGGAAATTAAAACTTAGCACAAGTAAAAAGGTCAATAAAGCACTTATAATCTCACTTCAGCATGTTACTTCAGATATTATTGCAGATACAAAAATAAATAAAACAGTGCAAACAGCTGTTGAGTTTGGTGTGTGGCATCTACCCAACAGTAGCAAATATAGATTTCACCGTAGCTGAAGAATTTAATGATGAGTGTTATGGTTAACTCCAATGTATGAGCCATGCTGAGTAAGAAAATAATTGTGTAATTTATAAACTCAGCAGTTGTAATGATAAAGAAAAATAAGGAAGAGTATGAGGTTTTATATAAAGCTAAGACCGGCAGATGTCATTTAATCCTTTCTATTAAAATAAAAAAAGAATGAACTATATGGCCACAATGTTCAGCTTCAAGTATGGATAGCGCTAAACTTGTACTAATGAAATGATGCCTGAGGACTTAAGCAGTCACAAGCCACACAGTCCAGTTAACAAGTTTTAACAGATATTGTCATGCTTTATAATGTCCCATAAAAGAATACAGAACAAAGACCATTTCTGATAAAAAATAATTGGAGAAATTCCTGTTACATTGTGGATATCTGTTGCAAAGAGCAGAAAACTCACACAGCAAACCAGACCTTAGCAAAAACTTAAGAGAATTATGAGAGGTATGATTATGCATACAGCTTACTACCACTCCCAGGATTCGAATCATGGCTGTGTGTATTAGAATACAATATTTTTTGTCTTATCAGAGTGAGCCATTTAGAAACTGCTGTCTGTTCTTTCAGTGTTTTTTGTCTAAGTCTGTCTTGGTTGTACAATCTGACCTTATACTTACAGCAGTCTTATACAGACATTCTTAGACATACATTTTATGTAGCACAGTGTGGATAACAGTGGTTAACACAACATTACTATTCGGAGAATGCAATGTTAAATGCCATACAATACCAGAGTAAACACAACCAGTCCAGGATTTAGAACTTTATTGCCAGGCAGTTACAGTTTTATTTAAATATCACCTGTATGGGACTATTACTGTCATATTGTCTGGTTTATTCAGTACAACCCATACACAGTTTTTATACTGCCTGGTGACTTTCTACTACTTTATGTTTATTTTGTATGACTACTACAAGCAGGATTGTTACTCACCAGCCTCGCGATGCAGCCTTTGCAACCTACTGGCTTGGGCTTCCTGATTCACAGCCTGCTCAGCTGCAGCTGTAAAGGGAATAGAGAAATATTTAGGCATACCTATCCATCACATACACAGGCTGGACTTTGGTAAACAGTTATTGATATGAATACTTACACACTGCTGGGACATCACCCGTCTACCTTTCTTCTTGGATCCACTCATCCAAGAGCTCCCTCTTCCTCCGCTTCAAGTCGGCATAGTTTTGCCAGACCTGCTCACCAGTCTGAGGGATACCAGTGGCACTGGTGAGATTACGGGTGAGATGGTCCCAGGCTTCTGCTTTATTTTGGGACCCCTGGTACTGGCCCTGCAGCAGTTTTTCATCATGTTTTTTTTTTACCAGGAGTCCTACCATGACTTTGGACTCCTGTATGCCCCAGCACTGTGCCTGGAAGAGCATGTCCTCACCAACACCTGTCATACTGCCTACAGTGGAAAGCTGCAACCAGTTATGAGCTGTATTCCTGCCTGTGGGATTTAAATATGGCCGATTTTCCATCCTTTGTCATGAATGAACAGTTTTGAATTGCTGAGCTAAGCTAAGCTATGGGCAAACCTGCTTAGCTAAGGTTGTCAGTGCTTAAAGGGGCAGGTTCAGCACTGCTTACCAATGGACACATCCACTTAGCTGGGCTACTCATTGCTTAGCAGTCATAGTTACACAATGCTTACACCTGGTAAGCAAAGCTGTGCAGTGCTTAGCATTGCTTAATTTTTATTTTAAAGACTATCTGCTGTATGGGATTGATTCATCATTCATTACATATTATAAATTTGTTTACTGCCTTAACATCCCCCAATGTGCTTTCATTACATTTATTCATGTGTGACTATACTGTATGGGACACTTGTGTTTATATGGAGGTTTCACAACTTTATTAAACTGACACCTCACATCTGGATCTACTACAGTACTCTGGTTAACAAATGTATGTTATTTAGTAGGTAATTATAAAAAACAAAAGTTTATGTACTGCTTTCACATGTAAAATGAAAACTGTCAACAGTGGGGATCGAACCGGGAATGGCTGCTTGTAAAGCATACACTCTGACTTCTATACTATTACAGTACTGTGTATGTTGGATGTCTCTTGTTATTTAACTTCTTGTGCTGTTTATGCTGGACTAAGTGTAGCTAAGCAACGGGCACGCCTGCACAGCTATGCTTAAACTTTATCGCATGTATAAAAAAATAAACATATTTGTTGTGTTTTATTATTTGTACCCTTCAGAATATCCCTGCTAATGCTGAACCTGTTATTCTATCAACTTTCTGCTTTGTGGGACGATTGTTCTTTATGGCTTTGTCCACATTCCTTACTTTGACAGGTTGGGAGGTGTATGCTATGTGCTTATTCTACATCTCTTATTCTTTCAGCATTTGCCTTGGTAGGGGTGATTGTCCCTTATGGCTTTGATAAGATTTCTTACCCTGATGGGTTGGGGTATTATGAGCATTCTCGCTCATTTTATATTGCTGAACTGCGATTCTGGTGTGCAGGGGGCATGTGTATTGTGAGAGCACTGCTCTCAGACACACACCCCTGCACTCATACACAGATCCATGTCTGTTTAACAGTACGGCAGTGCACCTTCATGAATATGCATGGCGCGCTGCCATGCGGTATGGGAACAGTCCCTTCCATGCAGAAATAAGCTATTCCTGCATAGAAGTTTGCTGAGTCCCTGGGTATCTTTTAACACCTAAACCATTGTATGTGGACAAAACGTTCATAACCCGTTGCATTTTTTACACTTCTTGTGGGTTATACCTTAAATCCTTTTAATAATTTATTTCATTATTTGTTAATTTCAGTAGGTGGGATTATCCAAGGAGCTTGTTCAGTCAAAGCCTGGATCATCTGTCAAAACTGCATCACAATTAATGAAAAACACATATTGTTTGACAAAGTTTCTTGGCATGATCTCACCAAACAATATTTTATACAGCAAGTGAAGTAAGACATTTGGGTAAATGGTACATAGGCAGAATCAGCGCTTGACAAAATGGCTGTAGGCAAACTGATACCTAGAAGAAATGCTACGTGCAAGGTCAATGGGGCAAAAAAAGGAAGCAAAGCTACTAAGGTATATGGGTAAAAGAGACAGTAACAATGACATACTGGCAAATTGACAAATGAGAAAATGACAATTATGTCACTTAGACAAATAAAGCATGAACAAATTCCTCTAAGCAAACACTAACACAATCTCATAAAACAAAGCACTCTTAAAAACGTACTAGACAAGAAAGCGGCTTGACAAATGTCATACTGGCAAGATGACATATAGTTAGAAAGAAACAGTGGACAAAGGTGATTCACTTCCAAATGCAACATTTTTTCAGAAAGAAGCATAAAGGCCTAAATGAATGAAAGATATTTGGAACAACATCATCATCATAGGACATCAGAAAGTGATACATACTATAGGGAGGCAAGATTATGGTTGGGGAATCAATAATCAATGGCATGTCAGTTATAGGCATAATATATTATCAGTGAGATAAAGTGATAAAGCTTATAAAGTATATGCCCTTAATTAGTTGATTGGCAAACATTTATCTGTTGTGTCTATTGCATTTACAGCTGCATACGGACAGTAGATGTTCTATTACTTTGGGACAAAGCTTCCAATAATTATTTCTTAGTTTGGTTCTTATGTGATTCCAAATAAGTGATCAATTTTTTTGTTAACTTTACATTACAGATACACACATGATGAGTCCAATGTAGGGGTTCATCAAATATTTCAGGCTATACTAGAGCAATTAGATATCTAAGACTATTATACAATGCTTTACATTTGCCACCTATCAAACCATGTAGACATTAAAACAGATGGGGCCTGTCAACTTTGCCTCTAAACAAGGACAGCTAACTGAACAAATGCTCTCTAAGAATCTATGCAAAGAGAGATAGAGTTCTCGGTAGAACACATTATCAGTCAATACTTTTCCAAGTGCAAAAGTTTCTCTAGTGAAAAGCATGCAATTTCAGCAGTTAGCATTGCCTCCTTACAGCTCTTGGTTTGGTAGGCTGGTTTTCAGATGGGGTGCCTTCTGTGTGAAATCTGCAGGTTGTATATAATTTTTTATACATGCTGACCTACCCACAGTGAGGACCAGCATAAGCCCCAGCACTCTCTTCATCTGTGAAATGAATTGTGGGTAATCAGGGAATGAGGAAATGAATGAAATGTTCTGTTGTATTACTGCAATGCATTGTTTTTAATGAAGTCGTCATACATGCTTATGCTATATGCATGAGACTATGTGGTTCACTTTCTGTGTAATTACTTTCACTCATGTACCAATATGTATGAAAGACAATTGTTGTACATTCTACTTACTAGGTGCCTAAATGAAAAGCTACAAAACCTTAAAAAAAGTATATATATATAAATATTTATTTGATGTGGAATGACCTATGATATTGGTAACACATTCAGAAAAGTATTCAGATATGAAATATTATTCTTAATGTTAAGCTTTATACCTGCACAGTCAGACACACACACACACACACACACACACACACACACACACACACACACACACACACACACACACACACACACACACACACACACACACATTAAAGAAAATTACCGAAGTATCTACTCCAAAAACACATACGTGCATTATAGAAAGCAATTATTTTGAATTGAGCTGAAGCTGGAGCAATTCAGATGGAATTGTGCAATATATCTTTTTCTTAGCCATAAAAGCCTTTGAAGACAGGAAACAGAGAACTAGCAATACTCATATAAGTATCTTTCTGAATTTGTTTGTTAAATACTTTCACATCAGTTCATTTTAAGAAGCACTTAGTGTTTTTCAAAGCAATTTGAGAACTACCAGAAACAGTAATTGTTCCTATAATACCACAGCAACATATATTCTACTTTAAGAGCAGTAATATACAATAAAATATGTGCATTGTATGAATTAAGTTACTTTTGAAAATGGACCACTAAAATGCAACTGAAAATGTTTCTGTTTCTCTGTTTGTATCTTTCTTTCTCTATACAGCAATCATGAAATGCCCATGAGTATGTGATAATACCAAGTTATTATTTTCAATTTTGGGGGTGTTTAACTTTTTATTTTTAGTAACAAAGAATAATTTTATGTGGAATAATTTATTTGATATTTTCATCTTCTTATTAGCTTAAATCAATAGTGAGAAAAATGAATGAGAGTGCAGTTTGGTTCAGTCCACCCACCTATTAGGCAAACAAAGAAGGAGAGCAAGAGCTGTCAGGCTATGACTACTGCTTACTGATCTGTTATTTCTTACAATGCATGCACAGGCAATCCCAGTACGGCACACCCAATTTAGTAACAATTCTAAAACTATCTTCTATTCATATCTATTAAAATAATAACATGTTCAAACACTGATTTACTCAGATACCACTCAAAAGTAGCTGTCAGTGTCTCACCCCCTAGAAGTTACCAACATTTATCTACTCATTGCAGTTTTATCCATTCTTTCACTCTAGGTGTCTATCTCTCTCTTTCTCTTATATTTATCTTTCTCAAATGTGCAGTTTTACCCCTATACTTGTTTTTATCCCTAACTCAGTCTGACCATAGAGCTATTGCTCCAGCCAAATGCCTCCTACACATTTTTAATTGTCTCATCCTTTCAACTTTCTCCCTCTTGCCTGTCAGACAGTTTTATATCCATTACATAATATGCTTTGATCCCCTCCAGCTTGTACCACTTCTCAATTCTTCTTAAGCAATGCAATTTCTTCTTCATAACCCTAAGCTGTCCTAATCTTTACTTCCCCTTTAAGAATGTGGCCATTTTTTGTGCTTGGCACTGATGACAAGATCAACACCACCCTAGTCTTCCTAACCCATCAATACCACCATCACCGAACTCTCCATATACAACATTCCCATGTATTCTCCAGTTCCATATGGAAATTTCCTATCAGTTCTCATCTTTTCTGGTTGTTGCTGCTGCAACCATCCAACTTCAAGAAAGTAACATTCCCTCCCTGCATCCAAAGTGTTTGCTATATTAGCTTTTTCCAATCTCTCATAAGCTGATTTGATGAAACAAATGTGAGGGATAAAAAAAAAACACAGAAACGGCCCGGCTCAGTGTAAAAAACACAATGTACTGAAAAACATCACAATAGCACCAAGAAGACTCTTTGGTTAGAGCTCTTCATTACGTGTTTACAAATTCTTGATGTAAAAAGGAAGGGACTCCTGAGAGAACAAAATATGCTTTTAGAGGCATCTACACATCCTATGCTACCATATTGTTCTCTTGTCAATGTCTTCTTTTTCTACAAGACAACACTGCAACCTAAACACTGTACACTGTTGTCACTTATTACATGTTTTAAATCAAGTCATCTATCTCATAAAAATTTCATGGTCAGTCATTCTAATAAATTAAACCTTGTGTCTTCCTTTTCCTTAATTCAACTACTCTTACAGTAAACTTCTTTTAATTGTGATTTATTTTCCCATCAAGTGTCACATTAGATTAATGCTGAGAGGTTTTCTTCTCTCATAATGAACATTGGTTCTAATGTATCATTGATGGACAGACTTTACCTTTATGGTAGGTCATGAACAGACACACACACACACACACACACACACACACACACACACACACACACACACACACACACACATTGCATCACTCAAACCCTAATTCAAGCAACCATATGGTTAAAATGTACAAATGTGTCAGGCAAAACCAAGAGTTACCAGTAGGTTCAACAAGAAAACCAGTAAAATGGAAAATGGAAAATGTCAGTTCAATAATTTTTTTTTATGTTTTCCATGTTACAAATATACCTTTATATCACACTTATAAAACATTTACTTGAAGAATTTTCCACAACCTATCATTTATTCTTGTTAGACAGACTACACAATTTGAATTTGCAGATGCAAGCAGAACTGTTGCATGTGTTTTGTAAACTTGTAAGCTTTTTCTTGGTTCTCTTATTTTTGACTGAAACTGAACATCTTTTTTCCAACTGTAATGAAAGGGCATATTATTTGCACCAACACAAAATTCTTGTTTTTTTATCACAACACCTTACAAGGTAAACCACAAGGTATGTTTTGCAATTGTTCCATTATATGATTTCAAAAGCCTTGGACAAAAATTAGAATTCCAGCATTCCAGCTTTCCATCACCCCAGCATCCCATCATTCCATCACTCCAGCAGTCCATCATTCCATGTGCTGAACTTTAGCAGCAGATGGGATTTTGCATCTTCAGTGAAATTGACCTTAAGAACATCTGTAGAACAATTGGAGGTACTATTTCGAATGCATAAAGTTCATGTAGCAACCACTGGTAGATTTTCTTTTAAAATTCCACAATGCTTCCTTGAACACTGCCCTAGTTCATCTACTGGACATAGCTAAGATCTATTAATTGGTGTAAATAACAAAATCATATTTCTCAAGTGTACAAGTAATGTTCATTGGTCAAAATGGCACTGTATGCGCGCGCGTGTGTGTCTGCGCGTGTTTGCATACGCGTGCGCGCACGTGTGTGTGTGTGGATGTGTGTGTGTGTGTGTGTGTGTGTGTGTGTGTTTCTGCTTGCACCATTTATTTGAAAGTACTGACAGGTAACAACCAGAATGGAAACAAGAGAAGAAGCGAGGCAAGAAAACTGCAGCTAACAGGTACTCAGACTAGTCAAACTGTAAAACAAATAAAAGTATTAATAACTCCAGGAGCTCCTAAAATTTACAGGACATAAATGCACATTAATGACAGTGTATGTTTTAAGAAGAGAAAATTCAGCATAAGAGAAATGCATCTCTGTTCCAGACAGCTTTAAATGAAGCTAAAATTAAAGTGGTCATAACATGCAGACTGTCCTTTGATCAAACAGCTACAAATAAGCTAAAACTGTTCTTGTTTTAAAAATTAACCTTCTCTGTGCTTACTGTGCAGAACAGAATTATTGTCTAAGTAGATGATTGCTTGATGAAAATTAAATGTTCTTTGTTTAAAAGAGCCCAATATTTTGAAGTAAGAGCAGTGACATTAACCCACGTAATTGCAGCAGCAAACTTTGCTTTCAGATCCAGTCACATTTTAAAAACAAGCTAACTGCTGCAGGTATAATGTATATCAATGTGCACACATTCTAAACATGCATGTGAGTGGACTTTTAAATCAATAGCTTGATATTGCAAAATTAAAATGGAAATTAAAACTTAGCACAAGTAAAAAGGTCAATAAAGCACTTATAATCTCACTTCAGCATGTTACTTCAGATATTATTGCAGATACAAAAATAAATAAAACAGTGCAAACAGCTGTTGAGTTTGGTGTGTGGCATCTACCTAACAGTAGCAAATATAGATTTCACCATAGCTGAAGAATTTAATGATGAGTATTATGGTTAAGTCCAATGTATGAGCCATGCTGAGTAAGAAAATAATTGTGTAATTTATAAACTTAGCAGTTGTAATGATAAAGAAAAATAAGGAAGAGTATGAGGTTTTATATAAAACTAAGACCGGCAGATCTCATTTAATCCTTTCTATTAAAATAAAAAAAGAATGAACTATATGGCCACAATGTTCAGCTTCAAGTATGGATAGCGCTAAACTTGTACTAATGAAATGATGCCTGAGGACTTAAGCAGTCACAAGCCACACAGTCCAGTTAACAAGTTTTAACAGATATTGCCATGCTTTATAATGTCCCATAAAAGAATATAGAACAAAGACCATTTCTGATAAAAAATAATTGGAGAAATTCCTGTTACATTGTGGATCTCTGTTGCAAAGAGCAGAAAACTCACACAGCAAACCAGACCTTAGCAAAAACTTAAGAGAATTTAGCATGCAGCCTCTGAGCATGTGACTCAGGATGTGTAACAAGCCCAAACGACTATACACACTGGCTATAAAAAAACTACTACCCCTCTACTATTAATAATTGTAAGGTATAAACCTTGAGATGCCTGAAAAGTAATGCCTGCCTGATCCTCATTGTTAATGAAAAAAAAATGCTGTGATGAACACATGCAAAATTTGCAGGGATACAATAGTGTATACTTGTATATACCAAGATAGGATCATTCAGTGCCCATTTGATGATTTGCATGCTTTTCACACAACCAGGGCCTGTAATTGTTCTGGCGAAGATCAAAGAGTAGAGCTGATGATACAGGCATCCAGAAACATCTGGTAATGACTTTATAGAGCTTAGCTTCAAGAATTATGGATCATACATCGCATACATGTCTATTATCTGTGTTTAATGACTATGCCACTTAACTGGCTTTGAAGGTGACAGTAATGGGAGCATGTAAATAAACAATGTGCACCTCTTAATCTAAAGTAGAAAGCTTAACACAGCAAACAAAAAGCGGTAATATGACATTTTAGGAAATGTAGATTTTATTAATTTACTGTGGATATCGTATACTATAGAATCATCAACTGGGCATAACTGTTATTTTAAAGGTTTTGCATCATGTAGTAATATCAGTGCTAGCACGTACAAAGCTGAATATGTAAGAGACTAAGTGTGAGGAAAACAAAAAGACATTAAACATGCATGTAAGACAGCATTTCATATGACAATATACCCTCAAAACATTTCAGAAAAATCAATGAGGGTTTTAAATTTCATATATTTGGGGGGGGGTAGAATAGTAGAATGCAAGTTACAAAATGAAAAAAGCAATTAAGTGTTAAAGTATGTATATTTAAAACCTGGGACAACATGATATTTGTATAATCCTTATCTAAATTTACATCACTAGACACTGGTTAATGTGAATAGTGATATAATCTCTCATGAACATACATTTGCTTAAGCATTTTATTGTTTGTTTTTCTAATAAAATGCCCTGTAAGCAAGCCATGGTGACACATTATTTTGCTTGTGGATTAGCAACATGATTCTTAATTCTCTTGAAAAGTATCAAACTCATCTCCTCAAGACAGTCAGCTATGGAAAGGTATGCCATCTTGTCTTAACTACTTGACATTACCACAGACTTATGGCACTTATAAAAGTTCTCCTTATTTTCAGAATTTCAACTATAGGAAAATTACTATTATATGCTGACAAGCTGTGTTTTAAATAAAAAGTGCAATTTTTGCTATTATCTAGACAATGCTTTGTATTTTGGCTTAAAAACTGACTGTAAGTAATTAATTAATTGTTTCCCCTGCACCATAAAACACAATAGTTAATTCACTGATTTAGTGGACTCACCTACATTTAGTGAACAGAACAATCTCTGGCATATGCAATATATCTGCATGTTGCTGTCCGCTATTTGAATATTAATTATATTTTGTACTTGTGAACAATTTTCCTTCATACTTTGGGAAGCAGCATTATCTGCTAAATCTAATATACTCAGTGGGCAGGATTCATGAAGCCTCCGTGTAAGAGTTCTAACTCTTACACGGAGGCTGCAGTTAAACGGAGTGATGTCAGCATGCTCTGCATATTCATGAGAGCATGCTGAATCACACTGAAGGCCAACACGGTCCGTGTAAGACAGTAGGGGGCGTGTCCGTAGGCCGAGCCCTGTAAGTGGACACGCCCCCAGAAGAGGAAAAGTACCCAAAGGAAACACCCACGACAGAGTCCACGGAAATGTGAATAAACAGAACACAACACATGCCCCCACAGACTATGAACATAAAATAAATATAAATGAACATGTTATAATTTTTTTTTAAATTGTAAAGATGTTTAACCGTGAGTGCGCGTTATGCTGGCATGCCCGTAGCGCAGCTACAGTTAGCAGTCAGTGGGAAAGCACATAAAAACTAAATATGCAAAATAAACCAGGAAGCAATAGCATACCGGTAGAGATGCTGGCTGCAGAGCAGGCATTCATGGCTCGAGCCCCCACAACACCATTTTTTTTTGGCAAAATAAGGAGGAAACAAGTCCCTGACAAATATGTAGACATAAAACCACAACTTATGTAAAATGTAATGAAATAGCCCATTCATATTGAAGAAATGTGAGGTAACAAAAGAATAAAAAATGTCAGATGTGCCCATAGATGAGCTACAGTTTAACAGGGTGAGTGTATCTGCCCGTAGATGAGCAGTGGTTTAACTGGTGCAAAATGAGTGCCCGTAGCTGAGCAGTGGTTTAACACGCTAAATCTATGTGCCCCTACCTGAGCTGAGCGTAATATGCGTGCTGATAGCCAAATGAGGCTTAAACCAGCATACCCCATTTGCGCGGAGCTGCGCACCGCGCAAACAAGCTAACCGACGGGCAACGTTGAGCAAGCCGTATCAAAACTGCCTTTACACAGACACACCCCTCAGCATGTCTAGACAGTCATGAAAAATAAAAAGCAGTGGCCAGGTTCGAACCCAGGATACTATACACCATAGTCAAGGTACAGAACCACTAAGCCATGACAGCAGTACCTAGAAATGCAATACTAGCTAATATATTGGAATGAATACAAACTACAGCATGACAATGCAGGTTTACTGAAGTTGATACAATTCCAAAATGTCCAATCACAGATATGTGCGGGAAAAACGGACTATATAAGCCCCATAGGCGGGAATACACAGCATAAACGATTGTAGAACAGACCTGCAGGCAGAATGTCAGGAGTAGGAGAGGGTAGTCGCTTTCGAGCACAGAGGTGGGGTGTTGAGGAGTCCAGGTACATGGCCTGGCTCCTAGTCCACAATCATGAGGCCCAACTCATGCAGGGCCAGGTCCTCTGGGGAGCATACAGGGCTGAGGCGTGGGACCGGTTGGCTCATGATCTCACCAGTGCCACAGGGATTCCAAGGACTGGTGAGCAGGTCCGTCACCACCATGCGGACCTGAAGAGATGCAAGCAGGACCAACTGAACCTTTGGATCCAGGAGGCCCGGCAAACACCCAACGCCCCACTACTGAGTAAGTAACATTTAATTATGTATGTAAAAAAATTAAACTAGCTGATATTATGGAGATGTGTATTCCAATATTACTTCATTTATATTACAGCTGCAGGTGTCTGTTCTGTGAACTGCAGAGCCTATGGCGATAGGCTGTTGCGGTTGCGCCACCAGGCAGGTCAGTAATCCACTACCAGTAACTGTAAAGAAATATAAAAGTATGACAGTCAGCAAAAGAGTGCAGTGTAGTCAGTAAGGAATAAAATCTGCAAGTAACAGTGTGAAAGTGTATGCAAGTATTGCTTGATTACAAGAGTTTCCAGCCTGTAAGTGTAACCTAAACATGAAACTGTCCGACATATATTCTGAAATAAAAATGCCCTGCCTGTAAGAAAATAGTACACAACCTGAAGCAGGCTGAAAAGTATAGCTGCAGAAGATGATGAAATCACATGTGTGAAATATAACCCTGTGGAAATACTGAAACATGACAGAAGTGAGACTGCTGGAAAGGATTGTAATAACTACTGTTAAAACATGTCAATAAAGCCTAGAAGTACCATCCTGAATAGTAAAATGAAAGCAAGTGAGAGAGTGTGAGAAAGTGTCATGAATCCAGCAATACAGTAGTAATAACCCCTGAATAAAGTATACTGCAGTCAAGACAGAAAGAAATGCATGTGAGATTCAAAACCAAACAGCCAAATATGTTCAAAGTGTTGCTGCATGTGGAATGTGTATCCCAAAATCTGGATATGTTGCTCTCAGTCTGAAATACGCAGATAGGATGATTGTCTGATATACCAAACATCCACACTTGTCTACAGCTATATAAAGCAAAAGTAGCAAGATGATGTAGCTGAACAAAGCTAGATATGAATGTGTATGAAGAACACTAAAATGTATATTGATGTTGCAGTAACAGTCCTATCAGCAAGGTGAAATAGTCATCATATAGGAAACTGTAGTTAGAACAGTAGTGTGTATATAACTGTAGCTATTAGAAATGTACAGCATATGTATTGTTATTCATAGGTGTTAATATTACTTTCTTTACCCCACCCTATAACCACATATAACCCATTCCACGTGAAAATGGTATGTGCAATCACAATTAACACCCCTGGACGCTTGTCCTGTTGGGTCATATATATTTGCATGTCCGTTGATGCATCTGCCCTGTTCATACATCCACACCTGATGGCCTGTTGCCATCAATTAACCCTGCATGTTGTTGGACTATGTATTTCTGTTCAAATTATGCATGTGTTATGCACGCTGTTCAATGGTGTGAATATCTGGGTGTTTGGTTAATGGGAATACTAATGCATGCTGTTACAACTAATTGTGAATGGTATTATATGTCACTAACCCAAACTGTCATGACATAATGCAAAACATAGGACGACAGGGAAGGCAGGTTCCAGCGGACCCACCTCTCCCACCTCAGCTGGCGAGTGCACCTGGCACTAGTGCCGAGTCCGGACCCTCCTCCGGTGGCCCTGTGCCACCTGCGGGTGGAAGCGCTGCAGGGGATGGGGCTCGCCACCCCCTCTGCAAGTGTGGCCGGAGGAGATCCACCACTCACCCTCCGTAGCGTCCGGACTGTGGTGCGTAGGGAAATTTGGGACTCTGTCCTTGAGCCCCTACACCAGCTCGAGGCACGGGTGGCGCAACTAACAGGCATGCCTGTTGCCCCGCCTACACAGCCCCCACCACAGCCCCGTCCTGGGCAGTGAAGGAACAGTGGCAACTGCCTATGGGTGGGGATATCAGTTCCACTGTTGCCATCTGTGGGCTCATGGGCTCTGGATTTCCAAACCTCCGTCCCCGTCAATTGTGTAACCCCCCCACACGTGTCATACACCGCCCCTGTATGCATCTTGTTTGTCTTGTCTGTTTACCTACCCAACCAACCTCCCCAGCTGAACCAACTTCCTTCACCTGACATACCACTCTTACCTGAAAAAAAATAAAAAATAAAAAAAGGGTACTCTGTACCCACAAAAAAATTACGCCCAATACATAGCTGCCCATTCCGCACACATGTCCGCTGGACATGGAACCTATCAATTACAATTGGCTGTACAACAAGTATTATTGTTGTCCTGACACCTCTTTCAGGGGTGGAAGGTTTCAAATGTCACACCAAATTACATACATATGCACAGCTGTTGCTGCGGAAGAAATGGGCAGCTATGGGCCTTACCTACATCCCTCCTGCACATCCCAAGCTTGTTTCCCTACTGTCTTACCCTCTTTGTGACCCCTTTTTCACCACTTTCCTGTCTCCCCATTTTCTTTTCTTTCAAAGAAAATAGTGCGGGTGTGCGCCAGAGTAAGCACCGTTAAGTGGTTGTAACCGGGTGTGCGCGGAGCTAACCGCCAGTGTGCATGCGTGAGCTCCGCACAAACCAGCGCTAGCCCAGTTATAACTGCTTAAAAGTGCCTTAGTCACTGTGATTGACAGGTCCTGTACTCAGTTCAAAAGAAAAATAAACTCCCACTGTCAGTCCCGAACCCAGGACCTTGGAAACACTTGTCTGTACAACCTACCACTAAGCCATGACTTTTATACAAAAACATTGTGCTAAAATAAATATAACATGTAAAAGTAGGGATGAATGTAAAGGGAATATAGGATGTGTAGTACACAAAGCATGTCATTGAAAATAAATGTCAAAACTACTGGATTTCCATAATAGTAGTGTGTGAAAAGAAACAGCCATGCTAGTTGGCAGCCTGTAGATAATAAGGTCAGTGAAAGTACATAGATATATGTATGCATATGTACATATATATATATATAAATATATCTATATATAGTTGTAGGAGTCGATGTGCATACACACTTGCTACAGGGAACATGAGAGAGGAATGGAGAATTGTGAATATACAACACAGCCCGAAGCATGAGAGAGATACTAACCTTTACAGTCACAGAACACTGTCCACAGCATACCAGCATGGTCCCCGCCCTCACAATCTGAAAGGGCAACGCCTATCCCACATACCCTTTTATAGCACTGACCTGAAATCACAGTGAGAACTGCAATCAGTACACAACTGGCTGTATGCAATTAGCAAATGCTGGCTTACAACTGGTGCAGAGGCCATCACATGGACCTATGCAGATACCTACAAAAGCATCCAGTGCTAACACTCCCCACATGCAATACATTCATTGCATTGTCTGTAAGCAGACAGAGGGAGAGCGAGAAGTGAGAGAGAGAGAGAGAGAGAGAGAGAGAGCAAAAAAAAAAAAAAAAAACTAGACACTGTGACTCTCTGTAACCTGAAGCTGTCAGCACTGACAGTAGCAGCAGCAAGCAGAAGCTGTGGTAACGCAACCAGCTGCGACAAACAGAGGTAATGCAAAGTAGCAGGTTAATAGTGTGCATACTGTGAACCCTCCAAATGTGTCATAGGTCTGTATCCATAGGTATGTCCATGTGATATGTTGTGTGTACTTAGTTCCACCAAAAGGGGATGACCATACATCACATGTCAAGCAGTCATAGGCCAGGATCCTGGCAGCATGTGTCTGTGCGTTGGCCCAGCAATGGCTGTAGTGACTGCTTTGAAATGTCAGCCAGGCCCAAACATCAGGATCAGCCCATCCCAAAGGCACACTGGCTGGGAACAAGTGTCTGCAGGTACCTGATGTCACTGCATATGCATCCCATACTGCATAATTCCATAGCGTAGCAGACCAGGCCCATTATGCATATGATGTGGTAATCCTCAGGGTCAGTTGAGGTGCCCCCTTAGTGTTGTGGGACCACTGTTGTTGTATGCCACTGTCCAGGTACATATCCTGTAGCACAGCCAAGATAAACTATCAGTGTTACATGCGGTGGTATGTCCTCTCAGAGTGCCGGTAGCACACATCCAGGGGGACCACGAGGTCACAGTGATGCTGTGTGTTCTCCTCTGCTGAGGGCGTCCCTCACCTGGACATGTGCGATGATAGGGAGGTTACATCCAGCTGGGATAAATATCTCAAAGGTGGGGGAGAAGGAGGGGGGATATGTACACCGAACATGTCTGCAGGATTGTTGCCAACATGCCTGTGTTTGGTGAATGTTAAGTAGGTGTGGAATAACACAGAGCATATCTGAGGCATGTGGTCCATATGTGTCACATAACTGAAGAAGGCCTTGTGGTCATCCATAGTGTTTGTGTCCATTTCCCTCCCAGAGTAGGCCATGGCCGTTGTTATGACGGACTGTAGCATAGTACCAGTGCTGACCACAGATGCCTACCCTTAATGTGAATGTGCTCTGTCCTGCAGTAGCCTCCTGCTATTGTTATACAATCTACCTCTGTCTGGGATCCACCGGACAGGATGCCTAACCTTTGTGCATAGGGTCTGGGTTAGACATGTGCGTGCAAGTGTCATGCAATCCGCGGCATGTCCGTGGTAAGCATTTGCAAAGGGGTCAGCAGTGTGGCTTGTGGCTTCCACTGGCCCAGTGTGCTGCATGGATACCATCTCAGTCCCAGCAAGTGAATAACTGTCTAACCACATACATATCAAAGTAGTCTACTGTGCTGGTGGTGGTGGTGGGATATGTATATCCAGGCCGAGTAACGTCTGTCCACATCACAGTAGTGGACGGTGTCCCACATAGAGTACCTTGGGATGAACTCCCAGAGTGAGGTTGTGCATTGCACCTGTCAGTGTGTGCTGACCAATGGGGCATGCTACTACGTTGTGTCGAATGTGGCAGGTATTGTTGCACAGGTGTTGGCTGAGCACTGATATCTGGCCATGTACCTGTGTATCCACCATGACACACACACATGCAACATATGAGAGTAGTAGTATATCACTACACATGAGTATCATGTATAGTATGTGTGCCACATATTGCTGACATGGTCTGCTGATATCCTGTCTGTGTTCTCTTCCAGGGAGATGGCACGACAGCGTAACCCCGCCTACTCTGTGTTGGAAGATGAAGAGATCCACCAGAGCCTGGTGCGGGAGTATGACATCCTGTTTTCCCGCACCAGTCAGAATCAGCAGGAGAGGGCCGCACTGTGGCAAGACCTTGTCCGTAGGGTAAATGATATTGGCACGCATAACAGGACATATGAGCAGGTACGACATCACTGCAGTGATTTAATCCAAAGTGTCTGGCAGCGTGCATCAGATATCCACAGGCAACAGGTCGCCACAGGAGGTGGGGTGGCCACACATCCCCACCTCACCAGACTGGAGGGGCTACTCCTAAGTGTTGTGGCTCCAGCCCCGGAACACCAACAGCAGTACACCTGCATTATGATGGAGGCTGGTTCCACACAGCAGCACGACATGGAGCGTGCAGGTAATATGCCATATGTACACCTGACTGTTCTGTACACTGTATCATATGCAATATCAATGGCACAGATGTGCCCACTGACTTTAATCTCATCATTTCTGCAGGTCCCTCCAGGGTTACAGAGAGACAGGCCATCCATGCTGGTGAGTGTGTTTAACATAACCTATAATAGTCCTGATAATGCTAGTAACAGTAGTGTAACTCAGTAGTGCTCTGTGTGTATACTGCAGGGTGTGCATGTGTGCATGTGTGCAGGTGTGTCTGTGCCCATGTGTGCATGTGTGCAGGTGTGCCTGTGTCCACGTGTGCATCTGTGCATGTGTGCCTGTGTCCACGTGTGCATGTGTGCATGTGTGCATGTGTGCATGAGTGCATATGTACAAGTGACCATGTGTGCATGTGTGCATGTGTGCATGTGTGCATGTGAACACGTGTGCATGTGTGCATGTGTCCATGTGTGCATGTGTCCACGTGTGCATGTTTGCATGTGTCCACATGTGCATGTGTGCATGTGTGCCTGTGTGCATGTGTGCCTGTGTGCATGTGTCCATGTGTGCATGTGTGTATAAGTGCATCACTGGTAACAATGTCTGGAGATTGTAAACTGTGTT
Source organism: Protopterus annectens (assembly GCF_019279795.1). Classification (NCBI taxonomy): domain Eukaryota; kingdom Metazoa; phylum Chordata; order Ceratodontiformes; family Protopteridae; genus Protopterus; species Protopterus annectens. The sequence continues at coordinate 1,106,528,491 of NC_056739.1, forward strand.
TCCTGTCTTCATCCCACAGGTTCTGGTACTGCTCTGGTGACCTGCAGGAGGGAACCTGAATCCTGTGCCATGGCTACTGGTAATGATGATATATGTGTAATGGTACAGGAAGGTGTGTCAGGGTCTGCCATTGGTCAGCCAATTGACAGTACACAGCTGTCAACCCCATCATTGCGCACAGTCATCCTGCCTATACATCCTTTGTCACCATTGTCCCTAGGTGATGGACAGGATACAGCGGGCATAGACCAGGGTAATGTGGTACCTGTGGCACATGCATCCCCACACAGCAGCCATGGGCAGGGTCCTCCGATGGTACCACACAGACAGTTGCCCATGGGTTCTCGTGGGAGCATCCGTGGGCATACTGCCTCTGGCCGACGTGCCCAAAGAGGTCTGTCAACCTCAGCCATGTTTCGGACTGTCATGCAGGCTCAGTCACGTATGGAAAGGTACACCAGACAGGGTCCGAGGGAGCTCAGAGCATGTCGCACAGCCATGACAGACAGTATGCGTGACATTGCGGATGCTATCCGTAACTTCACCAATGTCATAGACAGACGTTGTGGGGACATATTACAGCAGTTCCACAACCAGATGTCCATGAGCCAGGGCAATGGTGGGCATCTGCGGATTCGACGTGGCCGTATGCCGGCAGCGGCAGCAGCTGGCAGTCGGCGCGGACGGCAACAGGCTCGCGCATGCCCCCATAGTGCCAGCAGCAGCCCCAGCAATGCTGGGTCTGTGCTGTCATCGGAATGCCCCAGGAGACCACGTGCATGTGGCTCTGGACAGTCCCAACAGGGACATGTGTCCAGTCAACACACCCCCGCTTCTGATGACAGTACCCAGTCCGGCTCTGTACTGGATACGGTCCGTAGCACCCCTGCCAGGCACAGGTACCGTGTCCGTGCACACAGACACTGATCTGTATGGCCTGCCAGGTGCAGTCTGTGGCTGTCCACAAACCCCTGTATATGGCAGCCATGAGGTGGAACTGTGTGCGTGCATACACACATGCGAAATGTTAACACTTAGGGCAACCACATACACGCACACACTGCACCAACACTGCTCCACCCTGTACTGCTGCCCTTCACCAACACACATACACACACATGTCAATTGGTGGTATCAGTGGCTGACTCAGGCATACCTAATCCACACCCTGTGCATATGATGACACTGTGCCACCTCCTGCAATCTCCAACATCATTGCGGGAACAGGTAAACACGTTGCTGATGCACAGGGTGACTGCATAGACGTGTATTAGTAGTATCATGTTGGTAACAGTACAGTGTGCTGCTATGACTGTGTGTGTACCCCAGCATGCCTGCTGTAGTAACTGTATGAATGTCCTGAATTGTTATCTGCACCCATAGTACATACCAATGTATAACAGCTGCACATAATTGCATGCCGGTGGTAAGGTTGTCAACAGATAGCCGCATACATGGGTAGCACAGGGGGAAAGCTAACACAAGTAGTGATATGCAATGGTGGACATGTACAGTAATGGTGTCAAGATGCCCACAACGACTATGACATGTGTATGTTCACGCATCTAGATATGTGTGCAGTACCAATGTCGTCCAGATCACAAATAAGTATGACATAATATCGGTTCTACCATGGGCATCTGTGCTGCGTATTCCTGGGTACATGTTGATAGTGCCTACATATTTGCATTGTTACTTACTGTTATTGCTACCCCTTCTTTGTTGTATAATGCAGTACTTCCAGCCCTGTGTACTGTAGCTTTGTTTGCATGCATGTTTGCATGGGGTCCCCTGGAACACTGCTTACACCTGCAATGCAGAGTTACAGTGCTTCTGTAGACTGCTAGTGACATCTGCATAGTGTACCATATGTATGTCAACCTTACGCATGACAGAACGTCACTGTCTGCCCTGTACGCATGTACGTTGCCTGTGACACATTGCACACGTCTTACCTGGCATTTACCCACGTGTGCAGTCATATATGTCAGTGCTATGAAACAGTGGCAGTCCACCCACACATACACACCTTCAGTATGTTGTTCCCCATTGGCCCTATGTGTTGGTACTCACCATGGCAATCACACTACTAGGGTGGCATGTGCAAAGGTAACCGGTGAATCGCCTCTATGGTCCAGTCGTGGTTTATGTGAGTCATGTGTCATTGTCATGGCTGCCACATGTATGCAGTCAGCCATCACCCTTGGCCAGGAACGTACAACACATGTGTGGGATGCCACCACACAGCCAATCTGGGGACTGGTCTCTCTGAACCCAGTAATGCCATACCCTGTCAGGTGGCATGTCATATATACTACGTCCAGGACAAACGTCAACCCCAATCCCTGCTGCTACTATTGATAATACCCCTGAAGATGTTCCTGATAGCTTTGACCAGTCCTTTACTGAGACATTGCAGGCCCTAGCTAGCCATCTACCTCCTAGCTCCCCTGGTCCTGAAAGCAGCACCCCTAGAAAACTACTTGGCCCAGCTGCCAACCAGTCGCCACTTCACTACTCCGTACCTTGATTGTAACAGTGAAACCCACTACACTGTCTGCTGAACAACTCCCTGCCGAGTACCTATCAAAACCAGATGATGCTATTGCTTACCCCGTCTCAAAGGTAATCAAAGGAACCATGTTAGAATCTAACTTTCCCACCATCTGGAAAATGTCATATGTAATCCCACTTCACACAGGAGGCAGCTCTACTGAAGTCTCCAATTATAGGCCAATAGCTATACTCTCTCCACTTGCAGAGATTATGGAAACTTTTGTCATAGACAGGTCATGCACCACCTAATCCAAACCTGCATTATGGCAGGCACTCAGCATGGCTTACGTCCTCATCACAGCACTACGTCAGGCCTCCTAGCCTTTACTAACACCATAAGCCATACTTGCAACATTAATTATATATCCACAGCCCTCTTTTTGGATAACTCAAAGGCATACGATATGGTTGATCACCAACTTGTACTCCACACCCTGCACAGACTGTCTAGATACTGGAGCCTTCCAATGGTGTCAATCCTACCTGCATGGTCAACAGCAGGCCGGCCTCTGGCAGAACAAACCCTCTAACCTTCTACCTAACACCCTCAGAGTACCACAAGGCTCTATCCTGGGCCCTTGCTGTCCTCCATCGTTATTAACGACCGTTATACTGTCATCCCAAAAGTCAGCTGTATGCAATATGCTGTATACTCTACTCTGATCTGCTCAGCCACATCTCCAGTAGAGTTATGGTCAGCTACCCAGACCACCTTTAATACAATAGCGAACTGGCTTTCTGAACATCGTCTGATCCTAAATCCCAATCAAACTAAACAGCTGTTATTCCACCAACACGTAGGTCTACCACTTTCACCGTTACCATAACATCAACTGATGGCACAATAATCTCCCTGACCCATCTCGAAACTAGTAGGTGTCATCATAGACAATAATCTCATATGTGACATACATGTTAACCAGATTAGCAAAGCCATCAATAGAAAGCTAGGGTCACTTTACAGAATTAAAGCCTTCCTAGCCCCTCGAGCTAAAGGTGCCATAGCTCGCTCACACCTTGTTTCAGCCATTCTGTATGCATCCCCTCTACTCTCACATATGAACAAGACTGTCTTTAACAAGCACTCGATTTGCTACAACCACATTGCCAGGTTTGCCACTGGCCCGCCTTTTAGGACACATCATTGCATCAATCTAAATCAGCTTGGTTGGCTTGCAATACCCAGCCTAATATAGTATAACCAACTGATTATGGCCTATAGAATCCTCTATAATCCAGACAATACTCCTGCACTTAAATTAGTATCACCCCCTATAACAATCCTAGACCGCTTTGATCCTCTAACAATGTACTACTTTAAACTAGCAAGTTTAATAACACAGCTGGTGATTCTCTCTTTGCAAACCCTGTAAGTAGATCCTGGAACTCACTTCCAGCTGATATTACCCTAATGTCCACCTTAGGTCATTTGACAGTAGACTCAAACAACATTTGTCACATAACTGGCTATGTCAATGTATCAAGCCTGGCTAACTCGAATGTGTAACTTCTGTGAACCACTTTACTGTGTAATTTCAATTTAATCCTGGCTTGTGCTCAGGTCTAACATTAACCTGTGGAACATGTTTGACTTGCTTACTTATGTAATCCCTGTAAATAATCTGTTTGTACTATGTAATGCTAGTATTCTGTAATACTGTATCTGCTACCCTCGTAGCTTGTCTCCACGGGCCTCCCCTGGAAATGGACATGCATCCAGTTGGGCTATCCCAGTCAACAAATGTAGGATAAATAAATAAATCAATACAATATATTACAGTGATGACAACACCAATCAGACATTGACACACACTGACAGCATGCTGAACACACTGGGGCATACGTGGGGACTCAAACTAGCAGCCTGCCTGGGCATCACACACCTCCGTAGCTGGCACACAGGTATATGTTCCGTCGGAACAGAGCACATGCCACACATGGCACACACATCCCCTGTGCCACACACCCACAGCCTGTAGGGCTACACAACACACCTGCTACAGACGTGTCAGGTACCTGTCATGTGTGCTGCACTGGGGTCCCGCTCAACAGGCTGTATCTGGTGAAGGTCACAGTGATATGACTCAGGGGCACTATGGTCCACCACAGCACACATGCATACAGGTCAGACAGAGGCATGGACAGATATGACTCACTCATTGACCATGCCAGTGTGGCTGCCTGGGACATACCTCCCTGGACTACATGATAGGGAACATAGAATGGATCTCTCAGCATGTGGCACAGGCCAGTATGAGCCTGATGTTGGTTGCCAACATACCCTCACCAGGTATTCTACCACTATATGTGGGAAGGCTGTTGTATGTCTACATTATGCTCAGTCTCCACTGTCATTCATAGGGTATCCACTGGCTGTCAACGTGTGCTTACATGCTAGGGAAGCCACATTGATGTGCACGGGTCATCTTGCACGTGACACCCATGGCCCGATGTCTAATGGCAAGGCTCCTTGGTACACACATACTGCCATATGCTGCACGACATGGTTTACATAGCGACCTCCGTGGGTATCACACAGGTTAGGACACTAACAGTGCTGCTACACAACAACAGCAGTGTACACCGGAGGATGCATGCACCAGACACTGCCCTCAGCATGGTGAACTGCAATGTCTGTGCAGTACCGGATGCATGATTCCTGGCTCACAGGTGTTACCCATCACTAACAGGTTATGCCCCATACCATGCCTGTCGTCCCCTACACATGTAACACACATGGATAGGAGGGTGGTATCCCAAGTTAACACAGATACACACACCTCCAGGTTGTTGGCACAGCACAAACCATCAGGGCCTACTCATGTGCAGTTGACAGTCTGTCGGACTGCCATCTGGTTCATAGCCTGGCACACACAACCCTCACATACACAGGAACACCACCTATCCTCCATAATAACACCGGCAATATGACAGTCCCATGAACTGTGTTTATAAGGCCGTACTGCATCCAGCCGAACATTGTGTGTGAGCATTACTGTAGCTACAACACTCTAGTTGAAGAGTTCACAGCATGTGGTCACCGAATTGCAGTGGAATAACATGTTACCACTACCACAACAGGTGGGAACATGCAGCACCTGTACATTGACTACATGTACACTATATGGCCCAGACCAGATGTGTATCCCCTGCTGTAGGTCTTTCACCATAGACACCCACACTGTATAGGGACATACCACGTGCGGACCCTGCACAGTAAGACACAGTCATATTGGTATACATTGCTAATACCATTTATCCACACGAAGCAAGTGTCAGACATGGTAACTACTGCAGGTCACAGGTATTTATGTGTATGTGTCACACACATACATCATGTGTGCAATGCCATTGCTGGGTTAGGCAATGGCATGCATTGTTATGTACAAACACCCGCACAAGGTCATACTGTGTGACACAACCACACGTCACAGTTGTGGGTTACCAAAACATGCCTGTCTGTACTCTGACAATGGTAATAGACACAGTAGCAGAGCACACTATTGGCATTACTAGCCAACTAGCCCTGTTTGGCTGTGCTGATAGTGTGGTGACATCCCCTGTGTTTACTGGGGGAGTATGCAGCATCTGGTGTATTGTAGTATTTGCCAAAAGGATCTGTTCCCTCACACTTGCATTTACACACACCCTCCTACCCCCACACACATGCACACTTGCCATTTGCAGGATTCATTCCCCTACCTACCTAAGTCATGACTCGTGAGAGGGACGCATTAGCAAAGCGCACTGTTCAGTTTACTAGATAGTTCCTCGTCTCTGGATATACTTATAGGGTGCTGACAACATCAGTACTTTGAAAGGGTAATGTGCATCAGGTAGTGTGATCACCTGATTGCCAAAACTGACATGTTTGTCATATGGAAATGCACACACACAAACTCCCCACATGCAAACACACACACATGTCATTTAGAGGTTTCAAACTCCTACCTAACTACATTACGATACGCAGGGGAAACGCATTAGCAGAGCGCGCTATTCGCATTACTGAGAGGCTTCCCTTCTCCTGCTGTACTTATAGGGTGCTGACATCATCTGTGTTTAGAAAGAGGAGTGTGCATCCTGTAGTGTGTTCTCCCAGTTGGCAAAAGGGGCACATCCCTCATACATATTCGCACACACACAATAACCCCTCATCCAAACACACACACTTGGCATTTGCAGGATTCAAACCACTACCTAACTATGTTATGACACTTGAGACGGATGCATTAGCAGAGTGCGCTAGTCGCATTACTGGGAGGCTTCCCTTCTCCTGCTTTACTTATAGGGTGCTGACATCATCTGTGTTTAGAAAGGGGAGTGTGCATCCTGTAGTGTGTTCTCCCAGTTGCCAAAAAGAACATTTCCCTCTCACACACACAAACCCCACTCACCCACACACATACACACTGAGCATTTGCAGGATTCGAACCCCTACCTAACTATAGTATGACACTTGAGGGCGACACATTAGCAGAGCGCACTATCCGAATTACTGGGCATTTGTTCTGCACCTGTAGTATTTCTAGGGTGCTGACATTTTCATTTCCACAGAGGTTTGTAGACGTCGTACTACCTGTCAGGTGGGGGATAGCATATATATGCATTTGCAGCCACCTACATCAGGGTCAGATATGCACATCGCACTGGCAGGTTATGTTCTATACCATGCTTTGGGACCACAGGACCTGTAACACACAACACAACCAGTCCAGCACACCACACCCACATCCAGGACACACACTTAGCTTCCCTGGGAACAGTGCCAGGATATGCAGGTATTCACATACACCATTCCAGTTGTTAACATCAGGTACAGGCATATTGTGTGTGAGAACTACTCAGGCCTCTACCACTTTACCCTACCACCACTACAATTTGTGGGTCCATGTGCTATGGCAGAACCACACACCACAGCCACATGGGTTAATACATATTGCACCTGTCCATCTGCAACGTGGGTACTCACTGTTCCACACCAGAGGTAGACCACCATTGGTGATACCTGCCCATGTCCACCTTTCCCTGGACATCCATATCTCAACTCCACCCCCAGGCAAGGTTGTCACTGCACACAAACTGTGTTTAGCACAAGCAGACTCTACACTTGTGTAGACTGGGGTGGATGACTTCAGAGGACCCATGCTGGAGGACTATACTGGCCACTCAGCATAATCCTTGACACTTGCATCCTATGAGCATGTGTACAGTTTGCATTGGTCATGCTATCCCACATATACCCATGACTGCTCCACAACAAGACACCTGTCAGCTGTACACCGCCATATATGCGCCTGCTCAACAGACAGAGCGACCTACTACATTGCAGAGCTGTATCCCACAGAGGGAGGACATCTGTGGACGGTTCCAGCACGGCACTTCATTCACACATACTCATTACAACACAGTGTTGACAGTGGAATCGTCCAGAGAATGCAGGTAGGGCTCCCTCAGTCTGTTATTGACGGACACCTACTGTCAGAGATCCTCAGCAACCCTCTCACAGCACACACCGACAACATGGCTGTGGCTTAGCACATTCAATCCCTGAGACCTCCACGGTGCCCCTGCTTGACAGAGGCACAGCTCACTAGCCTCACATGTCGCCTTCTGTGACCTACTTTACAGTGGCACGGTAGCCTACTATCCTGGGGATGCAGATGCCAAGCACACTCTGGCTGAGCTGCCATTCCCTGGGGCAAGAAGCCTAGTATTGACCTCTACACCCATATGTTCAATTGTCGGATGCACAATATTTGTTGTGCTGTTCTACTGTTTGCAGGTCTTTATTGCCATAGCATTCCCTGTTCCTATGACCAACTTGTGTATCTGTGGCAGATGTTTGCATATGACGGCGATCCACTATATCACTTATGTCTCTGTGGTCATTTACTGTGTGCACTGGGCTGATTGCTGTGTTGTGGTTGGTTCCTGGACTGACACGCATAAATACCAGATATGTGTGGCCAACTGCTACAGGAGATATGGCCTAAGTGTGTGAGCATGCCCAGTTCAGCCTTTCCATGGCATGTTGTCTGACATATGCCTCATTTATCAAAGTGTGCGAGCATGCCCAGTGTGAGCTTTCCATATGTTGTACTCTGAAGTCCAACACATATTTGGGTGTGTGTGACCTTCGACATTATCACACATTTATGATTGTGTGCTGGGTGTCATGTTGTGTACTAACTGGCCAACTGCTTCATGTCTGCCACAACAGGGATTATACTGTGCCTGCAGGAATTGCATGGGATACTTTGCAGACAGTTCTCAACATACTTTCATAATGACCTAACACTGTAGTACCGTATAGTGTACTGGTTCAGTATTTCACTGTAGTGGACAGTATCCTGGGCTTTAGTCCTATCACTGCTTGACATCTTCACAGTGAGCACGACAGACTGTGTAGGGGCCAGTTGGGCACATATGACCATGTTGCAATATGTTCAGGTATGGACTACCTACACCAGGCCCGTCCAACATTGCTAGTGTATTCCACAACATGGGTGGACATTGGCAAACACTAGCGATGTTCCGTAGGCCATTTCTGATGGTAGTCACAGGGTGTGTTTGTCCTTTGACACACATTCTAACTGGAGTTTGCCATTACATATGTCATGGTTGGTATACTGTGCCTCTGTCTACCTCTGACATAACAGTGATACCCAGGGTAGCCTACCATCTCCCATACACTCATCAGGATGCCTCTTGAGGGGTGTTGATATGTGGCACTCTGGCTGACCTGTACCAGGAGTTTACTGAAGTGTGGGGGTGCCTTCTGTGTTATGGATCATTCTGTACAGCTTGTCCTATGTATGTCAGTGCTGGGGTTCAGGTCCCTCATGTGCATAGCTCACTGCCATTCAGATTGTACAAGGTGCAACATGATCATTCATTCCAGGTTGGACATGGCATCATACATCAGGCACAGCTTTCCTGTAGCCGGGAAGGATGGCAGTGTGTGGGGCTGCAGTTTGTTTACTCAGGCAACACATGGCATCTGTTCAGGCTCTTTGCTACCCCTGGTGGGGTACTGTTGTGGACTTTACAGTTGTTGGAGGTGTCTGCTGCGGTATATCCCACAGGGGCTATTGTAGTCAGTTGTGATGCTGTTGGAGGATGGCTGCAGAGCCAGAGTGAGTTCCCCTTATCTACATCTGCCAGCCTTCATGTTTGGGTGGGTATATGGTACATGTTTCTGTGAACACTACAGACACATGTTTGTCCAGTGCAGGTTATTTATCACCTTTTGTACCCAGGTCTCACATTACATGTTAGATGCCTCATGGGTTAACACCTGTGTGGTAATTTGTGGGCACTTACTGTATATCCACAGTGGTTGTCTATACACAGTTCTGCAATTAGCTTGCTGACATGGCTATGGCTACAGTTGTCTGTTTGTAGGTGGCTCTTTTGTGGGTTGCTTGTGTCAACTGGGGGTCGGATTCGGTGGGCTGTTTGTACTCCTCTGCATACATGCTCAGTCACAGTCCTTCCATGTTGGCCTATACCTATGGGACATGTATACAGAACGGGGGTGGGGGGGGCCAAGACCAGGCCTTGTGGGATGCCACTCATATCCGCTTTGTAGTCTGGCATGGATGCAGCATGTCTGACCATGTCAGTTCTGTCCTTGGTCTGCTTTGCAACCCCTCTACTGACATAGGGGTGTATATTTAAGCTGGTGAACATATCCATACTGAACATGTACGGTATGGTCTAGAAGCATGTGCACGGTCCTGCTACGCTGTGCGGACCACATAGCCCTCATCACTGACCTTAATGACTGCTTCAAATGGGTCAGACATGTTTAGGGGCCGGTTCTGCAGTTACAACAGCCACAGTGTGTTGGGTCCGGTATCAGTAGGTCCACATTAGCCTTCTGTCTGCGGTACATACTGATCCTTTCCATAGCTGTGCAGAACAAGCTTGTCAGGATCCTGGGGTGTTAGTTTGGAGTATCCATTCAGGCAACCCCTTTGTTGTGATGGACCACTGTTGTTGTACACTGCTCTTTGGGTACATACCCTGTGGTAAGGCTGACATTGGCCAGCAGTGTGATTTTGCATTCCATTACTCTTGGGGTCCATGTTGGCCTCAGCACAGGACACCGTCACATACCTTTGTTGCTGTGTGTTCTGCTTTGCAGATGATGGCTGTTACCTCAGCATCTGCAATGTCAGGGGACCATCTGCTGGGATAGGTATTTTGCACTCGGGGGGAGGTGTTTGCACTGCACCTGACAGGTTGTATGTTAGCAATATGTGTGTGTGTTTGGTATGTTGTTTGTAATATCTGTGTGATTCGGAGCATATCTGTGGATGCCCAACATGGTTCCTACCATCAGTTGGGTAAGCCTTGTGATTATCCTTAGTGTCCTGTACGTGTTGTATCTTCATAGGTTCATGGGTTCATAGTAGGCTAGACACCCTAGACCATTGGTAAGCCTAGCTAGAGTGTGTGTGTCTTTCGCCACCCCTTGCTATGTTCACTTATGGCCATTTATGAGGTTCTTCACTGTGCCTCTGTCTGGTCGTGACACAGTGGGGACCCCCAGTATACATGTACGGTCATCCATCCACTTGGCAATATTCCTGTTGAGGGGTGTCAGTGAGGGGCTCTGCCTACCATGGATTGGGATCCTGTTTCTGGGTGTGGGGAGCCTATGGGTTATGTATCTGTCCCTCCAGCACATCTTATTTCATTATGTGTTGAGGTTGACATCTGTGACTCTCACAGCTCCAATGGCTTTGATTTCCTGTGGTGTAGCATGTCCATTACTCCTGTGTTGGACATGGCCTGGTACAACAGACATACAATGCCTCTGTGTAGGCAGTGTGTGACTGCAGTCAGCTGGGGTGTCTACAGCCAGGCAGCATATGACATATATTTCGCACCCTTTATCCTGTTGGTGGGGTAACTATGAGGTCTTCCAAACCGCTGCAGGTGTCACGTATGGTACATCCCATATGAGTCATTGTACCAGATTATGGGTCTGATAAGGGGACAGTACAGTGGCACAGTGACCCCTGTTGATGTTGGTGTGAATCCTTTCATGATACGGTGTCCAGTATCAACGGTCTTCATAGCCACATTGGCATTGTGGCTGTCACATGACAGATTAATGTCGAACTGTGTCCCTAGGTCCCTGATGACTCCTTGCATACATAATGGTTTGACACCTATGTGGTACTTTGTGTACCTTGTCTGGTATTTGGTGGGACATCCATACTGTCCAGTGTCTTCGGATGTCTGGGTGGGGTTCTTGTGTGTGACAGTGTGGTCTGTCGCATGCTACAGACTGTACAGCAGTTTTGACTACAGTTATGTGCACATGGGTGGTGTCCGCTGCTTTGTGCATTGTCAGTTACCTGGCTATATGGGTGTCCGTGCTGCATATGGATACTCCCCCTCCTTTGATGTCTTGGTGCAGGTGTTGGGGCCATAACACATGGTATGTGGTATAACCTAGTAGTGCTGGTGTGGTATCACTAGGCCTGCAGCAGGCTTCTGTCACTGGACAGGCATCAATGTTCTCCATAATGGGAAGTGCCTCAGGGGCATGCATATTGCAGTTTACACATCTGGCATTGGGCAGCATTACCCTTATGTTTCCTACCACTTATGTTTTCTAGGGTGGTGGGTAGTCTTTTTGGCCTTGCCCACATATGGCTCTATGGAGGCGGCAAAGGCCTTATCCAGTATCCAGACGCATACAGGTAACAGCTGACAGCCACCCCTGTAACAGCAGCATGGCTTCCCATGCTTGACATCTTAAGCGGACACACATTACACCCTCTTGGACTGACAGCTGTAACTGTGCCAGCTGTTAAACATGAGCATTCTGTGTTTGTACTGTGGCATCATTCTTGGTGAGGGTTGGATGCTGCACACAGCCAGTGTTATCCCGCCCTGGGGTACATACTCGGAGGGACCATACATGTCTCATTTGTTGTTGACCAGGGAGGTACATCTCAGGTAATTCACCCCAGCATGGACATTGAGTGCATCATATTCCTGCTTGCTTTGGGGTGACCTGCGTACTTGTGTTACGTGGCATTTTGTGGCTACCTACAAGCAGCTTACTCTACCCTTTCCCTTGTTCAGTCTGGTGAGTGGGACAGCTGTGTTTCTGCCTATACAGACACCTATTACGACTGTATCAGGCATTTGTTTCTCCTTCGGGCCTGTGACTGTTTGGCACACCAGCTTTGCGTACTATTCGCTGCATGTGCTATGTTTGAAGGTTGTGGTTGCTTGTGATCTACTTTGGAGGCATCTGTTGGTGTGGTGTGTTTGTAATTGAGGCCTCCGGGAATATTTGTCTGTGTTTATGTGTTTGGTTTACAGTTGTGGTAGGTCTATGTGGGACTGGGTTCGTGGTGTATGTGGTTACCTTCTCCTCCTGACTAGTGTTGACAGTACTGGCTTGTTGGAGCTCAACCTCTGCTTTGGATACATGGATGCATCTATCACATATGTTTGTATTTATTCGGGGGTGTTGTGGTTGTCTGTGTACTTGGTACTGGTGTCACATTGCCTCTGGGTTCATAGGTTATACTTGTTGTGGCTGGACTTAGTGGATTGTATGTGTGGACATATGTTGTTGCCATACTACTGGTCAGTGATTACTTCCCTTTTTATGTTTGCTCTATCATGTGGTATCTTCCTCATTCTCTTGCATGGTTTGGTAATGGCAGGAGCCCAGCATGCCAGATGTCTGCGTGTATGGCATTGTGTGTTGTTATTATTTGTGATTGCATACTCCAAGCATTCCTGGCTGTGTTCATGGAATGCCTGTATAACATGTTCTGTGGTGTGTCCCATTTTCTGCACTTGCCCAGGGCCTTTTGTGGATTCAACATCGGTTTTGAGGGCTGCAACCTATACTTTACACATGTTTTTCACTGTGGTATTCTGGCCAGGGACTGGGGTCGGGTGTGTATTTCCAGTGTGCTTACTCTATGGTCTTGTCTTACCAGTGAGGGGTACACTTCTCATCTTGCCATCCAGTACACATGTTGCTGATTATCACATCCAGTATGCTTACCCCTCTTGTGGGGGTAGTACATTGTTCCTGGGCAGTTTGGTTTATGGAATATGGGTAATTTTCCCCTACTGTGTTGGTGCTAGTACGATGCTACCAGTGTATGTCTGGGTATTTTCAGTCGAGCAATATAATGTGGTTTGGGGGGCTTGATATATTCATGTATTCCGACATAGGCCAGGTGATGTTCCTGGTATTAGGACAGTGGTCTGCAGCAGGCTATCTACTGCGAGGCAGTTTTAGCCATTGGTATTTGACCATGGCTATTCCATGCTGCTTCTTGTTGTGGTACCAACATGGGGGTGTGGTTATCCTTGCCATTTCTTGCTAGTCACCCTCCTTTTGTAGCTTGTTCCATGTTTTGCGGCTGTACAGCACAGTATGAGGTGTGACCTGGTAGTGCTAGGGTGCTGCTGTGAGCCTTGCCCAGTTCTCTATTACAGGACTGGTATCTACATTCTCCTTACTGTGTGCGTTTACACTGCACACATCTTGCTGTTTGTACATCTGTCATGGGGTAGTATTACATCTAGGTTCCTAGCCCTTGTAGAACCTCTGAGATTGGGTGTGTGTTTTTTGACTTACCTATTCAGGGCATGTTGTGGGTACTGACAGCCTTTGCCAGTATCCATGGGGCATGGCATGCTAGGTGCATGCCACCCCTAGCAGGTGGTGCATCATGTCGGACTCCGCATATCTTCCCAGCCTGTGACACATTGGCTCCCCTTTGACTGACTGCATTACTTCAGCCGATTATTGTACTTGATCTTCTTGTCTTCATAGTGTGGCATCATGCTTGGTGAGGGTGAGATGTTAGGCAGGGTCTTCATGTTTGCATATACTAGATGATGTTACATTGCTTGACACATGGCAATCATGCCTCAGGTGGTGCTGCAGGGCTGCCTCTGTCGGATGCACATACTACACTCCCTGTACATGTTTGAGAGCAGGTTGTGTCATGTTAGGCATCCCTGTTACTATATGAGTGAGTCAGAGAGGGTATCATTCCCAGGGTTCCTACTGTGCCAGTGTATGTGCTATGCATTGCCTCTTTGCCAAGGCCAGGGCATACTGGGCACGCCTCCTTCTGCCTACTGGGGCAGGCTCAGGTTGTTCCTCCTCCGAGTCACGCTCTGCCTGTGATGGCCTTGGCAATGGTGGGGGGCTGTTTGGCCCGGCCCTATGCTGGTCCTGCTGCAGCTGTTTTCGCAAGATCATATTATGTAGCATAGCGCATACCATGACAATTTGGGAACATGTAGTTGGTGTGTACTGCAAGGCTCCACCAGATGTGTCCAGACACTGGAACCATGACTTGAGCAGCCCAAACACACGCTCTATCACATTACGTGTTTGTGCGTGTGCCTCATTATGGCGTTCCTGTTCATGTGTGTGTGCATTTCTGATGGGTGTCATCAGCCACTGCTCCAGTGCATAACCTGCATCCCCCACTAGGTGTCCGTGTGGGATGTCCCCATTGGCAAATGTCTGGTACAGCTGCGTCAAATGCCAGATGTGGGAATCGTGATAACTCCCAGGGCAGCCAGCACACACATTCATTATTATGCCCTGGGCATCACACACGACATGGCAGTTGATGGAGGGGAAGCCCTTGCGGTTAATGTAGGCCCTACCCCGCTCACCTGCTGGTGCTTTGATGCGTATGTGCGTGCATTCTATAGCACCCAGTATCTCAGGGTATTCCGCTATTTGCTGGAAGAGACGCATATTGCTGGCCAATACCTCACGGGCATTGGGGAAATATACATGATCACCGACATGTGCTGACATGACATCCAGGAACTGATGTAGTACCCTGGAGGCTGATGCCTATGATATCCCCATCATATCTCCAGTTGGTCTCTGGAAGGTACCTGTTGCTAGTATTCTTAGGCCAACACATACCTTGGTTTCCACTGGGATGGGTTCCCCTCTGTTGGTTCTGTGTGTGAGGTGTGGCTTGCACAGCTCAACAATCTGCTGCAGGAGCTCTCTGTCCACTCTATAGCGCTTTACTATCTCCAGCTCATGTAACCCGTGGTAGGTGACCCTAGGCCTGTACACTCTTCTCCGTCTCCTCACTGTGGGTTGTCTGGCACCATCTGTATTGTCACCACCCTCAGCAAGTCGCCTATGTCTCATTATGACAGCTATGGCAGCCCTTAACATTTCTGCTCTGAGTGAAGCTTTTTCAGCTTTCACTTCTATTAGCTTACTCCTGTCTTGCAGTGTCTCTTAATGGAAACATCCTGCACTACTGTTTGCAGAGTTTTAAGTGCTGGGCTGGGCTACTATTCTGCCTGTGTAATTGCCTGCTTCTAATTGTTTTCACCTGCTAGCTTCAGCAGTTATCCCTGCTAGATTCCTATTAATTGTGTTGCTTCCTTTTTCCTCTCTGTTTCCTCAGGGGGGAGCAACTTGCATACTATCTGAAACACGCTCACAGTGGCTTACACGCGCACACATGTGCTTACACGGTTAAGAATCTACTTATTCGGGTTTAAACGCACGTACACCCGCGCAAACACTGTTACACGTCTGCCAACAGCCTCCAACATACTCAGACTGCCTTACACACGTGCACGCCCGCGCAAACAGTGTTAGACATCTCCCAACACGCTCCCACATGCTCACACTGCCTTACACGCGCGCACACTGCCTTACTCGCGGCCAGCAAGAAACTTTGGTGTAGGTAACAGTGTACACCTTCCATTTCTTGACTTTCCATGACTTATCTAGTGGCACACCTCTTTTCTTGATCTGTGCCTGTCATCTGTCATGTTACACTGACCTCCAATGAACTGCATTTCTTTCTACCATTCCCCCCTGTGATGTCACCTATCTCCTACTCTATTCCTCCCCCTTTTGTATCTCTTACACTACTCAGACTGTGCTCATTTGCTATGTGACTGTGAGATTCAGTATCCTAACCCTCATTTACATGAGATTGCCTACTAATGCTTAGTTACATGTCTTAGACTCTGCTTCCCCCCTTAGCAACCACTACACGGTGTCCATGTTGGTTTTGGTCTGCTGGTCCCTGCATTGTCATTCCATGTATTGCATGAAACCCACATTTGTGGGTTTATAACCTTCTTTTTATGAGTTTAATACAGCGCAGCCCATTTGCGCGGGGCTGCGCTGGGTTTAAACATCGGCGATTGCAGAAAAAAAAACATATTTTTAATATTTTTAAATCGGGTTATCTTGCCAATGGCCACATATTTGGCCATTGGCATGCTGCCTGTATCATATGCATCCTTTTTTTGGAGCTGACATTGCTCCGTTGTGGATTTTGCAGAAATGTACTCAGTTGTCAACTGAGTACATTTCTGCAGCTAAAACGTCTCCTACACGGACTGCTTTCTGCTTCGTGGATCGCTAATATACCTCATTTGCATACCTTTCGGATGCAAGTGAGGTATTTAGCATGTCCACGCCCAGTCCGTGTAAGAGACGTTTTAGCTGGTCTCTTACACGGAGTTTAGGGCTGTTCCTGGATCGCGAGGCTTGCATGGAGTGTTGCACGTCTCTTACACTCCGTGCAAGCCTTCGTGAATCCTGCCCAGTAACTTTTTTGTTTATTGCAGATCACATATAATTCGACTGGTAGATATACCATTGAAATCTGTACAACAAACATACAACTAATGCAGATCAAAAGTCAGCATACATTTCTATATCATTTTATTATTACATCCACCCCTCCTGTATAAGTTCTATGATTATATTTCCCTCTCTGACAAGTTTTCCCTCCTAGCCTAAACACTTAATAACAATAGTCCACACTTACACACATGTTTACAGTTCTGATCTTGTATTTTTTTTTTTTGTAGCCATATTATTACAGAACACCTAAACACCTATTTCATTTTTCCTAAATTAAGAGTTATCTCCTTTTCAGTATTATATCAACCCCCCACCCATTTTTCATAAATCTTCCAAATTCTCATTTTCCATCTCATGATCAAGGGCTTCCTCCTCAAATTGTTGGGGGTTCCAATCTTTTCCAAGCCCATGAATATCACCTTTTTAAGTTAGCATTATTAAATGCATGAATGTCCCATTAACACTTCAAATATTGTCTTTCTGTATAGCACCCAGAAGCAACAATTTGGGGTTACGCCTAACTCTGTTGGCTGTGTCGCTTTTAGACATTTTTGTATATTTCACATGAGGCTTCCTAACCATGAGTATCTTATAACCAAAAGATATGCAACCATGTGTTTATTGCTCCACTCTTACACTTCCAACAATCACCAATGAAATTTGGAAGTACTCTCAATAACCTTTTTGGGGTATAAAAATACTTGTGCAGGCATTTCCTGGCAAATTTCTGATATCTTCTTGACAGTGTTGCATACTTAAGCAACATGATGACCCGTGACCACAATCTTTGGGGTATCTTACTCTCTTTTAATCGTTCAAACTTCTCTTCAAGCTTCAGTTTTATGGGTTCCTTGATTTTAAGTAAAGTTTTGCAAATAGAGCCAATTCTTCCCTTCAATATTCAATCTTCTGAATAAATTCCTCTCAAAATCTTTAGACAACATGGAGGACTGCACACATTTGCGGTCCTTTTCTACATTCAATATATGACTTTTTCATGCCTCATACTCTAAGAAATCTCTACCTTTTAAGTTAAACTTCATACAAAATTTGTCCCATGAACAAAAAGCTATTTTTTCTATATCCTGCCAGTTCACTTCCTTTCATCCATTAATCCACCTGCTGACCTTTACCTAATGTTTTAGGGTGAGTTCAGGAAGACCCAGCAACTGCCACCATTCTTGAATTTCATATATTGCCCAAATCAAATTATGTGCCTTTCTTAGTTGCTGTAAATCACATATACCCATATTCTGAGTGCTGTTCTATACCTCCTCTAATAAATACAGGCCTTTACTGTGTAGAATAAGTATGTCCATATATCCTTATTCTGAGTGCTGTTCTATACCTCCTCTAATAAATACAGGCCTTTACTGTGTAGAATAAGCATGTCCATATATCCTTATTCTGAGTGCTGTTCTATACCTCCTCTAACAAATACAGGCCTTTACTGTGTAGAATAAGCATGTCCATATATCCTTATTCTGAGTGCTGTTCTATACCTCCTCTAACAAATACAGGCCTTTACTGTGTAGAATAAGCATGTCCATATATCCTTATTCTGAGTGCTGTTCTATACCTCCTCTAATAAATACAGGCCTTTACTGTGTAGAATAAGCATGTCCATATATCCTTATTCTGAGTGCTGTTCTATACCTCCTCTAACAAATACAGGCCTTTACTGTGTAGAATAAGCATGTCCATATATCCTTATTCTGAGTGCTGTTCTATACCTCCTCTAATAAATACAGGCCTTTACTATGTAGAATAAGCATGTCCATATATCCTTATTCTGAGTGCTGTTCTATACCTCCTCTAACAAATACAGGCCTTTACTGTGTAGAATAAGCATGTCCATATATCCTTATTCTGAGTGCTGTTCTATACCTCCTCTAATAAATCCAGACCTTTACTATGTAGAATAAGTCTGCTAAGCTTCTTCCACTTTGATGCCTCTTTCTCTGAAAATAATACATAAAACTGTTTTAACAGTGTGGCCCTAATGTATTGCTAGAAACCTAGTATACCCAGCTCCCAGTACTGAGGGTAGGTCAGTTTTTCCCATGACAATCTCTGCTTCTCTATCTCTCATTCAAATTTAACAATTAATTTCCTTGACTTATTTGTCAACTCCTTTTCTGGGGCCAGTGGGATGGCCTAACAAATACAACAACAGAATCAGCACCATTTTTGATCTAACTCCAGCCAAATATTTAATTTCCACTTTACCACAAAGTAAAGAATACTTAGCCTTCAGTCCTCTAGATGGATCATACCAAATGGAAAGGAACTTTTTGTTCACATTTATTTAATAGCCTATCAGCATACCACATTTACACAATAGCTTAAATAATGAGTCCATATATTCATCAGGATCAGTAAGATACAGCATAAAATTGTCAGCACACAGGGCCAGTTTCTCCTAATGCTCTCTAGTTTAAAAAACCTTAATACTACAGTTGTTCCCTAACCCTACTAGCAATCCCCCCAAAACCACAATGGATACCTCACTTGACCAGTTTACTATGAAGTAAAGCATAATATTTAGAACATGACTTGGTACTTGGTGTGTTTGGTACTAGCGATTTCTTTCCCAGGGAAAGAAATCGCTGTTTTGACCATTCACGGTTTAGTGCATGTGGTCTTTATGTGTTGGTGAAGAGGCATTCAATGTAACACCTCTTCGCAATTTTAATATAGACCCTATATATATATATATATATATATATATATATATATATATATATTTATATATATATACAGATACATACACACACACACACACACACACACACACACACACACACACACACACACACACACACACACACACACACACACACACACACACACACACACACACACACACACACACACCAACACAAAACTCTAATCAAAAAATTAAAAAAACAAAAAAAATTCATATCTATATAAACAGATGGGTCCCATTTAGAAGATCGACTTTTCAGAATGTTGAACTTCATATGGTTGGGCTCATATGACTGAAATTCTGAAATGTCGAAGCTTTTGTATGGAGATCACAGTATAGTGCGGATCAAGGAATTTACCCTTTTCCCCACAGTGCAGTCTCTGTGTTGATATATATATAATATGGAGAGGATGTGAGGGTTCAGTGGGCTTGCCCCCTGCAAAAATGTTTTGTGTTGTTCGATGTTTCAAAAAGTTGACCATATGGGGTCAACCATATTAAGTCTGACTTTCTGAAAAGTTGATGTTCTGACATAAATCCATATATATGTGTGTGTATATATATATATATATATATATATATATATATATATATATATATATATAGATAGATATAAATAAATTATGAATATTTATGGCATGTTTATTTCCCTCATATACTTAGCCCCCTTCCCCATGCCCTTAAGCACCCAAATCTTGGCAGTATTTATTATACCTAACAAATCCAACTCATGTGAACTAAGCCCACAGTCTTTGTTCTTCCAGAATTAAAAAGGCAAGCATGCTACCTGTTACACAACTGAGACTACACAATTTACATAAACTCTAAAGTAAACTTAAAGTGCATAAAAATGGCATGCCTTGTGAGTAAAGACTATTCCTTTGCCTTACATAATTTGATGATGTGTAATCACTTTATGATTATATCTTTTGTGTCTACTAAGTTAATATTTCCATACACACACACACACATATATATATATATATATATATATATATATATATATATATATTTTTTTTTAATATTATAATTAACTGGAAATTCCACTACCAAAAATATCTTTGAATAACCAGGGGCTCTCAAAAAACTTTTACCTCTCGCTACAAGGACAACACCATCAGGCTGAAAAAATGTTTTCCTCCCTAAATAAGGTGGTAATCACCATCAAACAGAGTCTGTTCAGTCATGTGAGCTACTAAGGAAATCACCTCAGCAACTTCTCTTTGATTGGATGAGCTACCCTACTCCCAAAGCTATTTATTTACTTTTATTTTATTATATATTTATAACTATAGAAATTTAAACAGTTATTTGTTTAAAAAAAACAGCACTAGACAATCACCCAGTGAGCCCCACCTAAGCCAGTGCACGGGCTCATTTAAGTGAAGCTCAGTCAGTTTCTTAATGCTTACCTAGAACTGGGCAGAGACTTCTATAAATATCAGCCCCAACAAAGTGAAATTTGGTGGAAGTATAGTGCACTAACCAACAAGCATCTTCAGAAGTTAATAAAGTCTATATCTCCATTTATTACAATCATTCCCCAACTGCTCTTCACCTTCAGACCACAAGAAATCAGGATAAATCGAAAACAATACAGCAACAAAGGATAAAAACCAGAGCCAGCTACCAAACTATGCTCCAATGCACTACAAAGTGTGCAGAACATCATGTTTTGCTTCAACACGAATCCACAGAACATCAAAGGGCCTTCAACTTCAATGTCTGACACCACTGACTTAATTTAATTCTCAGTGATCCATCAGAAAAGCAAACACTTTATGAAGGACAAGGCAGAAGCCAGTTTAAAAAAAAAGAAAGAAAGAAAAAAGTGAGAAAACATACTTCAGAAGCTGATTCCGGTTCAGAAGAGAGAAAGAGAGAGAAAGAATATTTTGAAAGCCAACTTTGACCTTCTTTCTATCTTGGGCTCTCAGAACTCAGCAAATGAGCATGCATGGAGTTCCAGGAAGCTCAAAGTAAAAAAAAAAAAAAACAGATCAGTATAAAAATAGTCTGGCTTGAAACTTTATAAACTCAGTCCTAGTAATCCTAGCAGATGTTAAGGACTTTAGAGACATCGCTCAGCAAGTGCTTCACTGGGCTGTTGAATGAAAGAGCTGAAACAGCAAGTATCCCTTTATTTTGGCTCAGGCTGTCACAGGTAACTGAGACAGAGTGATAATGATTGAGGCAGATATGCTTAGTGTAGGTAGCCAATCAAGACTGTGGGAATGTGTTTTTTTTTCCCCGGCAATATGCCAAGCCAGCATGAAGGAACGTACTTGTTCATTTATTTATTTTATATTTGTTTAATTGGTGTGTGTGTGTGTGTGTGTGTGTGTGTGTGTGTGTGTGTGTGTGTGTGTGTGTGTGTGTGTGTGGGGGGGGTATTTCAGGTGTCCCTAATTTTGCTGCATTATTCTGTGCATTACATGGAAAAAATGATTTTCTGGTAAGTCACTGAGGATTACAATCAGTCAATAAAGCCGGATATTAGAGATTCATACTTATTATTCAAAATAATGCTGGGTGATGAAAGCATCTTGTTCTATTAACATTTTAATTGTATAAGGATGACTGTATTTAAATATTATCTCTAGTGTTGAGTCTTGGTCCTTTAAGCTGTTGAGATGTATAGGGAAGGATTCATATTTTGGACTGCTTTCTTGTACAATTTGTGGTGTTCTGGCAAATTAGGGAGGATTGCAATTACTAAATAATGACAGACATTTAAGTTTCAGACTTAATACCTACAGAAAAAGCATAGTAATGCTAAGCAAGACTGTAATTCTAGAAACTTTCTAAGTATATAAAGCAATATATGTCTCTTATTTTGGTCCTTTGCCTTTCATTATTTTTTTTAGATTTCTTCATAATTCAAGAGCTAAGATGTTAAGAGGTATTTGGTTGTGTAGTGGGCTGAGCACTATATTCTGACAGCAGTGACTTAAGAAGATAAGTTCCTGTGTGTCAGTTAGTTATGCATTTATGCATTCATTTGATCACAATCAAACATCTGAGGTGTACAGTCAATGTCATACAAGTGGCTGTAATTGATGGTTGCAACTGTGTGTTTGTATGTTTGTTGTGGCTCTCAATTGTCCCTGATTTTGTATAATGTATGATTATTTTTCTTCATATATTGGTCTGTTACTTGTAAAGTTTTTTTTTTTTTTTATGGCAAATAAATAAGTATTACAGACAATAAATAACAATGACAGACAGTTGAGTTTCAAGCTTAATAGCCTTCAGATCAACCTGCATACCTCTCAGCTATCCAGATTTTTGCCTCATATTTGTAGGTTGTTCCTCATAAAATTTGTGATTTTCTGGCAAATCACTGAGGATTAAAGTTACTAAATAATTACATTCATTTGAATTTCAGACTTTGTATCCTTCAGAATATGCATGCTAACACAAATCCTGTTATTCTAGTAACTTTCTAAGTTTAAAAGAGCAATATTTAAAATATAGCCCTATTTTGGGCTTTTGTCCCCCATTCTTGTAGACTTTGTCTAGATTTCTTGCAATAAGAGGTTGAAAGGTATGCCAGTATGCTAAAGGATATCTTCATCACTGGGGGATTCAGTGATTGGATCCAGTTTGCAGTCATTGGAAAACATTATCATCCAGAAGCCTTCCACATTAGCCTTCCCTTCAGATAAATATATTCTAAACAGCAGTGGTCCCAGTAATGAACCACTAGTAACTGGCCTCTTTCTGGATCTGGATTCACCCACTTTAACTGCATGTGTCTTGTCCATGAGCCAACTGGCTATTCATCTGGTGGTGTAGGGATTTATGCCCAGTTTTGTGAGTTTATTAATACCTAAGTAGGGAATTGTGTCAAATGCAATGGCCAGGTTGAGGTAGATGCTATGGACTGTATTACCCTTGCCCATGGCTTTAGTGATTTTCTCAAAGAAATGAACCACATTCAGCAGGCATGACTTGTCAAAGCTGAATTTGGCCGGGTCCAGTGTTTGGAGGTTTCCTGTGTCATTACTTATCAGGTCTCTGATTATTCTTCTCACGGCCTTACATATAAGACTAGCCAAACTTATGGTCTGTAATTTCCAGAGTCAGTAGATGGTCGCCCTTTATGTAGAGGGATGACAGCTGCTGTCCTCCACTCTATCAGGACAAAGTCAATCTGTAGGCTGTGGCTAAATAGAGACCCTAATGGACCTGATAAGTCCTGATTTAAGCTGTTTAAGAAGCAACATGGTATATCATTAGGCCTCACTGAATCCATGTATTTTGCTTTAGAGAGTGAAGTGGAAACCCTTTTTTGCTGATAATTGGTGGTGGAGTGATGGATGGTATTTCTTGGGGGAGAACTGGAGGTGATGGGAAAGTGAAATTTGAACCAAATTTGTCAGCCAGCAGATTTTCTATATCTTCCAGCTGAGTATAGATGATGCCATCTACAACTAATTCTACACATTGTTGGGTGTTGCCCTTTAGATTGTGGATGTAACTGAAAAATGCCTTATGGTTTCCCTTAGCTTTGGAGGCTATTTGTTACCTCAAAGTCTGCTTTCTGAGACTTGACTAGCTCCCAGATTGCTCGTGTAGACTAATGAGGGACTTTTTGCTCTGTTGTATACATTATATCTTACTTCTTGACACAATTTTCTTTCTTCTGTTGTACAACTTACTAATACCAGGGGTCCACCAAGGTGGCTTGTTTTTACAGTTTGACCTGGGTTTATATTGGTCTGGTACTGATGTTTCTATGCAGTTGTTTATATGGTCATATAGGACGTTTGTGTATGCCTCTGCATAGGTTTCTGTGTTTTCTGGATTTGGGGGAACTTGGAAACTTGCTATGCCATCTATTAATATGGGTAATTTGCCTTAGAGAAGTTGTTAATGTTTTTGGGTTAGGTGGTGGGACTAGTTTTACCTTTATTTCAAGGGATACTACTTTGTCATCTGATCTTAACAGTGAGGACATCACAGTAAAGGGGATGCAGCACTCTCCCATATTTATGAGTACCAGATGTAGGATATTTGTTCCCCTAGTGGGAATGCAGACTATCTGCTCCAGGTGATTTGGATTTACAAAGTAAAAAAAATCTTTGAGCCTGCATGTTAGTGGTTGTCTATGCCTCCCAATTAATGGAGGAGTACTGGAAATCACCCATGAGTATAGTATTATGCTGGATGTTGAGTGATTATAGTAACTTCATGTATGATGTATGGGTTTCGCGGTTCATAGTCAGGAACCTGAAGCTAGCCAAAATATGGTAATGGATTTTTCAGTGGTTAGTTAGACATGGAGTAGCTCAAGCATGTCATATTGTTTATCAGCCTTGAGGTATGCTTATCCTTTATGTAGATAGATACACCTCTGTGTTTTGCTCTTTTATGTTCAATAGTTGGCCAGAATGTATGAAAGGCATTCTAGCCATACACTGCCAGAGTGCTTTCCATGGCTGTGAACCATGTTTCAGTAACTGCACAGATGTCAGAATTCTCCAGGGTGAGAAGAGCATCCAGGGACTGCATTTTCTTGTTGAAACTCCTGGCAATGAGCAGTAACACCTTTAGCATGTCCTGAGTAGCTTTTGTTATCTTGGAAGGTTTGTATGTTTGACAATGCCTAAAAAAGACACAATAGAGGTGGATAATGTTTTGGCCAGTATGTGAAAGAGTAGAGGTGACAGGTGAAGACCATACCTGGCAAAGTAGCGTGGTCCGTCAACCATGTCCTCCCAGGCTGACAAGTAATAGACCCCTTTGGTAGATAAGCCAGTTGTTAAAGTCAATCTTTTTCTGCTGGTATTGTGATATCATCCTCAGAAATGGTAGGATGCTGCTCAGTGCTGGGCTCATACCTGCCTGTAACACATATTCTGAGAGATCAATGATGTCTCTCTTCAAGTAGCCCAAGAAGGTACATCTCAGATCATTCACACCTACTTGGATATGACTGAGTCATTTATACATCTCTCTCTCTCTCTCTCTCTCTATATATATATATATATATATATATATACATATATATAGTTCACCTTCACAAGATCGAATATATGAATACTCGAAATTCATAAACCCGAGCCCAAAATCTCGAGTATTCATATACTCGAAATTGTGAAGGGGCACAAAAGGAAAGTAAAAAATACTTTCTCTAATGTTTTTGCAGGGGGGCTGCACCGCTCTGCACCCCCCACACCCCCTACATAAATATACCATCTCCGAGATTGCACTACAGCAAAGGAGATGGAAATGTACCATTATGCGCTATATGTATAAGCGCACAACGGGACACTTTCCATTCCTCCGCTGAAGTGTGGTCATGAAACCTGCACATTAAGGAAGGAACAGTACAGGAGGATCCAGCCCCCTACAAAAAGCTAAGTAAAACCCTTAATCTAATTTTTTACACTTCCCATTCACAATTTTGAGTTACTGAAACTCGAGATTTTGAACTCGATCTTATGAGTGAGATTGTGGAAGTATAGGGCAAACAGAAGGAAACTGATCTTTGTTAATGCAAGTGATGACAAAGTTGAACCAGACTGATTTTAAACTGGACAAATGCATATCATGTATTAAAAGCTGATTCCAGGAGACAGAAAAAGCCTTGTTTATGCACTCACATGCCATGCTAGAGTTACACACAGCAGATAAATGCACATGTCACTGACACACAAGTAAGAACAGACAAGTTAGAAACAAGATTATGTGATTTTGAGGATAAAGCATGATGTAAGAATGTCTGCTAAATAAGTAATTTCTTATATTATGTATGCGTATTGAATTAGAGATCTGTTGGCCCTCCATCAATTTTTTTCAGGCCACTCATCTTTATTACTGAAACTACAATATGAGGTAAGTTAAGGAGATATTTCTCACACATATAGTGGGGTAAAGTGAAACAATTAGACTATCATAAGGTGGTGTTAGATTTTTTGCAGGTTGAGGGAATAACAAAGATAAAGAATGAGCAAAATTAGAAACAGTGAGCACCTATTATTAAAGTAGAATTAGACAAGGTTATTATTGGCCTTTCTCTAAACAAAACCCCAGTCTCAAATGGGCTAATATTGAAACATTATAAGGGGAGAACAGACAGGTTCCTGGACAGATTATTAACATTTTAGTGTGAGGGAAAATCCCATCATGGAAGTAGGCTATTATTATTATTATTATTATTATTACTATTACTATTATTATTATTATTATTATTATTATTATTATTATTATTGTTATTATTATTATTATTATTGTTATTATTGTTATTGTTGTTATTATTATTATTATTATTATTATTATTATTATTATTGTTATTATTATTATTATTATTATTGTTGTTATTATTATTATTATCATTATTATTATTATTATTATTATTATTATTATTATGTTGATCCCCAAGGAAGGCAAAGATGTAACCTCACTGGCATTCTATACACCTGTATATTGAATCAAGTTTACAACAGTTTTTATAGATTTGCTTACCTTAGATTAGCACCTTTGCTGAGGAATTTTATCATCCTGAATCAAATGGGCTTCATTCAGGGAAGGTTGTCTCATAACAATATTCTGAAGTTATTGATAATAACAGAGGGGTGGAAAGATCAAAGCATTAAGTTGTTTTAGTGAGCTTGGATGCTGAAACAGATTTTAACAAGGTAGACTGGGCATAATTTTGGACTATCTGTGATTATTATATTAAATTTATAACTTTGTTAAGCAATATTTATGTAGGATTATTTGCGTAACTTAATATAAATGCAGACTTGATAGTCCCTTTTATGATGGTATGGGAAACATGATAGGAATGTCCCCACTTCCCACTCTTGTTTATAGGTGCAACCACTGGCAGTAGCCTTGCACAAATGGAATTTGTGATGCAGCTATTCTTGTCCCTGAAGTTGCTCTCATTGGCAAGGGGACATATGTTATTTGAGGGGAAGAGGGCTTGAGTATCTTTGGAAGGGAAGAGGACAGAAGTCTTCAGATTTGGCACAGCAGTTGAGAAATAGATAGCTTTGCTTATCATTAGCCCTTGACCAGGTAGGTCTGTGTCATGATTAGGCTTCAGAATTTAGCCATAGATAATTTTCTTTCAATTAAAAAACATTTAAAAGAAGAAAGAGTGAGGAAGTAAGTGGTAGATGTCATGGAGTTACAGGTGGGGATGGCTATGCTCTGTGGCTCTTGGTGGCTAAATACATTGGTTTCTAAAGAAAAAAAAAATGTGGCTTTGCCTGTTCTGTTGAGGGCATGATGCCATATGGCAACTCAGTTATTTGGGATTGGTTTGGGGACAGGGGAAGAAACAGTGTTATTGGCTGTGGATTGTACTTGGTAGACATGCCTCTGACCCGGGTTTTCAGTGGCAGTTGTTGACTTCAAGGCAAGAGGGGTGCAGGAAGCAACTGACTGGGTGAGGCTCTATTACGGAAGGTCAATAACCATTACTTGGTAATGGGGTCATTCCCTGTTATCTACATACTGCATCAGTATGTAGCCACTCATTAAAGCTACTTTACTGAGTATATATGCCTCAGATATTTAACTGCGGTCTACAAGGCCGACCTTAAGTGACAAGGAGTAGACAAATGACTCCATGGAGTGCTCTTGTTTCACGCTAGTCCCCCTGCAACTCCCTAGTGCCAGTCTCCTGTTCTCCCCCTTACTCCATCCCCACAGTAATCAGATAGACTACTTCTTTCTTGTTTTTTCACACTTCATCTCCTCATCATGTGGTTAAACATAGTGCAACAGGCTAAGTCACCACTGTAAAACGTCTGGAGGAAATTGTCTGTGCACCTGAAGTCACAGGTTTCTACGTGATCTGAGGAGCATATTACAGATTTTTTCACAACTTTTTGTTCTAGTGATGTCCTGAACAAAACAATTTTGATTAAGGGAAGAGATTCAGTCTCATTTTTTTTTCAAGGAATCTTAATAGTGTTTAAAGCTTAATGTTCAAAGCCAACAAAATATTAGTTCCCCAATAAACTGAGAACAGTAATTTTTACAAAGACATATAAATATTATCTAGGAATAGTCCTATCTTCTTTCTCCTCCAAATGCATAAAGCCAGTTACCGTCTGTGTAGCCTGGGAGTGTTAGATTGGGGTTAGGATGAAAGTAAAAGGAGAAATGGCCAGAGGTACATGCTATACAGCTGCGGGTCTGGGTAGAGAAACTGTAACACATGCATAAAACCAATAAAGAGATAGCAGTAGATACAGACTCCACAAAGAAGTCATCACAACCAAAAACGCAACCAGAGTCAAGCAGTGTTAGATGAACTACTAAGTGATATACCAATGATCCTCTGTTATCACACACATCCTACCCAGGGCACCATGGACACCCACTTACTAATTACAATGCTGATGCCTGGAGGTGATCGAAAGTGCACACAATTATGTCCAACTTGAAAGTTTTAAATCTACTGCACCCTCTTCACCACACATACACAGTCATTTTCATCAGTGACAGTCCCTGTTCTCATTAGTTACAGTCACTTTACTGGCTGCACCTCAGATGATTGTGTTAAAAATAGATCCAGTAAAGTATTCCAGCTGGCTTTACAAAAATACAAATTAAAAATCACAAAGCCAGAATAATAATAGTGTAAACTGAACAAATGATAATGGTATCAAACAGTTTCATCCAAAGACAGACTCTCTCCGCAACAGTTAAAGCGAACATTATTGACTGTATACATCTCAGATATCAGAATGTAATAAACTAAAAAATATAGTATATAGTAATTTCACCCTGAATACAAAGACACACACACGCACGCACGCACGCTTTGAAACTGAACGCTCTTCCATTAATGTTAGAAACTCCAGTAGTTTTGGTTCGTTCTCTCTCCTTGCTGGAACCCTCCGTAGCTGTTGTCATGGGTAAATACCCTTGATTGCCTCCAGCGCCGTTCGGCTCCTGTATGTTCTCGGTTCCCCTGTTAAGTAACGCTTCATGTTGTTGGTTTCCCGGAATCGACATATCCCGGTCGCCATTGCCGTTATTCAAAGCGTTACTGATTTGCGTAAGCAACTGTAAAACATGGTTAAATTCTTTCCTTGTTACCGGGGCCTCTTCAGGCTCGCCACGCAACAACGCAGGTGTGTTAACCAAGTCCACAGTATCCAGAACTTCCGCCATTGACATATGAAGTAAGCGACAACACCAAAAGAACTAAGAAAGACCCAAGAAGAACAGGAAAACTGTGGAAAATGTCAAATACCACTCTGATACGAGCTGCCGAAAAAATAATGATGTATTCAAAATCTAAAAATCTTATTAGTCCCAGATGTCAAGTCCAAAAACCAAAAAACAGTGCTTAGAAGTCGAAATTGCTTTAATAATCCAAAACCAAAATGATACAAACGAGCGCTTTCGCCTGGTGTGTCCCAGGCTTTATCAAGTTACAATATGTTGTGTGGCCATTCCCTTTATTTATACCATGGGATAGGCCAATCAATTAATTAATTAACCATTTGTAGCGTCATTTGGCAATAAAAGAAACATTTTTAAAAAATCTATACCCATATATAAAATGTATATAATATATAAAATATAAACAATTACAAATCTTGTACACTCTGTGTACTGGCTAAAAAAGCAAATGATAACTACATACATTACACATATATCAAAATACTTGTTCATTTTCATAAAAAAATATATACCATTTAAAAATTCTGTATATTATAAAAAACTCTGAAAACCTGAGTATTAATTAACCACAATCAAACAATCTGTCTGTATAAAAATGTCTTGCCAGAAGCATGTAATAGTCCAGAACCCAGCCAGTAGATTCCAAACTACCCACTAGAAATTATATTGTTCATATTTTAACATACAAAATGGTAAGACACCCCTAATAGCAGCACATCGACAGAAAAGCTTAGGGAACACTAAATCTTACATTACTTTTGGCCAGAGACCCATAAGGATGATGTCAAAGGTTTTGAGCAAATTTGTGGAATATAGTTTAAAAAGCTTTGCTTCTTCACTACCTTACATTTGCAAAGACTCTTGGGAATTTTCAGCTAGTATACCCTTGGACAGATATCATCCTGATCTGTTGATGGTAACCATTGATGTTATCGAACTGTTCCCTAGCATACCTCACAACACTGGTATTGAGTGGTTTACGGAGATTCTGGCCACTGAATCAGGGTTTAACAACAATATGGTCAATTTAATTGTGGAATTTATGGAAATCATCTTGCATAACAATTACATTTTTTTCAGTGGTGAATTTTACAGGCAGTGCAAGGGGGTGGCCATGGGTGCCCCATGTGCCTCCTCCTATGCTAATATAGTACTGCATAAATGGGAGTCCACGTTCATTCATTCATCAGATTGGAAGAGCAACATCATTTTTTATAAGCGTTACCTGGATGATGTTTGTTTATTATGGCAAGGTTCTAAGGATAGTTTCCTGGAGTTCTTTAATTATTTAAATTCTTCTACCAACTTTTTAGCTTTTACATACAAACTCAGTGAACACTTTTTACATTATCTTGATGTAGCTTTGGTGAAGGACAGGGGTAACAACACTTTCACATCCCAGATTTTTAGAAAGGAATCATTTTCATATGCATTTTTGCATTTTGATAGTTTCCATCCACATTACATCAAAAGAGGAATAGTCAGAGGGCAGATGATTCGAGCCTCAAGAATGTGCAGCACTTGGAATTTATTTTCGAATGAAATCCAGCATTTAACTACTTTATTTAAGGAGAGAGGGTACCCAGGTTGGTTAATTAACATATGTGCGGATGAGATCGAAACAAAGAGAGACTCACACTACCCCCCATTACTAGGACACGGGCTTCCGTTACCCAATAACAATAGGCAGGGGCATGCTGATATTTCTAGAGGTTTTGCATACACTTATTCTGAAGATGCAGAATGTATTGAACATACTATGAACATGTTTTGGCCAGTATTAATGTCTCAAAATGACATTAAATCTTGGCTACCTGAGAAAATTCATTTTATCAGGAAACGTGATAGAAATTTAAAAGATATGTTCGAACAAGTTGGATATAATCATGTCATCACTAATAGTACCAACGCATTGAGAAAGAATGGTTCTTATAAGTGTGGGGCATGTAATCAATGCCCTCACCTTTTGAATGATGATCATGTGCATATTCCATCTAGAGGCCGTATGTTGAGAGCACGGGAACATTTTAACTGTAATTCATTTGGGGTGGTATATCTGGGTCTATGCATTGTATGTTCCGCATTTTATGTGGGAAAAACAACCAGGACTATCAGAAAAAGAATGTATGAACACATATATGATATTGAAAAGAAAAAAGAGAGTAATGCCTTTTTTAGGCACTCCTTAAAATGTAGTAACATGGTGATAAAATTCTTTATTCTTGAAAGGGTTAGTCCTGACCCCAGAGGAGGAGACTGGGAGAACTTTCTTGAGCATCGTGAATTGATGTGGCAATTGCAGTTGGATGCGACCAGATTTCCTGGCCTAAATGATAGTGTTAGCCTTAAAAGTGTACTCAAAATCAGAAACAAGCAACTGTAGGGGTACAGGGGCTGTATCTCATCATTTTACACCTTTGACATCATCCTTATGGGTCTCTGGCCAAAAGTAATGTAAGATTTAGTGTTCCCTAAGCTTTTCTGTCGATGTGCTGCTATTAGGGGTGTCTTACCATTTTGTATGTTAAAATATGAACAATATAATTTCTAGTGGGTAGTTTGGAATCTACTGGCTGGGTTCTGGACTATTACATGCTTCTGGCAAGACATTTTTATACAGACAGATTGTTTGATTGTGGTTAATTAATACTCAGGTTTTCAGAGTTTTTTATAATATACAGAATTTATAAATGGTATATATTTTTTATGAAAATGAACAAGTATTTTGATATATGTGTAATGTATGTAGTTATCATTTGCTTTTTTAGCCAGTACACAGAGTGTACAAGATTTGTAATTGTTTATATTTTATATATTATATACATTTTATGTATGGGTATAGATTTTTTAAAAATGTTTCTTTTATTGCCAAATGACGCTACAAATGGTTAATTAATTAATTGATTGGCCTATCCCATGGTATAAATAAAGGGAATGGCCACACAACATATTGTAACTTGATAAAGCCTGGGACACACCAGGCGAAAGCGCTCGTTTGTATCATTTTGGTTTTGGATTATTAAAGCAATTTCGACTTCTAAGCACTGTTTTTTGGTTTTTGGACTTGACATCTGGGACTAATAAGATTTTTAGATTTTGAATACATCATTATTTTTTCGGCAGCTCGTATCAGAGTGGTATTTGACATTTTCCACAGTTTTCCTGTTCTTCTTGGGTCTTTCTTAGTTCTTTTGGTGTTGTCGCTTACCACACATTATTGCATTACAGTGTCATACATTAAACTGTGGCAAGTGAAATACATAGAAATACATTCATCAGAGGGATACATTCATAATTACATATTATATATATATATAATAGTGCAGTAGTTACATAGCCAAAATATTTTACTAGTTATATTTGTACAGTGATGTACCAAGAGGAGAAGATAAATTAGTAAGTTTGTTTACTGAAGGGAAGGAAGAGAGAAGAGAAGTAGAAGGTTATAGGGGAGTGTTTACGGGGGATAATTACATTGGCAAGTCCATTTTTCATGAAGGTATTTTTTGTAGCGGTTTAGAATTGATTGGGATTTTCAAGGGATCTTATATCTAGTGGTAGGCTATTCCAGGCCTTGGAAGGGTTAAAGCTATAGACTAGGTGATCCATTTTGGTCCTTGGTTTGTAGATTTTTAGTAGGCCTTGTTCAGAACTGTGAAGTAATCTAGTGGGTAGGTAATGAGAGATTAGAGATGAGATAGTTGGACAGGGTTTGTAGAGAATGGGATGAATAATCTAAAACTGATTATATGAAAGCAGGTTAGGTAATTCTAGCCAATTTAGTTCTTTTAGTGAGAGACAGTGATGGGATTTGTAAGAATTTTGGGCAGCAAATCTGGCAATCCTGTTATAAATGTTTCTAACTTGTTTAATAGTCCAGTGTTGAGGCTGATGAGAATTTGGGAGCTATAAAGTAAAGTGGGTAAGAGCTAGGCATTTGAAAGGGTTAGTTTTGCTGTTTTGGTAAGATATTTTTTGTGTATATAGAGGAGACCTAGCTTGAGATGTGTTTTTCAGATACAATTATTGATGTGCAAATCAAAGGTTAGTCTATCATCAATAGTAACACCTAAGAGTTTTGTACTGGTGTCCACCTGTATTTGAATATTATTTTGTAACAGTATGGAGAAGGAAGACTTTATGTGCTTAAGGTTTTTATGGAAAAAGAGTAGTAATTTGGCTTTCTTTTGATTAAGGATAAGTTAGTTTTCAGATAGCAAGTTTTCTACAGAGTTAAAAGAGGAATGTGTGTCTGATTTTAGTTGAGTTGGTGATTCAGCAATAGTGATAAGTGTAGAATCATCTGCATATTGTATCAGTGAGGATCCAGGACAGGAAGAGTAGAGAAGGTTGGTAAAGATGTTAAAAAGAAGTGACCCAAGGATGGAGTCTTGTGGAACACCCATTTTAACAGGAAGAAGAGGTGAGAAAGCTGAGAGCCATTTGACTGATTGAAGTCTATCAGAGAGATAGCTGTTAAACCAAGATATGGTGGATGGAGAGAAGTGTAAGTTTGCTAGTTTAAGGAGAAGAAGTTTATGAGAGACTGTATCAAAGGCTTTAGAGAGGTCAATGAAGAGACAGGAAATAAGTTTATTCATTGTTATGGATATATATTTTGTATATACCTATATTATTATTGCAATATAGTTATCTTGATTGATAATTAATTGATTAATTAAGGTGCAGTGTTTCTGATTGGTCTGTTATTTAGATATATTTCAGGGATGATAGACATGGTTTATATGGTCTGATGAAGCTGATTGTGAAAGCGCTTACCTCATATATTTTGTCCTTATTTTATTAAACGTTTGTGTTTTATGGTTTCTTGTGCTGTGGTTTGTTCTGCTATTTTTATCAGTGTTTTATACATTTTAGTGTATGTTTGTATAAAGCATTGTTAACATTACATTTCAACATGCTATACCAGTGTTCATACATGTGCTTCTTTAGTGTTCTGTCCATCTTTCCCACATAAAAGGCTGGACAGTCAGCACATGTAGCTAAATAAACCAAACCCACTGTTTTACAATTTTCTTTCCTTGGATATATAACAATTTTTGACTCATTTGCTATTTGAATGGACTCCTTTTCTAAGACAGACTTACAGTGATTGCAAGTCCCAATTTTTTTATTTTTATGACCAAACTTATTATAATTTTTTTCTTTGCAAAAATCCTTTAGCTTCAACCAAGTTTTTAATTTTCTTAGATTTCTTATACACAATCTTAGGGTGACATCCAACAATACCATTAATAGTATTAGCACTTTGTAGTATAGCCCAATTCTTATTAATAAAACTTTTTTATTGTCACTGCACCTGAATTATATTCAAGGACTAAACTCCAGTGATATCTCTCACTACTTTCTTTGTTGTTTTTACAAGTAATAACTGTCTTGAGATTTGGGTTAACCACCCTCGCACTTAACGGTGACTGGGCATCACCATTGTGTTGTCCTATAAGGTGATCTTTGTGAGTACCCATACCTAATAATAGAAAATATCTCTTGCCCCACCCTTCCATTACTTCATCACTTATGTCCTTCATATTGGTAACAGGGTATCCTCTTTCAAAAAACAATTGCTCTAGAATTTTCCTTTCTTGGTCAAACCATTCTTTTGTGAATATCATCCTTACCAGTGTGACAAACTGTCCCTACAGTATACTCCTTTTTTCAGGAAAAAGGGTGGTGACTGCTAAACTGTAGATAAGTGTTTGAAAAAGTTAGTTTTCTGTAAATAGTTGAAAGAAATTGTGCCGATCCCATGCTAATGATGGTGTCTAAATAATTAATCATATTTTCATCTGTGGAATGTGTAAACTTTAAAAAATAAATTGTATTCTTTATATATTCCAAAAATTCATGTATCTGATCTACATTATTATTCCAAAAGATAAAGTGTTCCTTGCTTATACAAGAAATTTGAGAAATAGATACTTTATTAGCAAAATGTAATTGCTTCACCTATAAATGGCTATAACGTGAGATCTAACACCAAATCGCAAGATAACCACTGCTACTGATCAAATATTTCAGGAATTTAATGAAGGCTTTTTTTTTAGTAAATTTACTTTAATAAGTATGGTGCTGCGGTAGCATTGTCACCTCACAGTAAGAGGTTGTCCTATTAGATTCTCAGCTAGAGCGTCTTCTGTGTGGAGACATGAGTGAATGGGTGTACCTTCGTTGAAGGTTGTGTGTCAGGGCCAGCAACTTGGCACGTAAAAATCTACTGCCAATCATTAGCGGACTGGAGTTCCATTGTGGCGACCCCTAACCGGGAAAAGCCGAAAGACCCAACAACAACTTTAATAAGTAACACTGATCTTGCTGAAATCTCTAACTATGAAATTTATATAACATGTTTGAATGATTTAATTAAAAATAGATTAAAAACAGTATTAATGGATATATGCAAGTACAGTGAGTTATCTGAATGCAATAAATACATTTTCTGACTTTCTTCATCGAATGTTATATATGTTCCCACTTTCTTCATTAATTGTTGTGTACACAGATGCCTGTATACAAAGACACACAGACACATGCATTCACTCATGCATCACACACATATATTCCTATGGACAATTTGGGGAAACACCAGTATGTGAAGGAAACTGGAGCTTCTGTTTAAACACACACACACATACACACACACACACACACACACACACACACACACACACACACACACACACACACACACACACACACACACACACACACACACACACACACACACACACACACACACACACACACACACACACACACACACGCACACACACACACACACACACACACACACACACACACACACACACACACACAAACACATGGTGAGGGGAGATGCAGACTCCTCAAAGAAGGTACCACATAAAGTGTTACGTCACTGTACCACCTTGTTTTTAACATCCCAGCATTCTAGCTAAAATTTTTAAGTGCAAGCATTCATATTTTATAAATATGCAATTTAATCCATAATCTTGGGAGTTGTTTTCACAATATATTGTGCAAATGTTCTTTGTTTAATTCAAAGTGTTTACTAAATAGTTTCTGGTCAAAGAGAATTAGAGATGTATCAATCAGAAATGAGTATTAAAGAATAATGGAAGGACAAAGTTCTCAGACTCTAAATGTCACCAAAAATGTCTAAGATCATATTCATCAAGCACAGTAGAGATGCATTTTATACAACGTCAAATCCCCTTGATTTCCCATGTACTTCTAATAGTTAATTCTAGGATCATTACATATTGTGGTGAGTTAGTCTTGTTTCTATCTGACTGCTTCTTCAAGATCTTGTAAATTCATATTTGTTATTTCAGTAACACTGTCTATCCATCTTATCATCAGCTGTCCCTTCATTTTTTACCTTCAGTCTTTTGCAGTGTCACTGCTTTTTCCAGTGAATCTTGTCTTTGCATTCAGTGGCCAAAGTATTTGAGTTTTATTTTACTATCAGACCGTACAGTGAACAGTCTGGGTGTATTTCTTTAAGTATTGATTGATTGATTGATTGATTGATTGATTGATTGATTGATTGATCTTCTTGCAGTCTGCAGAATTCTCAAACTTTTTGCAACACCACAGTTCAAAAGTATTGATTTTCCATTGCACAGCCTGACTTATCATCCAACTTCTGCAGGAATATGTTATTAGTAGGAACACCATAGCTTTGACTTTACAGAACATCAATGTCTTTGCTCTTTACTAACCTTTCTAGATTTGCCATAGTTTTCCTTCCAAGGGGAAAGCATCTTTTAACTTTGTGACTATGATCACCATGTGTAGAGAATACTGAACCAAGGAAAATGAAACCTGTTATTACCTCCATTTCTTCCCCATCTATTAACAAAAAAATGATAAGGTTTAGATGCTAACGTTAGATTTCTGTATGTTGAATATCAGACCAGCTTTGTGTTTTCTACTTTTATCTTCCTTGACAGGTACTTCAACTCCTTACTTTTTCCAAGGTTGTCAATATTTCTCCTAGCAATTTTGATTCCAATTTCTGGTTCATCTAAACTTGCATTTTTGCACAATATATTTGTCATATAATTTGGATAAGTCAGGTAACAATATATACCTTTATTATACTTTTTTACCAATGCAGAACTAATTAGTTATTCTGCATTTGATTTCGATTGCTGCTCCTTGATCTGCATATAGATTTATTGGGCAGCGAAAGGTTGATGCAGTATTCATTTCTTCAAGAACTTGCCATGGTCTGTTTTGATTCACACATTTAAAGACTTTAGAAGAATCGATAAAGCATAAGTATTTGTTTCTCTGTAATGCTCTTACTTTCTCTGTTATCTAGTGGGTGTTGACAGTTTGATCTATGATACAGCTATCTCTTCTAAACTTAGCTTGTACATCTGGGAGTTCTCAGTCTATATACTTCTAGAGCATGGAGTCTATCTTGCTGGATCTTGTATATTAACTTGTTACGGTATGAAACAAGTGCAATTGTTTGATAATTTGTATATTCTTTAACACTGCCCTTTTTGGCAACTACAATATAAATTGATCATCTTCAATGTAAATGTCCACAATTATGTTTTGGAAGTTTGCTGGAAAATTATAACCAATACTGTAACAGTGTCATTTAGCCAATTTTTAAACAATTCAGTTGGAATCACATAATTTCTTGCAGCCTTGATATTAGCAAGGCTATCTAGGGCCTGTTTGACTTCTGTCACTAGACTCTTTGGCACTAGATGAAAGAACTTTCCATTGCAAGCATCACTAAGGATATGGTCCTTCTTATATAATTACTCTGTATATTTCTGCCACGCTTCTTAATGCCTTCTTCTTTTGCTAGATCCCTCCCACCTTGGTTGATTATCATTTCTGTTTTTACTTGGAATTTTCACTTAATGTTGCCAGTCTTCATGAAAACATATTTGATCTTTCACGTTGTATTGTCTTTTTCTAATTCATTGCAGGTATTATTCAAATATGCCTCTTTGGACTTATGGATTACTCTGATTCAGACAATGTCAAAAGCAGTTTTGAAGCATTTTGTTAAACTCTGTTTATTTGAGTGCTGTAGTAAAACTTTAGCAGTTTAAGTAAGCGGGTATTTCCTATTCACTTATGCTGCAAGGTTTCAGCTGAGAGCATGTGTGTGTTTTGCTGAAATCAGTAGACAGAGGGGTAAGGAAGTGTGTCCTTTTTATCCACTGCTTTAAAGTCTCAGAATTGGTATATTTAAAGTTATGGGCATGTGAGGTGCAGCCCCCTTTGCAATTGCAGCAAGGGAATCCCCTATGCAAAAACATTGTTTTTGAGTTGTATTTATTTGGCTTTTTAATGGATACTGAAACCCTATAAATGTGAAGTGTTGCTTTGCAATGGCTTGATTCTTGATGGAAGGTGCCATTGAAGACTCAGGTTAGATCCTGCCTTGTTATCTCTTCTTACTATTCTTTCAAGTCCTGTACTCAGTTCAACATCTAGTTCTGTATCTCCATTGTCTTCTGCACTCCTTGTTAATGGCTCCATAGACAACTCTTTTGCCTGCTTAAACTTACTTATATTTAGAATATTTTTGTTTCCATCCTCTGGATAATATCATTAACTTTTATCCTTAATTCTTCAGGCACTCTATTAACCAGATCTGATCCTTTAAATGTGTTCTTCATTTGGAATACTGATTAGCTCTTCTTTAATTCATATGGAGACTGTTCTTGTTTTCTTTAGTTCCAAAATGTGTAATGGGAAGCTAATTGTAAAAGCCTCAGTCACCATCAGGTCTTGTTATTGATGTCTGCATAGAGGTCCTTCATTCCTGACTGCAAAGTAGGGCCAAAATAATT
Organism: Protopterus annectens; assembly: GCF_019279795.1. NCBI lineage: Eukaryota > Metazoa > Chordata > Ceratodontiformes > Protopteridae > Protopterus > Protopterus annectens. Next base: position 1,106,568,401 of record NC_056739.1, read on the forward strand.
TCAGTGCTCATCACTCAGTGATATCCATTTTTAAAGATGTATCTTAGGTTGCTAAGAGATTATTATGCTCACTTAATTGTCTTGACAAAATTCTACTAGTATATATCCAACTTCATTTTATATAGCAAGGCTAAATTTACCCACTGTTCCATCTATTTTTTGAGGTTCAGCTTTAGAATGGCAATCTCCTAAAATGAACATGATATCCTTGTAACTGCTATAGCTTAAATGTTCTACAGAGCCTCATAAAACTGGTTGTCTTTCTCATTTTGCATCAATACTTGTATCAATATAATACTGAATGGTTTGGCTGGAAGTCTGTTTTAAGTCATTCTCTCATTTTTTTTTGGATTGCAGACAAGCACAGAGTTTGCTATTCTTGCATTCTTGCATCTTTTATACTCTTATTTTTCTTGAAATTTCTTGACAACAGTAAAGATCTAATAATTATCTGATAAAAATGACCCATTCCTATCTATTTCAGTTCACTAATTTCCAAGATTATCAATAATAATGCAGTCAAACCAATAACAAGGTAATGCAACTATATCACTTTCACCTACTTACATTCATTCATGACAACAATAACAATTATACATCAGGCTGAGTACAATATATGTTATAATCTCACTAAGCTATCAATTGTGTTACAGTGTAGGTGTTGTATAAACTGGTGATATGTCTCAGTCAATAAAACACAACTACACAGCAGCAGGGGCAGATAGACCTGTGTTCCTCTTCTTAAAAGGTGCTGCAATATGTCAAGTCTGTTACAGCCCACCTAGCAGAGAACATTTTATCTCAATGTGTAAAGGTTTATAGTTGTAAAGAATATGACCAATAACTTGAGTGAAATTCATATATACTATAAGAAGTGGCATTAAAAATAATTTGGAAACAAAGTCAATATTTGCTGTTTTCCCAACTGATTGCAAATGAGCAACTGTTGTAATGTCACTATCAAAACAGACAGCAAATCAAACCATCTGCAACTCCATAAAACTGTAGAGCAAATAAAAAAAAATTGAAAACAAGTCTTTTGCAGAAGCAGGAAGCAAGACATGCACCTCTTGGTGGGCGCATTGCTGGAGTATATATTTTATGGAAGTGTGGTTTCTGAATATGCTTAAATTGTGCTGATGCTTTTATTGCTGCATTGTAATTTCTGTAGTTCCATCACATTGTTTGTAATGTTACATTATTTGCATCATATTATAATTAAAGCCCCCCTGAACTACCTTACTCATGTGCACAAACCCAAGCCTTAACCCTACACCACACCTCTACCCCTATCACCAACCCTACACATTATAGGTTCATAGGTTCATAGATTCGTACTAGGCTATCTGCGCTAAGGCATTTATAAGCCTAGCCAGAGTGTATGTGGCTTACACCACCCCTTAGGATGAGAATACTACGCCCTTTTAGGGTTTAGTTTACTATGCCTCTGTCTAGTAGTGACACAGAGATGACCCCCGAGGTAAACCTACGATCTCCCATCCACTCGTCGAGATTTCTCTTGAATAGAGTCAGTGAGGGGCTCTGCCTAACATGGACTGGGATTCTGTTCCAGAGTGTAGGGAGCCTCTGGGTTATGAATCTGTCCCTCCAGCACATCCTATTTAGTTCTGTGTTGAGGTTTAAGTCACTTGTTCTCGTGGCTCTGATGGATTTGGATTTTCTGAGGTGGAGCATGTCCATTAATTCAGGATTGGACATGGCCTTGTACGTCAGGCACAGATCACCTCTGAGTAGGCGGTATGCGACTGAATAGAGCTGGAGTTTTTTCAGTCGGGCAGCATATGACATATGTTTAAGACCCTTTATCCTCTTGGTGATGAACTTTTGGGGTCTTTCCAACTGCTGCAGGTGTCGGGTGAGATACATCCCAAATGGGGCATTGTACTCAATCATTGGCCTGATAAGAGAAGAGTACAGGGGCACAATGACCTCTCTTGATCTAGATGTGAAACCCTTCATGATAAGGTGGGCAATATAGAAGGTCTTCCTAACCACTTTGGCAATGTGAGTGTCAAATGAGAGGTTACTGTCAACCTGGGTCCCTAGGTCCCTGATTACCTCTTCCGTACTTAATGGATTACCGCCTATGTGGTAATTTGTCGGTACCTTGTGTTTCCCAAAGGGTATGACTATACATTTTTTGGCGTTCAGCTTAAGGCCATGGCTCTGGCACCAATTATCCATTTCTATGAGGCCTCTCTGAAGGATGTTTGTGTCCACTGGAGTATCAATTATGGCGCCCAGTTTGCAGTCATCTGCGAACTTTGTCAGCCACAATCCTCCTATGTTTGCCTGTACCTCGGAAAAATAAATGCCGAACAAGAGGGGTCCCAGGACTGAGCCCTGTGGGACACCGCTTGCGACTGGCTTAGAGTCTGACATAGCTCCAGCAACTCTGACCCTGTGGGTTCTGTCCTTGAGCCAGTTTGCAACCCATCTTGTGACATATGGGTTTACATTTAAGCTGGTGTGTTTGTCTATGATGCCCGAGTTGGGTATTGTGTCAAAGGCTTTTGCAAGGTCAAGGTAGGCTGTGTGAACTGCCTTACCCTCATCAATGGCCTTAGTGACTGTTTCAAAAAAGTCAACCAAGTTCAAAAGGCATGATCTGCCCTTGACAAAGCCAAATTGGGTAGGATCCAATGTCTGTAGGTCCCCAATGTCTTTGTTTATGAGTTCCATAATGATCCTCTCCATAGCTTTGCAGACCAGGCTCGTCAAGCTTATGGGGCGGTAATTTCCAGGGTCCGTAGAAGCACCGCCTTTGTGAAGTGGGACCACTGTTGCCGTACGCCACTCTTTGGGTACGTATCCTGTAGTAAGGCTAAGATTAAACAGCAGCCTTATGTGTGGGTTTAGTTCCTCTTGGAGTTCATGTAGCACACAGCCCGGGACACCATCCGGTTCCATTGATGCTGTGTTTTTAGCTTTAGAGAGGGCGGCTCTCACCTGGGCATCTGAGATGTTAGGGAGGCTACACTCTGCTGGGATAGTTATTTCTCCTTTTGGGGGGGAGGAGGAGAAATTTGCACTGAACCTGTCTGCCAGAATGTTGGCAATGTCAGTGGGTTCAGTGTATTTTGTGTCATTTTGGACTAACTCTGAGCATATCTGGGAGTTTCCACCCAGGTTTCTAACATAGCTAAAGAAGGCCTTGTGATTGTCTTTTGTGTCTTTTGCGATTTTTCTCTCAAAGTTGGCCTTGGATGATTTTATGAGTGATCGTAGTTTTTTGCTAGTACTGATCAGAGACGCCTTCCCTTTTAGGGATTTTGCTCTGTCATGTAGTAGCTTCCTCCTCCTGTTGTAAAGTTTGTTTATAGCTGGGGTCCACCAGACCAGGCGCCTGCCTTTGGGGGAATGGGTCTTGGTTTTATTTGGGATTGCATGATCCATGCATTCTTGAAGGTGCCCATAGAAGGCATTTGCAAAGGATTCAGCAGTGTGGGTTGTGGTTTCCACTGGCCTGGGGGCCTTGAAGGATACCACTTCAGTCTTAAGAAGTGTGAAGTTTGCTTTTGAGAAGTTCTTCACTGTGGTCTTTTGTGCAGGGGGTGGGGGCGGGATGTGTATTTCCAGTGAGATTAATTTATGGTCTGATCTTACCAAAGAGGGATATACTTCTGGTGTGGAGCATTTTGTCCCCATGTTTGTGATGATCAGGTCTAGTATATTGTCTCCTCTTGTGGGAATGGTGACTAGTTGTTCCATTGCATTTGAGTTTATGAATTCTAGGAACCTTTGGGCTAGGGTGATGGGGCTTGAGTAATGTTCCCAGTCTATGTTTGGGTAGTTGAAGTCTCCCAAAATGATGGTATTTGGAGAGCCATTCATACTCTCCAGTGTCTTCAGGAAGGCTGTGTGGGGTTCCTGAGTTTGAGCGGGTGGTCTGTAGCATGCTACAAACTGTAAGGCAGTTTTGCCTATGGTTAGTTGCACCTGGATAGTCTCCGATGCTTCGTGCGTTGCCACTAACCTGGAGGTGTGGGTATCTTTGATGAAAATGGATACTCCCCCTCCTTTTGTGGTTCGGTCCAAGTTTTGGGGCCGGAAAGCATGATATGAGGTAAAACCTGATAGTGCTGGGGTGCTCTCAGGAGCCTTGAACCAGGTTTCAGTCACTGCACAGACATCGATGTTCTCCATACTGAGGAGGGCTTGAGGGCATGCATCTTGAGGTTTAGACTTCTGGCATTGAGCAGCATTACCCTTAGTTTTTTCCACTTGTGTTTTCTAGGGAGGTAGGTTTGTCATTTGAGCCTTGCCTAAAAAGGCACTATGGGGTGGCAAGAGCCTTGGCCAATATCCGGAAGCCCAGGGTGACAGGTGCAAGCCATCCCTTGAAGCAGCGTGGCTTGTCAAGCATGTCATCCCAAGCAGACAGACACTGGATCCCCTTAGAATGACACCAGTAATTAAGCCAATTGTTAAAACTGATCATTTTGTCTTTGTACTGTGGCATCATTCTTGGTGAGGGTAAGATGCTGCTCAGTGTCAGGGTCATACCGGCCTGGGCTACATAATCAGAGAGCTCCTCTATGTCTCTTTTCATGTAGTCCAGGGAGGTACGTCTCAGGTCGTTCACACCGGCATGTACAATGACTGAGTCATATTTGTACTTGCTATGGAGTGACCTGAGTGCTTGCGTTATGTGGCGGATTCTAACTCCCGACAGGCAGCTTACTGTGACCTTTTCCTTGTTCAGTCTGGTGAGCGGGACGTCAGTGTGTCTGACTATGGAGTCACCTATTACAAGTGTGTCTGGCATGTTGTTTGGCCTTAAGGGCTGTGACTGTTTAGCACACTGACTTTGTGAACTATGTGTTGCATGTGCTATGTCTTGAGGTGGTGGTTGCTTGGGTGTCTGCTTTGGAGGCCTCTGTTGTTTTGGTAGATTTTTAATCAGTGCCTCCGAGGGTAGTAAGTACTACACTAAACAACACACACACACACACACACACACACACCAATGTCAAAACATTGATTACAAACAAAACATTTTGACATTGCTAACCACTGCTCCTTTCTTTATATTTGATGTTGCACAGTTTGACTTTTCCTGCCCTTGACAATGTGAACATTTAAACAATTCTGACAGCAGAAAATCTTTTGATCAGCAGTACAATCAAACAAATGTACTGTATCCACATAGATCACACAGAGAGAGACAGACAGAAAGGTAGTTGCAGATAGATCAATAGACGGACAGATAGACAGATAATTAGAATGGCAGATAGAAACTGCACTGCTTATGCATACAGATTAGAAAACAGCTGTTTAATGTTACAGTTGTGCATTTAGAAGTAACCATTATTGTATTTTTCTGTTTTAACTATGAAGGGCTTTAATTCACACATCTTGATTACTGACGCACAGTTTGACAATTGAAAATTGAAAACTGCAGGACAGTAATCTCTTTCTCTGCCTTCCTGCTACAGGGACTACACTCAGAACTAGTCACTTACCATCGAAGCCACATATTCCTCAATAAGGACCTCCTTAAGAGATATCTAAAAACATATTTCAACTTTAGTGAACAATTGATTTCCAAGGCCTGGCTTGACTACTGTCATGTCACCTAAAGCAAAAAAAAAATAAAATAAATAAATAATAATAAAAAAAAAACAACCAAAAGAAAGATTAGCAAGATGCATCCTTGCATTCTTGTAAAGAAGATGGCTGAAACAGAATTCTGTACAAACCTGAAAATATGACTGAGATCTGAATAATGCAAATTGTCTATGATGGCAGTACAAGTGGTGATGCATAATTTAAAGTAAAATTCACACATAATGCACAAAATCATATATTCTGTAAACAGGATTATTGACTTTATATATGATGATGTTGCATTACTCTGCTTTTTATATTGCTTTTGACAAATAAACAGGAAGGCATTTAGATGTCATAGCTTTGCTTCCTTATGGACTAGTGTACACAGATGGGTGCTTTTTATTCTTTATTCTTTAGAAAATTGCCTTTGGTAACTTCCAGTTAAAAATGTATTTTGTTTAGGCTGCGTTAGAAACAAAGAAAAAAGTGAGAAGACAGAGTGTGAGACAATAACAGGGACAAAACAAGAAGTTGAGATCCAGGTAGAAAGAAAGAAAGATATGATGCACTAATATAAAATGCCTGTCTCAGAAAGAGAGATAGACGAAAATATACAGAAAGACACATTTATTTATGCATTAGTTTGTCAAGTGGGTAGTCCCACTAGCATTGCCAGGGGCACTCCTTCTCAAGTGACACCTTTGAGACTGATTACACCAAGCAGGTAAGTGATGCAAATGTTCATACATACCACTGATGAGTGAGTTCATACCACTGATGAGTGAGTTTATACCACTGATGAGTGAGTTCAAACTAAGCATGGAAAGGAAGGCTGAACATGGCCGGTGGAACAAAATTGCAATAGGAATGCAATTCATTCAAATCCAAAATTTAAAACAGTTATGCTCAGTACTGAAGATGAAAGAGTCTGCTCAAGCTAACATTATTTATTTATTTATTGACATTTGGTTACCAGGAAAGTCCGACTGGGTAGAAGCCCATTTTCAGTGGAGACCACGAGAGACAGGCTCCACATTATTACAAAACATTTTAAGAATAATAATTTTAAGAATAATAATTTTACAATCTTCAAAAATAAAACAAAAACATCTGCAGTTTAAATGATTAAATTAGTGATAATATAAAACATTGGTTAAGAATTGATACAAGTTATCTGACAATCATTTAATAATTATAGACATTTTAGAAAGTATATAGAGAAAGTAAAGGTAAGTTAGTCTAATAGAAACAGGAATTTCAATATGAAGTGAGGGAAAACAGGCTTATGGTATATTTAGAGAGAATGTCAGGGAAGAAAATTTGATAGAAGTAAGGAAGTAAGTGAAGAAGGGAGAGTAAGGAGTAATAAGGAATGAAAAGGTACTTGTTCACATTTAGGGATATACAATAAAATAAAACAAAACCGCCAAGGGAAGCACTTTCAATAATGTCCAAAGTACTAGTAGAGAAAAGAAAAGTGCACCATGGGTCGCCAAGTGAGTGAAAATTCACAAAATCTCCTTATAAAACCAACGATCCACGTTTATTGTAAAAACACATATACAGGAACTGCAGAATAATAAGCGCTTTCGCGTTGCTCCCAACGCTTCATCAGATATAAGTGCAGTAAAAATCATTACTCCCTTTATACAAAACTCATAACGTCATCAAGTTCATTTAAACAATTAAATAATTAAATGATTAAAACACCAAAATGCTTTTAAAGGTGTAGCTCAATGTTTAAGGCTCCTGGATGCTAAAAAGGGTTTAATGGATAACTTTTCATTGAGCCCAAATCTATGGGCTTGTAATTTCATAATCCATTTACCCTCTCTTTCCTCTATTTTGTTCTTAATATTACCCAACCTTTTGTTTATGTTCACCAATTCTAATACTTGAAATTTAAAGTTGTGTTTATTGCCTAACTCCATAGTGTGTTTTGCAAGGGCGTTGGTGATGTTTTGCTTGCTGATAGCATAAACATGTTCTCTTATGCGCTCTCTTAGTGATCTAGTTGTCATGCCAACATAGAATTTGGTACATGATTGGCATTCAGCTATATAGACCAGGCCAGTAGATTTACAAGTGGCATAGTTATTGAAAATATACCTCTTCTCGGTGGCTGGATGTATAAATGTGTCTGTGTTGGATATGTAAGTGCATTGGTTGCACGTATAACACGCAAAGGTCCCTGTTTTCTTGGTGGGATGTTTGTGATGATGGGTGTTGTCATAGCATAAAAGCCTGTTGAGAGAGGGCATGTTTCTATAAGCAACTCTAGGTCTTGCGTCTACCAATGATCTGATAGTGTCATCGGTCATGAGTATATCCCAATGTTTATTGAAAATGTTCAACACATAGTTGTTCCTATTAGTGAATGGAATGACTATTCTATTGACATTATCATTGTTCACATGTACAGGGGGTTGTAAAGGGCCATATGATTTATTGATCAAGGGAGCTCCCTTGTGTTGCCTAAGATTATCACTCTTGGAAACAGCTTCCATAACATGTTTTTTATTGTATCCCCTGGACAAAAAGTTCTTGGCCAAAACCTCTTTATGTTTGCAATATGTAGTAGTTTGAGATGTTAACTTAGATACCCTAACCATCTGATTAGTAATGATGTTATTATATACATGTTGGGGATGCATGCTATCACGGTGCAGTAAGTTGTTCCTCCAACAGTCTTTCCTGTGAAGTTCAGTATCAAAACCAATTGGTGTGTTAATAATCCTCACATCCAGGAAATCAATAGTATCAAAAGAATATGTGCACTCAAATTCAAGAAAGTCAGTAGTGTGGTTGAGATATGTCACAAATTCCAAGAGTTGTTCAATAGTCCCTCTCCACAACAAAAACACATCATCTACAAATCTATTATAGAAAATAAGATGGTCAGTGAATACAGAATCACTATTGAGAACAAAGTTGCTCTCCCAATGTGCCAACACCAAGTTGGCATAGGCATTGGCACATGGGGTGCCCAACGCAACACCTTTGGTTTGTAAATAGTACTTGTCCCTGTAACATAGTACATTGTTCTCCAATATCATGTCCAAAAGTGGCATGTATCTATGTATAACATGCTCAGAAAGTTTATGCTTCACCAACATCCCTCTAATGAAATCCATCCCTAAGTTGTTAGGTATCGAGGTAAAAAGGGATCTAACATCCAGCGTCACTAGTAGATCATCTCCATTGAAGGATGATGAAGAGCTATGGTTTGCTAGATTCTCAAGAAAATTCGCAGTATCCTTCAGAATATGCTTAACCTCTGATAAAATAGGTTTTAATACTTTGTCGAGATAAATTGACAAAGGTTCTGTCAGCCAACCACGACTAGACACTATTGGGCGCATAGGCGGGTCTATTTTATTTTTATGAATCTTAGGCAAGCCCCTGAAAGAAGGTATCAGGGGTTTATCAACCAAAAAGTAGGTATATAACTCGTTATCAATGACCTCAGCTAACATCAAATCATATAGACATGCATGCACATCTCTAATTAAGTCATTAAGTTTCACATTTGAAATAGGTAAGTAAGTTTCAACGTCAGAGAGCATATTGTCCATTTTATCAAAATAAAAAGAACTGTCCATAATGACAATCGCCCCACCTTTGTCGGCTTGTCTAATGGCAATAGTTTCATTTTTCTTTATTCCTTCAAGTGCTTTCCTTTCATTAGCTGTTAAGTTAAAAAACTGACATTTGGCTGAATTGTTGTTATATAACTTAAACAAGTCATTTTCTACAGCCTTCTCAAAGGCTTCTAATATTGGATGCTGTTGGGGAATAAACACAGATGGTTTCCTAAATGTTGTATATTTAATGTCACTTGAAACCTCATTATGATTGTAAAGCATCTTTAGGGCTATGTTCCTTGTGAAAATATTGACATCTGCTATTAAATCAGTAATGTCGTGACAACTAGAAGGAATAAACCCTAACCCTCTGTTGAGAATAGATAACTCATCAGCATTCAGAATGTACTTTGAAATATTAATAACTAAGCCTTCATTCACATCATTATTAAAAGGCAATTCTATCAAGTCTTGGTTCTGTGTACCTTCTTGGTGAATTGAAAGCTGTCCTCCACGTTCTGCCTTTTCATGGCTCTGCCATGGGGAGACCAAGTCCTTTTGTCGAAGGGTCTGTAGGGCAACGGAAAAGATGGTGAGCCCTCACCCAAAGTGAGCAAGTCATCTTCTGGCTGGATAACAAAGGAATCAAGGGAAATTTGTTTTTTCCGCACATCTTGATTCCTCACGGACGAAGTGCACATAGCAGCAGCTGTCGAAGTTTCAGTAGTTCCACCTGCATGAACTTGCGCCTCCACTACCAATAGATTGCTGCAGGGAGCAGCTGAAAGGCCCTGTGTGCTTAGAATCACTGAGGAATCCTTCGTGTTGGAAGGCGAGTTTCCGTCTTGGCGTGCAACACTAGCGCCTGAAGATGACGTCGTGATCGAGGGAACAACAGTGTTTGCACCTTGTGATGATGTTTTAGGTGCTTTAGGAACAGGAAAATCAGTTCTTGTAGAATGATTGTCCCTCGGCCAACTAAAAACATGAGACTTGGTGAAATCTAAAAAGTCTCGCTCTAATTTTCTTTTTTTGTCTTGTAGGCATTTGATGTCTAACGAAGATATCATATGCTTGAGGTCATTCCGTAGTGTATCCAAGGTGTCATCGTGTAATAGCTTAGGCAAATCATTTTGTAGCGTTTTAATGTCATTTTTCAACGCATCAATAATAATGTCATAATGCTCGATCAAAATTGAAATATATGAAAAACTGGTTTCCAGATTTAACCTCTGCCAGCGGGCTAATAACTCAGGGTTGGAGTCTCCAAACGTAGGCATTTTTAAGACTCTTAAGCCCCTGGGTACCAGTTTAAATTTAATACAAGCTTCCATGTGCAGTTTCTGCCACTGCACATTACGAAGCTTGTAAAGCTTATTCTCTAATTTTCTTGTAGTCAATACTATTTCCATGTCATTTTTGATGTCATGTGTCACATTACCAGTCTTGTTGAAGTCAGCAGAGGTCAATTTTAATAGCGGATTGGTGCTCATATCAACAATTCCATCCAAATCGAATATATGCTCTCCAGGAGTCAAACTGTGCTCAATGGGGGTGGCGGCCATGTCTTGGCGGAAAAGTAAATGAAGACCAAACAATAAAATAAAACAAAACCACCAAGTGAAGCACTTTCAATAATGTCCAAAGTACTAGTAGAGAAGAGAAAAGTGCACCATGGGTCGCCAAGTGAGTGAAAATTCACAAAATCTCCTTATAAAACCAACGATCCACGTTTATTGTAAAAACACATATACAGGAACTGCAGAATAATAAGCGCTTTCGCGTTGCTCCCAACGCTTCATCAGATATAAGTGCAGTAAAAATCATTACTCCCTTTATACAAAACTCATAACGTCATCAAGTTCATTTAAACAATTAAATAATTAAATGATTAAAACACCAAAATGCTTTTAAAGGTGTAGCTCAATGTTTAAGGCTCCTGGATGCTAAAAAGGGTTTAATGGATAACTTTTCATTGAGCCCAAATCTATGGGCTTGTAATTTCATAATCCATTTACCCTCTCTTTCCTCTATTTTGTTCTTAATATTACCCAACCTTTTGTTTATGTTCACCAATTCTAATACTTGAAATTTAAAGTTGTGTTTATTGCCTAACTCCATAGTGTGTTTTGCAAGGGCGTTGGTGATGTTTTGCTTGCTGATAGCATAAACATGTTCTCTTATGTGCTCTCTTAGTGATCTAGTTGCCATGCCAACATAGAATTTGGTACATGATTGGCATTCAGCTATATAGACCAGGCCAGTAGATTTACAAGTGGAATAGTTATTGCAAATATACCTCTTCTCGGTGGCTGGATGTATAAATGTGTCTGTGTTGGATATGTAAGTGCATTGGTTGCACGTATAACACGCAAATGTCCCTGTTTTCTTGGTGGGATGTTTGTGATGATGGGTGTTGTCATAGCATAAAAGCCTGTTGAGAGAGGGCATGTTTCTATAAGCAACTCTAGGTCTTGCGTCTACCAATGATCTGATAGTGTCATCGGTCATGAGTATATCCCAATGTTTATTGAAAATGTTCAACACATAGTTGTTCCTATTAGTGAACGGAATGACTATTCTATTGACATTATCATTGTTCACATGTACAGGGAGTTGTAAAGGGCCATATGATTTATTGATCAAGGGAGCTCCCTTGTGTTGCCTAAGATTATCACTCTTGGAAACAGCTTCCATAACATGTTTTTTATTGTATCCCCTGGACAAAAAGTTCTTGGCCAAAACCTCTTTATGTTTGCAATATGTAGTAGTTTGAGATGTTAACTTAGATACCCTAACCATCTGATTAGTAATGATGTTATTATATACATGTTGGGGATGCATGCTATCACGGTGCAGTAAGTTGTTCCTCCAACAGTCTTTCCTGTGAAGTTCAGTATCAAAACCAATTGGTGTGTTAATAATCCTCACATCCAGGAAATCAATAGTATCAAAAGAATATGTGCACTCAAATTCAAGAAAGTCAGTAGTGTGGCTGAGATATGTCACAAATTCCAAGAGTTGTTCAATAGTCCCTCTCCACAACAAAAACACATCATCTACAAATCTATTATAGAAAATAAGATGGTCAGTGAATACAGAATCACTATTGACTGTCATAGCATAAAAGCCTGTTGAGAGAGGGCATGTTTCTATAAGCAACTCTAGGTCTTGCGTCTACCAATGATCTGATAGTGTCATCGGTCATGAGTATATCCCAATGTTTATTGAAAATGTTCAACACATAGTTGTTCCTATTAGTGAACGGAATGACTATTCTATTGACATTATCATTGTTCACATGTACAGGGGGTTGTAAAGGGCCATATGATTTATTGATCAAGGGAGCTCCCTTGTGTTGCCTAAGATTATCACTCTTGGAAACAGCTTCCATAACATGTTTTTTATTGTATCCCCTGGACAAAAAGTTCTTGGCCAAAACCTCTTTATGTTTGCAATATGTAGTAGTTTGAGATGTTAACTTAGATTAGTAATGATGTTATTACATACAACAAAAACACATCATCTACAAATCTACAACTTAGGGATGGATTTCATTAGAGGGATGTTGGTGAAGCATAAACTTTCTGAGCATGTTATACATAGATACATGTCACTTTTGGACATGATATTGGAGAACAATGTACTATGTTACAGGGACAAGTACTATTTACAAACCAAAGGTGTTGCGATGGGCACTCTATGTGTCAACGCCTATGCCAACTTGGTGTTGGCACATTGGGAGAGCAACTTTGTTCTCAATAGTGATTCTGTATTCACTGACCATCTTATTTTCTATAATAGATTTGTAGATGATGTGTTTTTGTTGTGGAGAGGGACTATTGAACAACTCTTGGAATTTGTGACATATCTCAACCACACTACTGACTTTCTTGAATTTGAGTGCACATATTCTTTTGATACTATTGATTTCCTGGATGTGAGGATTATTAACACACCAATTGGTTTTGATACTGAACTTCACAGGAAAGACTGTTGGAGGAACAACTTACTGCACCGTGATAGCATGCATCCCCAACATGTATATAATAACATCATTACTAATCAGATGGTTAGGGTATCTAAGTTAACATCTCAAACTACTACATATTACAAACATAAAGAGGTTTTGGCCAATAACTTTTTGTCCAGGGGATACAATAAAAAACATGTTATGGAAGCTGTTTCCAAGAGTGATAATCTTAGGCAACACAAGGGAGCTCCCTTGATCAATAAATCATATGGCACTTTACAACCCCCTGTACATGTGAACAATGATAATGTCAATAGAATAGTCATTCCGTTCATTAATAGGAACAACTATGTGTTGAACATTTTCAATAAACATTGGGATATACTCATGACCGATGACACTATCAGATCATTGGTAGACGCAAGACCTAGAGTTGCTTATAGAAACATGCCCTCTCTCAACAGGCTTTTATGCTATGACAACACCCATCATCACAAACATCCCACCAAGAAAACAGGGACCTTTGCATGTTATACGTGCAACCAATGCACTTACATATCCAACACAGACACATTTATACATCCAGCCACCGAGAAGAGGTTTCAATAACTATGCCACTTGTAAATCTACTGGCCTGGTCTATATAGCTGAATGCCAATCATGTACCAAATTTTATGTTGGCATGACAACTAGATCACTAAGAGAGCGCATAAGAGAACATGTTTATGCTATCAGCAAGCAAAACATCACCAACGCCCTTGCAAAACACACTATGGAGTTAGGCAATAAACACAACTTTAAATTTCAAGTATTAGAATTGGTGAACATAAACAAAAGGTTGGGTAATATTAAGAACAAAATAGAGGAAAGAGAGGGTAAATGGATTATGAAATTACAAGCCCATAGATTTGGGCTCAATGAAAAGTTATCCATTAAACCCTTTTTAGCATCCAGGAGCCTTAAACATTGAGCTACACCTTTAAAAGCATTTTGGTGTTTTAATCATTTAATTATTTAATTGTTTAAATGAACTTGATGACGTTATGAGTTTTGTATAAAGGGAGTAATGATTTTTACTGCACTTATATCTGATGAAGCGTTGGGAGCAACGCGAAAGCGCTTATTATTCTGCAGTTCCTGTATATGTGTTTTTACAATAAACGTGGATCGTTGGTTTTATAAGGAGATTTTGTGAATTTTCACTCACTTGGCGACCCATGGTGCACTTTTCTTTTCTCTACTAGTACATTTAGGGATATAGTTTATCCTACTTTTGAGAAAGAACAGAGCCAGCTTTTAGCTAGGAAGTCTTTCAGAGTGGTTTTGAAAGATGGGAGGGAGGATATTTTAACTGATGGATAGAGGTATGGAGTTCCAGGCCTTAGCAACCTTGTACAAGTTCAGACAATGCCCAGCAGATTTGCTAGATTTGTAGACAGGCAATAGTTTTTGGTCACTGGATCGCAATGACTGACTGGGAACATATTTGTGTAGAATGTTTTTTAGTGCTGGATAGGCAGATGGATGCTGGATAATTTTTTACGTGGCAATAAGTTGTGTATATGTTAGTTCATGAGACAGTTCTTACCAATTTAGGCTTTTGGTGCTATACAGTGTTGGGTTCTGAAAAGGGTATTTGTTGCAGATTTAGCGACATTGTTATAGCATTGTTCAAGATTTAGTTTTTATGAAGCCTGGAGGTTAGTAAGGATTTGAGCACCAATAAGAAGTGTGGAAGGAGATAAGTAGTGGCAAGTGTAGTTTTAGTTGTGTTGGTGAGAAAGTTTTTGGCTCTGTAAAGCATAGTTTTTGATGAGTTTTTCTTATGCAATTTTGTATACACAAATCCAAAGTAAGTTTATCATCTAATCTGCTATTAAAAGTGACTTAAATGGTTGTATTATCAAGAGAGAGGACTTTTGTTTTTTCATTAGAGAAGGATTTTGGGGGAAAAGTAATAGTTTGGTCTTTTTTGGGTTGAGCATGAGCTGTGAGTTACAAATCCATGTTTCAGTGGCTGTTAAAGCATCCTGATGAGAGTGTAATCATCTGTATATTGTATTAGGGTGAGCTGTTGTGCAGATGTATAGAGGGTGTTGGTGAAAATGTTAAAGAGGAAGGGACCAAGGATAGAGCCTTTTGGTAGAGAGCATGGAGTGCTATTTTACTGACTGATACCTATTGGATGCGTAGCTTTAGAACCACAGAAGGGCAGGCATGAGATACCTAGTGACAACATTTGAAGTAGACATTTGCTGTGACAAACTGTATCAAAGGCTTTAGACAAGTCTATAAATAAGGAAGAAATTAGTTTGCCGTTAGCTCTAGCTTCATTGACAGTATCTATATAAGTTAGAAGGGCACTGCCAGTACTATGGGAAGGTCAGAATCCATGTTGTATAGGGGGCAGGAGTTCTTCCTGCAAGAGATAGCCTAGCAATTATTCTTGAATATATTTTTCAAGTATTTTGGTGAGGGGAAATAAGATTGCTATAGGTCTAAAGTTATTAATGTCTATTGAATTTCCTACTTTTTGCAGAAGGATAATGTGTGACTTTTGTTAAACAGAGGGAATGTGGGATTCCTGGACTGACCTGCTTATAAGGATTGAGACAGGACAGACAATGCTGTTGGCAGCTATTTTTAGGTGCTCACTTGGAAGGTCAACAGCTGAAGAAGAGCATGGTTTAAGTTTGCTTAAGAGTAGTAGTATACACGATAGCACAGGTTTGAAGGTGAGAGTGGATGAGGTGATATGTGGCTGTTGGGCAGAGTTGGGCTTAGATGTTGTGGAATCCTTGGTTAGAGATGCTATACTATATATAAAATAAGAGTTGAACTGTGCTGCAATTTTGAGTGGTGAGTTATTGGGAGAGGGGTTCAGGATGAATTTTTGGCCGGAATGTAAGATTTTTTTAATGGACGTCCACAATATTTTTAGTGTTGTGTTTCAGGACTCATTGGGTTTTCCTTTTGAAACTGAAAATGCCCTGAAGCTATGGAGGAGGCTGGGATTCCTTGTCACCTTCCTTTGATATTTTTTGTGCACTATCACATTGTTTCCTGTGATCCACTATTTAGTCTCATCCCAAATCTCAGCACCTAATACAGTTCATTCTGTTACCCTGAAACACTCTTCTCAGCTTTCCTGTTAGAATTTTGAAATTAATTTTGGCCTCTCTACAGACCACCCCCACCCTCATTAATAGACTATACAGTAGTAAGTTCCTTATTTTCCACAACATAATTCATGCTTGCCTTATCATTGTGTCTGCATCTACTGGAACAGACTGAAGATGTTCTTCCTTCCTCTTCTTTTCACCCTCTCCAATCTGCCTACCATCTCACATCTAGAAGAAGCACATCCATGGAAGTCTCAGTCCTTTAAAGTTCAGACATTGCTGCCACTCAACTAACTAAAATATATTAATGATTTCTACAGAAATGCATGTTTAGTTTCATTGTGGTTGTGCAAAGTACAGAGTCCACTTTATCTAAGATTAACAAGATTCTACTATGACTAATACATGTAAACAATGCAAAAAGGTAACCAAACAGAGCAGTAGAGAGACACTGGAATGTATTATTAATCAAATAACAAAGCAAAATGACCAGGCGGCAGTAGGACTCTGAATAGCTTTAATAGATCACAGTTAAGCGCTATTGTCTAATTCAAACATAGATATCATCAGAACCATAAAAATGAAGAAACACATACCTGTTGACATCATCAGAACACTTGTATGCCATTAAGAATATAGGGTTATGTATAAAATCCTGGATCTGTATACATTGGGAATAAACAAACAACTCTTCAAAGTCAATATACTGTAAAGAAAATTACATAATAATAATAATAATAATATTAATAACAATAATTATAATAGACCACACATAAAATGAGTAACACTCTTTACTTATCAAAACATAAAAAATATCTTTCCACTGAAGACATCATTAGACTGTAGTAAAAAAAAAATCACATGCTTATTTAGAGTAGTCAGACGCAAATCACTTCACTAAAATCACATGACTGCATTACATACATAAAACTAGGTTCTTGTGTTATACTTCATTTTAAATGCTGTTCTGTAATTAATTATTCCATTTAATTCTAATCTTATTTGCTACTGCAATTCTTTACAATCCAGTACATATTTCTACTACTCCCTCTTCCAGTCTTTATTCTTCCTATCTATAATGCTGAAACAAATTCCTTAAAACTAGAGCATACAATGGAATGTTCATAGAGTGCATCCATACTTTAGGTGAGACTGTAAAGGGAGGCCTCATCTTCCTGAGCTGGTGCATGTAAAAGATCCCATGGCAGTTTCCTAGCAAAATTTTTTCTAATCAGTCTGAATACCACCTCAGGGTGTGTCCTGTAAAAATAGCCCATTGAACTAGTGATACTAACTTGGTCAACAAAGTGTAAATAAATAAATAAATACATAAATAAATATGTTTTGTTTTAATTCCTAACAGATTGCTAATGTTTATGCAGTCTGTCCCTTAACCTTCCACTTGCTTTACCAGTACAAAACGTTTCATAAGCTGTGCATACTGCTGCATACAGTTTTAAGAAATTTCTTTAGGAAATTCAAAAACTGAAAAACCAGAAGAGAATGGCAGAGGCTAACAAGTTCTGTTATACTAGAAATACTTCTTCCTGTATGTAATTCAGAATTTACACTTTTTTTCTTCTTCTAGTCATGAACATAATTCAAACCAAACACCTAATTTGCATCGTGTTATATTAATCCTATTAAGGAAACTAACATAAACATATAATTTATTGTAATTACTAAAATTAGTTGTCCAAACTAGAAAAGATATTTTCAGTATCCCATGAAAGAAGTGGAATTCACAAAAGAAAATATAATTCATCGGGTCACAGGAGAATACTAAGCTAATGACCCCAAAGGGCTTTTTTAATCCTAGCCATGCTTGCCAGAAATACTAGAAAGTTATTAGGCCCTCAAGTTATTTGGGTATTATATAAGCTAACGCATATGAGGTTGGACATTTACAGGTTTCCTCCCTCTAATAGATATATAGGTAACAGACTGGGTAAATTTGCAGTTTCCCATCCAGTGATTCAAGTTTTGCTTGAATAAGTTCAGGGAAGAACTTTGCTCTACATGGATGGGAAGCCTATTCCCAAGAAGGGGCAGTGTCTGAAACACATAACTGCCCCACCAGCTTGTCCTATTTATGTTGCAGGCTAGGTTTAAGTCCCTGGAGTGGGTGCTTCTGGCATTTTTCATTTTGTGGATGTGTAACAGGTCAATTAAGCCTGGATCAAAAGATGTTTTGTAGGCCAGGCATAGGTCACCTCTCAGCAGTCTGTAGGAGATGAATTATAAGGACAATGCATTGTGGGGGTCAGCATAGGACTTGTTTTCTAAGCCATACATTTCTGGGGGGAACCTTAGTGGTTGCTCTAGCTGTTGCATATGCCTGGTATTTCTCACTCTATTTACTACTTTTAAACAGGGCGGCCATGGTGGTGCAGCAGTTAGTGTTGCCACCTCACAGCAAGAGGTTCTCCAGTTCGATCCTCGGCTGGGGTGCCTTCTGTGTGGAGTCTGCATGTCCTCCCTGTGGTCACGTGGGTTTCCTCCAGATGCTCCGGTTTCCTCCCACATCCCAAAGACATGCTGTAGGTGGATTGGACACTCTAAATTGGCCCTAGGTGTGAGTGTGTGCATGTGTGTGCCTCCTGTGGAAGGTTGGGCACCGGGCTGGCAACTCGACACTGTAAAACTCCACTGTCAATCATGAGCAGACAGGTGATCTGCTGTGGCAACCCCTGACTGGGAAAAGCCAGAAGAAGATTTACTACTTTTAAACAATTCTGCAGTCCTTTTCTGGCAGTATTTTTATTTGCAGTGAAATCTTGCATTATTTCCTCTTGGTATTTTTTTCAGCATTTTTATATCAGATGGTTGCTATTTGCATGAAACATATAAGTGAGTACAGTATGGGTAGCTATGTCTGGGAAACGTTATCTATATGTCTGTCTATCTATATATCTATCTGTCTATCTCTCTATATATATACATATTTATTTGGACTGCTGGTTAGAGACTGCCTTCCTTACCAGGGATTGATATCAGAGTATAGACAAAGAGAAATGGTTGGGGGAGTCCTGAGTAAAAGATCTGCACTGGCAGATTTTTAGTTGAATTGAGAACAGAAGCTGCTATTAAAAAAGGGGAACTTGGTAGGGCATATAAAATATTGCATGATAACTATAAGAATCAATCAGAGGAAATTAGAAATGATTGGGAAAAGAGACTGGAAAAGCAACTTACAAGGGTACAATATGAAGACATACGTATAGCTCACAAATATGCAATGAAGTCCAGAAGGCTGAAGATTATTTGGAAGTATTTATAGTTTTTTTTTTTTTTTGGTAACACCAAGCATACCGAAGAATTTTTCCTCAGGTAGTTAGCAGGTGGTGGAGACATGATGGCGAAGAAACAGACAATTGGGAACATTCTTTTTGGGAGTGTAATGAGTTGACATATTTTAAAAATTCCTCTACAGAGTACTTTGCCAGAAATATTAGGGGGAAGTAAATAGTTATAACCAAGGAAATGATTCTTTTGAAATGGGGCACACAATCTGAATTGCCTAGACATAGTAAAGCCATATTAAGTTTAGTTTTGTTGGCTGCCAAAAAAAAGAATTACTAGAAAATGGAAATCGTAATCTAAATTAAGAGAATTGGAAACACTGAATATTGTAAAAGAGGTAAAAGGACTGGAAGAAGGATCTTTAGAAAAGGAATGGAACAAATTACGTAGAAATGAATAAAATTTGTGGGAACAGCACATGCAGAATAATTTTTGTGAAGCAATGTGAGCTTTAAAGGAAGCCAGGAATTTAGCAATTTATGTAACGTTGGACTGAATGCCAGTTGTATAAACAATGAAAGAAAGCATATATAATGTATAATGCATGTAAATTGCAAAAATAATAATATGGTTTGTTTTATTTTCTTTTAATGTATCTGTGCCTATGTCTTAAATGATTATTTAATAAAGGTGTAAAAAAGACATTTATAATCTTAAGAAAATGAAATTATTACATCAGTCATTTTTTTTCCTTCAATAATCAAGCTACAAGGCCACAAATTACTGAGATTAGATCCTGATTGCTATGTCAGTCTTTATGTGGGGGAAGGGTTTACTCCTTTAAAAAATGTTTATTTTGTTTATAAGTGAACATTTATGTGGTCAGCATTCATGTATTAATGTTGTGGGATTTGCTGTTTCTATTTCAAGTATTAAGTCATGGATCCCATAGCAGAGGGAACTAAAAAGGAGAAGGGGTGAAAAGGACAGAAGTAGGCATAAAACACACCAGGGGGTGAAGGAGACAGTGCTATCTTTTCAAGTAAAACAGGAGGGAAAATATAAAGCTTCAGAATTGGTGTGTACAGCAAAGAAACAGCTCCAAAGAAGTGAACAGAACAGCTTAGAAAGGAATACAAGATGGCAGATGCGTTCTAATGCTTAGAAACTCAATCACAAGGAATGTTAGGAGGGCAGACAAGTCAGAATGGAATGGAACTGTGATAGTGGCAACTGTCCTGAGACTGGGGCTAGACAGGTCAAGCCAGAAGGTGAGAGAGATTTTCATGAGTAATAGAAACTGTATATGTCATGATACCTGTAGGAATTAATGATTTGGCAACTGGAACTACAGACGATGCAGGGGCAGAGTATGTTAAATGGGAAGAACAGGAAAGGGCTATGATATGCAGTGGGCCATTTTAAGCTTCTACTGGTGCTAACTAGCACTGTAGTAGTTAAAAATAAAATCCATGACTGAATGCCTGGCTCAGAAAGTGGCAGATTATCAGAAACTTTGACTAGTGGGTGAGTGGGAAAGGCACTGATAAAAGAGAACATATAGGCTACAGACGAACTTCACATCTATTTGGGTAGAACATCCTTACTGAAATCTAGAATGAAAAGCTATATCAGAGCATTTGATTTGCTAAACTGAAGTGGAGGACTCAACTCCTAACTTGTTTGCAGTGGGGAGCAGCATAACAGGAGGATACAAATTCTGCAGCAGGAAAACATATGTAAAATAAAAGAAATCAGCAGATGGGGAGGTACAGTGTTTATAAGGGAAAGCATAAGATGCCGCAGGTAGGAACAAACATAAAATTATAACGATAGTATGACACGTGGGTGCAAAGATAATGAAAATGGACGGAGTCAAAAAGGGCAGAGAACAGGAGAGGCAAAACATGTGACACTAAATAAACTCAAGAATTTAGGCAAGAAAAAAAGGACTGGAGGAACAGTTAAATGAAATAATAAAGCATGTATTGCAGCTGTGACAGCAACCTCAACATATGATGAATAGGAATAATAAACAATAATCACAATTAGACAATGTAAATACTGCAAGTTATTTGAGGAACAAGGGTAGAGCATGGACAGGAAGAAAAGCAGAGATCACCAAAATTTAATAGCCCATTAACCATACTAGAGATGGAAAAGAAAGAACCAATATACTGATCAGTGGATTATGAAAGAAATGATGCAGAAAAGGTGACGGGATCAGCTGGCATGTTTAAGTTTATTCCATTTTTTTATTAACATTTCAACATAACGTATTGAGTTAAAAAAGGAACTGAATAAAGTTTCAGAACAAAAAAAAATAAAGTTGTTTTGATTAGGGATTTAGAAGTAAAACTGTACATATCTGTATAAAAATCAAAGCGGGAGAATTAAATAGTGGACTTACTAGAATAGGAAAGAATCATATTCATTTATAAGAAGAAGTAGCAAGGAAGGGTAAATACTATGCTTTGCATTTAGCAAGATTGTGGAAGTTTTGAAACCTAAAAGTAAAAGTCCTCTAGGCAACGATGAAACTGCAAAGATATGGTACACAGGGTTCAAGGGGGGGAATAAGCAAACAAATAAAATCAAAGTGTGGGACTACAGAAAGTCAGACTATCTTAAGCTAGATACACTTTTAGAGACAGATGAAAAATCGGAAACAGAGATAGTGAGAATATAAGAGGAGTGGTCCAGTATGGATGTTGAAGATGCAATCTATGCAACATAAATGGCATATCATGCATCATAGAATAGTTTAGAAGACTGTTGGTATGACAGAATGGAATTTAATGGATATAAATGGGTTAAAAAAGGCAATGATAAACCTAAAGAAAGCTCCGGCAGTAGCAAAGAGTTGGATGAAAGGATAATTTAGTTACACACAGAAAAAGCTACATAGGTAAAGCTATACAGGTAAATTAAGGAAGTTCAAGATAAAGCTACAAAAACTGATCAGTAAGGAGTAAGAGTAGAGTGAGTATTACGAAAAAACAGAAAATCTTAATTACATTAAGTTTACTTTTTCAAAAGAGAAGGAAGGAAACTGCAATAAATAAACTCTATAACAAAAGACTAAGAAGGAGCAGGTGCCCAATTGGAAGCAATGTCTCATTATCCTGAACAAGCAAATAAGAGCACTAGTGAAATCCTCCAAAGCAAACTTTGAGTCCAAATTGGGCACATCTACTAGAAATAATCATAAGGCCTTCTTCACATATGTCCGCAATCTCAAAGGAAGCACCCAGATCTGTTCAGGACTGGTGGTCAAGGACACCACATATACAAATGCCATAGATATAGCAAACTTGCTGACTTCCAGATTCAGTGAAAACTTTACCCCACTGTCCCCCCATCAGTAAATCAGGACATCTCCAGTACCTGGCCCCTTCCCCTTATATCTAGGAAACAGGTAATGACTGCTCTCTTAAAGGCAAAAAATACAATCTCCATGTGACTCGATAACATCCCAGGCTGCATCCTACGTGAACTCAGGCAGGAACTTGCAGCACCATTAGGCACCCTATTCAACCAAAGCCTGAGTACTAGCCTCATCCCAGCTGAATGGAGGACAGCCACTGTCATCCCTTTGCACAAAGGTGGAGCGTCCACCGATCTGGGAATTTATAGACCCATCAGCCTAACTAGCCTGATCTGCAAGGCCATGGAACAGATTATCATGGACCTCATTAACAAGGACATTGGCAACCTCCAAAAACTTGATCCAACACAGTTTGGCTTCATCAAGGGGAGGTCATGTCTGCTAAATTTGGTTGGGTTCTTTGAGACAGTCACCAAAGCCATGGACAAGGGGGAGACAGTGCACACCTCCTACCTTGACCTGGCCAAAGCCTTTGACACTATTCCCCACTTGGGCATAATAGATAAACTCTCTCAACTAGTCATCAATCCATATGTTACCAGATGGGTAGCAAACTGTATCACTGATAGAACCCATGTAGTCAAAATAGGGGAAGCCACCTCAAGCAGTAGATCTGTAACAAGCGATGTAACCCTGGGTTGGGTCTTGGGGCCTCTGTTATTTGGGATATACTTTTCTGAGGTGCAGGCCAAAACCAGTGGGCTATGGCTGACCAAGTGTGCAGACGACTGCACGCTGGGTGCTGTCATCAATTCCCCTAGTGATGTGGACATCCTCCAAGAGGGTCTCACTCAGACAAATGACTGTTGACAAAGACATGGCCTCAAGCTGAATACCAAAAAATGCACCTTCATCCCCTTTAAGGAGAGTGATGTCCCCACAAATTATCACATTAATAACAATGTCCTAAGCATGCAATCAGTCATGAGGGATTTGTTTGACAGCAATCTGAGTTTTAACCACCATGTTACTTCTGTTGTATGGAAAGACTTCTACATGGCTCACCTCATAAGAAAGGGTATCTCATCCAGGGACAAGGAGGTTATAACATCCCTTTATTCTTCCCTTATAAGGCCCATTACAGAGTTCAACGCCCATTCAGCATGCACCTCGCAAAGCACATGCAGCAGCTGGAGAGACCACAGAGGTTCCTCACCAGGAGAATCCAGGGCCTCAAACATCTACCCTACACAGATAGGCTAAAAGCCCTATCCCTCTACTCAGTCTCCTACAGACTCCTCAGAGGTGACCTCTGTCTGGCATAGAAGACAATCACAAACCCCACGTTGATGGGACTGCTGCATATCCCCAAGTCAAGCTCCACTCAAGTAACCCACATGCGCGGCCTCAACCTGGACTGTGACATCAACTTGACTTGTTGGCAGGACAGATTTGTGTCCCAGATACTCCCCCGTCTATGGGATAGACTCAGTTTCCACATCAAGCAGAGTACCTCTTAACCCTTTTTTAAGGGCAACCTGGATAACTGGATAGGAAACAGAAAATATAACCCTGGGATTCCACCTGTGTCCCTGCTGGACAGGGGCATTGGGTGCTGATTTGTCTAAACATGGGCTAAATTCTTGGCTAGGCTTATAAGGGCCTCAGGGCCAATAGCCTAGTACCTCCTGTGATCCTATGATCCTATGAAATGTGCCAGGTTGTAAAGAGACAGAGGGATATGGAAAAGGCATCTATAAAATGGTAGCATACCAAGGGACATTAAAAGAAGGAAAGCAAAAAAAAAGTCCTGACAAGATAGTCCAACAATCTTAAAGGACCTTGCATATTTTCTTAAACCCTCATTTAGTCTGCCAACAGCAGAGACCAGTAAGCATGACTTCAGTATCAGGCAAGCTCACTGAGTAGATACTGAGGGAAAGGCTTTTGGCTTGTAGAAGAACAAACTGATTTGTGAAAGCAGGTTATAGTAAACCTTAATTTAGTTTTAAAGCACAGTTATGCAGGAATTTGATAAAGGAAAGCCATTCAAAGATGGGTACTTTGAATTCACTTAATTGTTTGATTCAGTCCTCCACAGCAGACAGTTTATCAAAACTGATGAGGCTTGAAATAGCTCAGAGGTCAACTAAAGAGGCAGAAGGATAGCTATGTGGCAAGAAAAATGGATTAATGGTAAAGAGGACCCTTTCAAATGAAAGGGATGGATCAATCTTAGCACCACTGTTCTTTTTCATGTTTGTATCAGAAATTAGGGGTGGGGACACTGACAAAGAATTAACTTATTTGTGAATTATAGTGAGATAAAGGGACAGTAGAAGATGGGAGGACAAGACTTCAAAGGGAGTCAGAGACTGGCATAGTGAACTGAGAAGTGCCATTTTGGCTGCAAGGCAGTGTAAAGTATTTCAGCTTGGGTCTAATAATCCCAAAGTAAAATACAAACTAGGAGTTGTGTACTTAAAAAAACACATGGATCAGAAAAAAGATGACAGTGTGTTAACAACAGAAGAAATAATCCACCAGGTACAAATGGAGACAACTGATGCAAAGGCAAACAAGATTCTGGGCTGTATCCTTTGACGAACTGACTACAAGAAAATAAAGGTTAGGCCACAACTTGAAATGTGTTCAGTTTTGTTGAACTTACAGAAATAAGAGGATCATGCTAGATGACAAGGTACAAAGAAAGGTTATCAGGGTATTATCAGGGTATTAATGGTAATAAAGGACAAAATGATTGTGCAATGTTTACCGTAGCTAAGTGTATTCTTACTTCAGGATAGGTGAGAAAAGGGAGACATGACACCCTGTAAAAATGTCTAAGGAGGAAGAACTCAAGTGAAAAGACAGGGGAGGAATTCATACCAGATCATGGGTGCAAAGTTTAACTTAGACTTTAGAAAACAATTTTCACAGAAACATACATGGATAATTCGATCAAGATACCTTACAAAGCAGTGGACTGTAAGATCAGAGATTCAAGGCCTGCAATGGGTAATTGATAAAGAGAATGGACAGAAGACAACTGGAAAACAGCTACACGGATGGAGTAGACTAGATAAACAACTTGCATTTTTCTGTAGTCACATATATGCCATATAATAATATGTCTACTTTTTTAGTGTGGTAGAGTAACTTTATGAAAGTGTTAAGAATAAAACACAAGTTCCTGTTCACATTCCTGTCCTGGGGCTCTCACAATCAATATCTGAGTTGGTTGGCTTCTGCTACATACCTACAATCAACTGCATTACTAGCTGAGTTAAGTACAAACTTGCAGTGTTAAAGATTGGACTGCATTTTGTTTTTCTGTGTATTTAATTGTTTCATTGGTCTGTGTCTCTCAGTAGTTATTTATTTTTCTGTTTAATTGTTTCATAGAATACTGTGGTCTCTCTCTGTCTCTGCAGTTAGTGGGGACTATTGTGTTTCACTTCATTGATATTCAGTGTTAAACTCTTAGCCTAGAGGGTTTCTCTGTATTTATAAGAGTTAGTCACATATCTTTGAATTTATTACTGCTCAGTATCTGAGTTGGTTGGCTTCTGCTACATACCTACAATCAACTGTATTACTAGCTGAGTTAAGTACAAACTTGCAGTGTTACAGATGGCACTGTATTTTATTTTTCTATTTAATTGTTTTGTTGGTCTGTGTCTCTCTGTAGTTATTTATTTTTCTATTTAATTGTTTCATAGAATACTGTGGTCTTTCTCTGTCTCTGCAGTTAGTTTCCCACCTGCCCTCCCTGTTCCTGTTTTGGTATTAATCTTGGTGGCTTTGGAATTGCCCGCCCCTCCTGGGTCTATTTCATTTGCACACTCAACCGAGTACAGTGAGATCATATTTTGACTTCAGACACTCCTACCAGTCCCACCTGTTCAGCTCTGTCCTGCCTCTATTCCAGTCTAGTGTCACTGGCTCATTCTACCTAATACAGAGAGAACATTTTTTAATGGCAAGCCACTTAGGTCCTTAATTTTGAATTATCTTCTGTTTCTCCGTTCTCCCTTTCTACTTTCCAAAAACAATTCTAAGCTTGTTTCTGCCTTTCCTGTAACTAGTTTAGTCCAGATACAGATTTGCAGTAACCAGGACTGTTTGTAAGCTTCTGAGCCCCAAAAGCCTTTCTGTGTTGGAGGGAAGCCTTCTAGCTTATCAGTGGCAGTGGTAAGCACTAGGTAGCCTATCTACCACAAGAGTGGTTTCTGTCCGTTTGGGAAGTTTTTCCATCTCTTTCAACTTTCTGGTTTAAAAGTCTGCATTTGCGCTTATTTCCCACCTTTCCTGTAACTACTCTAGTCCAGATACATATTTGCTGTATCCAGGACTGTTTGTAAGCTTCTGAGCCCCCCAAGCCTTTCTGTGTTGGAGAAAAGCCTTCTAGCTTATCAGTGGGAGTGGTAAGCACTAGGTAGCCTATCTACCACAAGAGTGGTTTCTGGCCCAGAAATTGTAGTTTATTGGCTGTTTGGCAGTTTTGCCATCTCTTTCAACTTACTGGTTTAAAAGCCTGCATTTGCACTTGTTTCCCATCTTTCCTGTAACTAGTCTAGTCCAGATAAAGATTTGCTGTATCCAGGACTGTTTCTAAGCTTCTGAGCCCCCCCCCCAAGCCTTTCTGTGTTGGAGAGAAGCATTCTAGCTTATCAGTGGGAGTGGTAAGCACTAGGTAGCCTTTCTACCACAAGATCTAGGTACAGATTCTTAGTTTTAGCACTTGAATTTGCTTATTCGTGCTCAGCACTTGTTCAGAACCTGTTGTTAGCACTAAATAAGCTACAAATTACTACAGCACTCAACATTCCTCTTTACCTAGAGGAAAACAGTTTTTGTACTTACTTTCCTTACTTGCTTAGAGAAAAACAGCTCTTATACTCACTTTCCTCACTTGTCTAGAGGAAAGTAGTTTTTTATTCACTCACCAGGCTAAACAAGGAGAAGGTTACTGTCAGCTGCATGTTGGGTGCCAGGATCCGCCACTTAACCCACACACTCAGGTCACTCCACAACAAGTACAAATATGATTCTGTCATTGTCCATGTTGATATGAATGACCTGAGATGTACCTCTCTGGACTACATGAAAAGATACATGGAAGAACTCTGCAATCTTGTAGCCCAGGCAGGTATGACCCTAGCCCTGAGTAGCATCCTGCCATTGCCCAGAATGATACCACAGTACAAGGACAAAATGATTGACTTCAACAATTGGCTAAGCTTCTGGTGTCATTTTAAGGGGATCCAGTATCTGTCTGCCTGGGATGACATGGTCGACAGACCACAATGCTTTGCCAGAGATGGCCTGCACCTGTCAGCCCTGGGCTTCCGGATAGTGGCTAAGGCTCTTGCCACCCCATAGTGCCTTTTTTGGGCAAGGTTCAAATGACAAATTCACCACTGTAACAGGAACAGGCAAGCAAAAACTGATGGCAATGCTACTCAATGCTAGAAGTCTAAATCTCAAAATGCTCTCACTTGAGGCACTCCTTAAAATTGATATCTGTGCAGTGACTGAGACCTGGTTCAGGGCTCTAGAGAGCACCCCTGCATTACCAAGCTATAACTCACACCACACTTTTCGGCCATCTAACCTGGACCAGAACACTAAAGGTGGAGTTTTTTCCATATTCATTAAGGATATCCACACCTCTGGGCTAGTTGTGCAGCATAATGCATCCAAGGTTATCCAAGTCCAACTAACTCTGGGCAAAACTGCAATCCAAATTGTAGCTTGCTACAAATCCCCACCATGCCCCAGGAGTCCTACTCCTCTTTTCTTGATATACTGGAAAATATTAGGGTTCAACCAAACACCCTAATAATGGTCAATTTCAGCTACCCCACCATTAACTGGGAAAACTACTCATGTACCAACTCCTTCGCTCAACGCTTTCTGGAATTCATAAATTCCAATGCCATAGATCAACTTATCCACACCCCCACCAGGGGCAACAATATCCTAGACCTAGTTATTACCAACATGAATGACTGGTATTCTACACCTGAAATCAACTCCTCATTGGTCAGATCTGACCATAAGCTAATCACCCTAGATATCTGCATCCCGCCCCCACCCACCATTAAGGAAACCATGGAAAAAATTTCTCCAGAGCCAACTTCGTGCTTCTTAAGACAGAAGTGGCGAACTTCATGACACCCATGCAGATGGACAATAC
This sequence comes from Protopterus annectens, assembly GCF_019279795.1. Lineage (NCBI taxonomy): Eukaryota > Metazoa > Chordata > Ceratodontiformes > Protopteridae > Protopterus > Protopterus annectens. Next base: position 1,106,597,427 of record NC_056739.1, read on the forward strand.
AGTTACGACTGCTGAATCCTACACAAATGCACTCTATAAGCACTTACACAAGTGCATGGATCATGCTATCCCAAACAGAACCAAGATGCTATCCTCCAAAAAAAGGAAGCCAATCTGGTGGTCCCCTGCCATAAACAAACTCTACAACAGAAAGAAGAAACTGTTGCAAAAGAAAGTAACATCCCATGAGTGGAGGAGCTCCCTGGTCAGCCTCAGTAAGAAGCTGAGATCCCTTATAAGATCTTCCAAAGCTAGCTATGAAAACAAAATTGCCACTGATTCTAAGGACATCCACAAAGCATTCTATAGCTATGTCAAGAATCTCAGTGGCAACACCCAGATCTGCTCTGGGTTACAGCACAACGGCATGAAAATTACAAAACTAACTGATATTGCCAACATCCTGGCAGATAGGTTCAGTGCTAATTTTATCCCCCTCTCACCCCTTAAAGGGGCCATATCTATACAGGAAGAATGCAGAGTCCCTGTAATCACATCTATGCAGGTAAAAGCTGCACTCTCTAAAACCAAAAACACAGCATCCATGGGAACGGACAACATCCCAGGCTGCATTTTACAAGAACTTCAGAACGAACTGACTCCCCACCTAAGCACCATGTTCAATCATAGTCTCACATCAGGCTTTGGGCCCACTGAATGGTGCACAGCAACAGTTATCCCACTCCACAAAGGGGGAGCCACCACTGATACGGGGAACTATCGCCATATTAGCCTGACAAGCCTGGTCTACAAGGCCATGGAATGTATCATCATGGAACTCATAAACAAAGACATTGGTAACCTCCAAACTCTGGAGCCCACCCAGTTTGGGTTTGTGAAAGGCAGATCATGCTTTCTGAACCTGATCGACTTCTTTGAGGCAGTCACCAAAGCCATAGACAAGGGTAAGGTGGTTCACACAGCCTATCTTGACCTCGCCAAGGCTTTCGACACCATTCCCCATTTTGGAATTATAGCTAAACTAACTAAACTAGGTATAAATCCCTACATCACAAGATGGGTTTCCAACTGGCTCACTGACAGAACCCACACTGTAAAAGTTGCAGACTCCAAATCTGACTTCAAACCAGTGACAAGTGGAGTACCACAGAGTTCAGTCCTGGGACCTCTCCTGTTTGGTATCTACTTCTCTGAAGTACAGGCCTCTGGCTAACAAAGTTTGCAGATGACTGCAAATTAGGAGCCATAGTCGAGTCCCCAAATGATGTGGACATCCTACAGAAGGGCCTCACTGAGACAGATGCCTGGTGTCAGAGACATGGCCTCAAGCTCAATGCCAAAAAGTGCATTGTCATCCCCTTTGGTAAAAACTCTGTACCCATGAACTACCACATAAACGGCAGTCTACTTAATGCCGAATGTGTGATAAGAGACCTTGGGACCAAGGTGGACAGTAGTCTCTCCTTTGATAATCAAATTGACACAGTAGTCAGGAAATCTTTCTATGTGGCATACCTCATCACAAAAGGGTTCTCATCCAGGAAAAAAGAGGTCATTGTTCCCCAATACCTTGTCACCACAATAAACAGGACATGCTGGAGGGATAGATTCATGTCACAGAAACTTCCTATACTCTGGAGCAAGCTACCCATCTATGTCAAGCAAAATTCCTCATTAACACTCTTCAAGAAAAATCTAGATGAGTGGATGGGAAATAGGAAATACACCCCGGGGATCACTTCTGTGGCTCTGTTCGACAGGGGCACAGGAAATTAACTTTCTTGGGTGGCATAAGCCAGAGAACTTTGTTGGCTAGGCTTACTTAGGCCCTTGGGCCGATAGCCTAGTACCTACCTATGAACCTATGAATAAGTTTTCTGTTAGACCTGATTGTCACTAGATGCCGTTGCAAAGACTTTTTCAGACTAGGCCTCAGTGTATAGGTGCTAATGAACAGAAAAAGTGATTCTGTAAGTCAATGCGACCTTATTCTTATTTCACTGATTTAGGGTTCTTCATGAATAAAGGCATTAATGCTGTATATATGCACTTTCATACAAGGATAAAACATTTAATAATGTAAATTTGCTTATATATGATAATGTGATTTGGTGCTGTCACAGTAGGAGCATTTGTGACACAGACACTGGTCCCATCTGGTATCGCCCTTGTAGTGCAGGGTAATTATTAATGGGATCTACAATGCTTCCTTCCTTCTCATGTTGTAATAAAATGACTGTGGTCTGTCACTGAACTCTGGTTGCCAGCCCCACATATTCTGACGCTGCACCAATGAGGGTGCTTATATTCACCAACACAAATGTAGTAAATACTTGTGGGATTCACTATTGCTTAATATTTCAACAGCAAACTGTGCTGGAAAATAAACATGTTCTAGTATTTTGTTTTCTTTGTTGTTATTATTTGCTATTAACACAGTACAGCTTATCTTTTTCACAAGCAAGCTTTGATTTAAACAAGCTTTTCCCAGTTCCAATATTTTAAATATATATTCACCAAGACAATCTCTGATGATTTTGATGTTGGACTCTATCCAGAAAGCAAAAAACTAATTACACAGAAGCACATGATGACCACAACAAACTTTAATTCCAGGAAACATTAAGAACTGGGATAGGAATAAACAGAATCAAGAAATAAATAAACAGCCTGAATGTTAGCTTTAAAGGTTTTGCCTAAATCTGCTGACAAAACTGCCCAGACAATATCCCACGGGGAGGTAAACATCACTACCTCTATTTCCATCTGAACAGAAAATCCTTTTGTGTATGGGGCAATATGTGCATACAACAACATTCAGCAGACAACAACCACATTAGAGCAATCTAACGAGAGAGAGAGAGAGAGAGAGAGACAGAGAGAGGAAACAGAAATGAAATACAAGTAATTAGAGTCTAATTAATTTGCATTTCATAAGGGAACAAGGGATGTCAACAAACAGTATAGTTAAGAGACTCCAGGAAAAAGAAAATAGGGCAAGTACAGACATTTAGAGCAGATGAAGCTGACAAAAGAGAACAGTGTATACAGCTGGGGCATGCAGAATTAAATGGTAGCAAGAATGAAAATGACGGGTCTGGGAACAGTACTGAACAAAGGTGGCAATGGGTCAGCACTACTGCAAAGAAGGTTTCACAACAGCAACTTTTCTCTGTTTAATAGTCTTCCTTTGTTTAATAGTCTTCCTTAGTTTGCAGTTTTTCTGCCTTGGGATATTTTTCTTTTTAGAAAATAATCCGATGTGCCACTTTTGAAATAAAGGACAAATATGAGAACAGTTTGGGCAAGAGGTAGGCTTGGCTATACATTAGACTCTAAAAGTAACAAATTAGCTGTTGGATATTTTTCCTTCTGACATGTTTGGAACTCATAAGCTGCTTATATTTGGAATACAAATAATTTTAGTGCAGGAAAAAAGAACAGTATCCAATGCATACAATTTATCTCTATTAAAAGACGGATTTAGCCAAGCTGATGCACTTTGGGAATGTGACTGAGCTGACAGATGGAAGACATTACTGTTTTGGAAAGCAGTAGTCTTAGCAATCCAGGGTAATACAGTTTTATGACTATATAGCACCAGACATAGAAAATAGGACCCTGGTGGATGTGTTGTAGCTGGACATCATCAAGACGTCTGACACAGTGCTGCACAGGAGTCTCTAAGAGAACCAAAATGTGTTTCATTTATAAGACGCTGGAAAGATTAAGAATTAGTGAACATGAAACACAACATGCATGGCAAATGGTGCAGGTGTGACCAAAAAAAATGAAGTAGGATAATTCTTAGGAGAGTGCACTGTTGTGGTCATCTTATTATGAAGAGATTCATACTGTGTAGACACCTATGGACCCTGGATCTAAGAAAGAAACCTGAATTTCATTATATCTGGTAATATATTAATGTATTATTTTCTCTCTTTAAAACAAGTTGCATACATTTGTTGTAAGATGATTCAAGGTGATTTATGTGATTGCTACATTTTACCAGGATAATAGGAATTTGGCTGGAGAGTTTTTATACTTTTATGCTATTCAGGGGGATACAGGGGCTTTCTTTACTGCTTATCTTCTGATAGCTGTAATACAAAGAGAGAGAAAGAGAGACTGAGAGAGTATTTTTAAAAGACCATCTTGATTATGTAGTGCTTAGTTGACCTCAATTCATCCTTTACTTATTTTATTCATTGTATTCATTTATTGACCATGAGGTTAACTGGTTCTTCTTATCCCTTACATCCATAATTCAGGCCAAAATGACAAGGGTAAATGCAACACACACACACACACACACACACACACACACACACACACACACACACACACACACACATACACACTCATGCACATCCACACATCCACACAAGCACACACACACACTCGCGTGCACGCGTATGCACGCACACACACACATGCATGCACACATGCACGCACACACACACACACACACACACACACACACACACACACACACACACACATGCACACACACACTCACACACACTCATGCACACACATATGCATGCACATACACAGTGGGATTTCTTCAGATTTACAGTCCATAGTAAGCTGTGAAACTACCATCTTAGTACAGCTGCCAGATAATCTCATGTCTGCTTGATTTCCTGACCTATTCTAGCTAAAAATAAAATAATTGATGTGTAAAACTAACCTCTGTGTATTTACCTTTGGCTGTGAGAATGCAACAACATTAACAAAGCTGGCTTCAGGCCAAATAAGTTCAATTCCAGTATCCTAACTGTTGCATCAGCTGTGGCAAGACAACCACTCTGGCACTGATGGGGGTTGAACCCCACCACTGTCAATCAGATATTACTCTAGATAGGTGAAGGACAGAGGCAATGGTCCTTGGATGCACTCCACTATCAAAAGATGGGTCTGTTGGCCACTGGAAGGGCAACCAATAAGCTAAAGTAGAAAAGATGCACACAAATCTGCTTTACTGATCAATTCATCAAATGCAACCTGGCGTCAGTAACATTCAGGGAATATGCACTGCTGCCCTAGATATGGGCTTTTAACATCTAAACCCAGAGTAGAGCAGTACATTGACCATTTACTGGGCTGAGTCATTAGCAACACAGGCCCCATTTTTCCAAATTCTCCATTAACATCAGCATCTTCAGTGACCCTTATGAATGGTAACAGCCTTTTAAACAAATTATTACTTTTTAGATACACACATGCACACACGTGTACACACACACACACACACACACACACACACACACACACACACACACACACACACACACACACACACACACACAAACACACACACAAACACACACACACACACACAACATTCCCAGAGAAAATTGTAGAATTCATTAATTCCTCACAGTTTGCAAGATAGTACTGCTACCACATAGATATGGCAAGTTATCAACATACCAGTTACCTGTGACACTTTTGATTTATTTGTGATGATGACAATACTATTATTATTATTATTATTAATATTGTTATATTAGTATTGTTATATTATTATTATTATTATTATTATTATTATTGTTATTATTAATAATAATAATAATAATAATAAAAATGGTAATATGCAGAATGCTCTGGTTAATTAGATATGGATACCAGCAGCTTGACAACCTATAATTCTAAGTAATTTCCTCTTCATGGATAATAAGTAATATAAAATAAATATTAGCAAAAAAAATCTCACAAGAGAATAATGAAAAAATTACTTATAAAATAAAGAAGTTATATTGTATTGATACAGATTAAAAATGGAGAGGTAAATTCATTTGTGCAATAAACAAATAATTCATTGTGTAGATTCAGAACTCAAAATAAATTACATAAATGCTGCCTGAATCTATCTAAAACAATAATAAAGCCCTAACTACTAATTGTTAGACAAGCAGATTAAAAAACAGAAAATTAAGCAGATGTTGACAAGGTAAGGCCTTCCAGAAATGCTGTGCCTACACTGGTTTCAGCTCACCATAAATAATTTGGCTTATTATCTTTTTTCTCACAGAAGCCGGAAGCAATAAGCCCATTTCTTTTTCACGCACAGAATGGACTAGCTGCAAAGTAAATAACAGAATTTCAAATATATCCACCAACAGCTTGAGCCTTGTTCATTTTGCAATTTTGGCTCAGAGGATCTTGATCTTTGATTCAGTTTACAACTTTTCCTCTTCATCATAGGATTACTTTAGAACAAATGTATGGATTCTAAACATATTTTCTTCTGTATTATATCACAAACAAATGCCAACACAAGTCTCCTGTCACTGTTTGAACGTGCTATAAATGCAGTTCAACAGTGCAGTATTAGATGCAGCTCACAAATCTGTTTCAGTCTAAAAGAAAATAAATATGGCTTCTCTCCCATGCTATCACACACAGTGTGTAGACGTGAGGAAGAGCATATTAGCAGTATATAAATGAGTACCATAACATAGCATTGCTTAGTTTATCACTGGTTTTATACACAGCATTATGTAAACTTTTTGAAGTATACCTGATTAGTAAGGATGAGATCATGAAGCTTTGTTATGATTACATCCTTGTTGGTGACATGTGGTTATCATTATATCCTCATTGGTGAATTGTCTAAAGACATTAACATATAACAGACTTTTAATGTAATGAAGGTACTGGATAGGATAGTAATGTAAGAATGACAATGATTTTGTCTCTTGACTGAGAACAGCATAGTTTTGGACTTATAAATGTTAAGATAAAGTCCCTCAGAAGCCATAATTACAGTAAACTGGAGCTGTATTGCAGGCAGCACTGACTATGATGACTGATTTATGCACAAGCAGGATTGTAGCTTACCTGGCATATTATTTCTGCACTATAATAGACCATGTCATTCTTAACAATAATACAAAGGACCAGCCCTCATACTAGATCTCATAAAAGACTCAGAACCATAGCTCAATGGGCACTTTGGGTTATCTCCAAAATGGCTTCCCCGACTTAATCAAAAGTTGACGACCTGTTAGTAAAGAGCTTATACTAGCACCTTGCTATAGTTTGGAAGACATATGCATACTACAAAAGAACTACACTCATCCATTTGGAACACCACAATATTAGCTGTGGCTGATAAAATGAAAGCTGTTACTGAATGTACACCAAGTTAGCAACTCATCTGTGGTATTGGTCATTCCCCCTAATAGCCTGCTCTCAGGTAGCTGCCTCCCTTTGCCTACCGTAGCTACAATACTGGAAGGACTCAACAACAGCAGGCAGCAGTTACAAACTGACATTGTTTCATTTCAACACAATGTATTTATTTTAGAAAGCTTTTGAATAATTTAATGGCACTGAAAGAAAGGCCATAGATATTTAGGCTCATGAGAAGCATTGAATGATTACCAGCATTGAACACTTTGGATAAATCCAAAATGATTGAGCAACAATTGGTCATGATCTACTTGGTCAAGGATGCATTCTATAATAAGTCTGAAACCGTGTTGTAAATATGAGATAAGGTGAATCTGATTAGATTATGAAGCAGTTGTAAAAAATGCATTTAACTAGATAATTTTGATATGGGATGCAGGAGAGCTATGAGATAATAATTATTTAGTACATCTTATATTCTTCCTTTAAGCAGGAATATACTAAATGCTTTCTTCTAGATAGTAGAAACAATACTCTGATAAATAATGACCCACAGATTTATCAAAGAGGGCCTTGTCCCTAGTATTGCCTTCCTCCTTCCTTCTATTTAGTATGGATAATTGTAAAGGAATATTACCAAGATCTAAAGAGGTCATTGTTCACTTATATTCAGTATTGATTATCCAATGCTCCCTTGGGGACAGAACTCATTAAACATGTGAAACAACAAGAAAGACTCCAAAGCTTCCTAACTAAGAAGATCATGGACTTGAAGACTCTGAGAAAAAAAGAGATACTAGAAGCCCAGTCAATTTTTTTAGTATCTGATAGATTCTTGAGGGAAGATCTATGTCTCGCCTTCTATGCCATTAGGGACCTAGTTGTCCTGAATCTCTTGTATCACCAGAAGATCAGCAGTTCTACAAACACCAGAATCATGGATCCAGATCTTCATCAGCATTAATAAAACAAGTGGAAAAACTTATTCATTATACAGTACCTCCCCTTCCTCTGAAAAAGACTGCCCCCCTTGAAGATTAAGCAGTGTGATACACTATCATCCCACATACAGGACCTAGATGATTGGATAGATATTCACAAATCCATCCCAGACTTGAATGGCATAGCCTTCTTAGAGAAAGGAGTACAGCCCAAGGGTGGGTACTGGCAAAGCATAACTGATGAAATTCCTATGAATCCTGTGAATAAAAGGTGTGCAATAAGTATCCAAGTTTTAAGAATTCTGGCAGCAGGTCATTAATTAAAACTGTTAATAGGGATATAATGAGTCCACATCTGCACTTCTTTCCCACCTTTCCTGTAACTAATCTAGTCCAGATACAGATTTGCTGTATGCAGGACTGTTTGTAATCTTCTGAGTGGTGCCAAAGTCTGCTCTGCAATTTTTCCCTTTGATCTGCTAGTTCTCTCCTCTCCTGCACTTTTTCTAGCTTATTAGTTTAACACTTTACCATACTTCTTGTAGCAATTATTGTAGCACACAAAAGTACTACCAGCACTAAACATTCTACAAGGAAACAGCTCTCATATTTATAAATGCCAACCCCACCAGGCATGTCTAAAGGTCAGTTCCCTACACTTTCTCCTATTAACCTGGTGAACTTGGGCATCCTGAGGCAATGTAGCAACTGCCTCATGTACACTGACAACCCTCTCCTCTTACCTCCCAACATTCAGACTTGTGAGAGATGCACTTATATATCCAAATTGGAAGCCACACACTCTCCAGCCAAGATCAGAATAGCTGGTCAAGAGGAGAAGGTCAACACTTGCATCACACCACATGGAACACATAGCCCTCCAGAACACACACCAGCACTGCCTTCACATAAAAACAAAAACCACACACCCACCTTCATGGAGGGTCTAAAAAAAAATCTACACAAACAGCAGAGACCTCCAAGGCAGAAATGCACCCGACCATCACAACACTGCACTAATGACAAGACACATAACTCTCCTAAACAGTGTGCCAGTCAACTAAATCACCTAAGGCAAAACAGCATGCCCAACACACTAGTCATTGGTGACTCGATAGTGAGGCACACTGATGTCCCACTCACTAGGTTAAATTAGGAGAAAGTAACAGTCAGCTGCCTGTCAGGTGCCAGGATCCACCACATAAAGCACACGCTCAGGTCTCTCAACAACAGGTGCAAATATGACTGTCATTGTACATGTGGGTGTGAATGACTTGAGATATACCTCTCTGGACTACATGAAAAGAGACATGGAGGAGCTCTTGGATTATGTAGCCCAGGCGGGTATGACCCTAGCACTGAGCAGCATCCTACCATCACCCAGAATTATACCACAGTAAAGCAAAAAATTATTGATTTCAATAACTGGCTAAGTTTCTGGTGTCATTCTAAGGGGATCCAGTATCTGTCTGCCTGGGATGACATGATTGACAGACCTCAATGCTTTGCCAGAGATGGCCTGCATCTGTCACCCCTGGGCTTCCGGATACTGGCCAAGGCTCTTGCCACCCCTATAGTGCCTTTTTTAGGCAGTGTTCCAAAGACCAAATTATCACTGTAACAGCTACAAACAAATGCAATGTGAGAGTCATGCTGCTCAATGCTAGAAGTCTAAATCTCAAAATGCACTCGCTCAAAGTACTCCTTAAAATGGAGAACATTGACATTTGTGCTGTAACAGAGACCTGGCTCAAGGCAGCAGAAAGCACCCCTACACTGCCAGGCTATAACTCATTCTACACCTTTCAGCCCCAGAACTTGGACCGAAGCTCCAAAGGTGGTGGTATATCCATATTCATAAAGGATGCACATACCTTCAGACTGGTAGCCTAACATAACACATCTGAGATACTTCAGATGCAGTTAACACTGGGTAAGACAATGATTCAGGTCGTAGCCTGCTATAGGTCCCCAAGCATGTCACAAGACTCACACTCCATGTTCCTAAGCACCCTGGAGAATATTAGGATCCAATCTAACACTCTCATACTGGGTGACTTGAACTACCCCTCCATTAACTGGGGAAACTACTCATGTACCAATACACTTGCCCAATGCTTTCTGGAATTTATTAATTCCAATGCTCTGGACCAGCTCATTCTTACCCCCACTAGAGGTAGCAACATACCTGACCTGGTCATTACTAACATGGGTGACCTTTGCTCTATATCAATAGTCAACTCCTCCCTGGTTAGATCTGACCATAAACTAATCACATTGGAACCCCCCCCCCCACAAAGGTAACAGCCATGAAAAACTTCTCCAAAGCTAACTTTGGGCTCCTAAAACAGAGGTGGCTAACTTCACGGCACCCATGCAAATGGAGAATAGTTGCATGACTGCTGAATCATACACCAATGCACTGTATGAACATGTACTCAAATGCATGGATCTCACCATACCCGATAGAACTAAGACGCTCTCCTCGAAAAAAAGGAAGCCAATCAGGTGGTCCCCTGCCATAAATAAACTTCACAACAGAAGGAGGAAACTGATGCAGAATAAGGCTAAGTCCCAAGACTGGAAAAACTCCCTTACCAGCCTCAACAAAAGGTTAAGATCCCACATAAAATTAACTAAATCTAGCGATGAAAACAGAATTGCAGCAGATAGTAAAGACAACCACAAGGCCTTATATAGTTATGTAAAGAATCTCCACTTCAATACCCAGATTTGCTCTGAGCTACTGCACAATGGTACCTCTTATACCAAGCCAACAGATACTGCCAATATACTGGCCGACAGGTTCAGTGCTAACTTTACCCCTCTATCCCCCCAAAGGACCAATCACAATACCAGTAGATTGCCAAAAACCCAGTATTACTGTTGCACAGGTTAAAACAACACTGTCCAAGACCAAGAATATAGCTTCTATGGGATCTGACAATATCCCTGGCTGTGTTCTACATGAACTACAGAGTGAACTGGCACCTCACCTGTGTGCCCTGTTCAATCACAGCCTCACCTCAGGCTTTGCCCCTACCGAATGGCATACTGCTACAGTCATCCCTCTCCACAAAGGAGGAGTGACTACAGGCCCTGGGAATTATCACCCAATTAGCCTGACGAGTCTGATATGCAAAGCTATGGAATGCATCATCATGGACCTAATAAAAAAGGATATAGGGAATCTCCAAACTCTGGATCCCACACAGTTTGTTTTTGTGAAGGGTAGATCATGCCTGCTCAACTTGGTCAACTCCTTTGAGTCAGTCACCAGAGCTGTGGATGAAGGCAAGGTGGTTCATACAGCCTACCTTGATCTGGCCAAGGCCTTTGATACCATTCCCCACTCAGGAATCATAGAAAAACTCACTAAGCTAGGCATCAACCCCTATATCACTAGGTGGGTTGCAAACTGGCTCACAGATAGAACCTACAGTGTGAAAGTAGCTGACTCCAAGTCAGACTGCCGACCAGTCATGTGTGGAGTCCCACAGGGTTCAGTTCTGAGTCCTCTTCTGTTTGGTATCTACTTCTCTGAAGTCCAGGCCAACATGAAGGGACTCTGGCTGACAAAGTTCACAGACAATTGCAATTTGGGAGCTATTATTAACTCCCCAAATGATGCTGACATCCTACAGAAAGGCCTCAGTGACACCAACTACTGGTGTCAGAACCATGGCCTTAAGCTCAATGCCAAAAAATGTGTCATCATCCCCCTTGGGAAAAACCCAGGTCCCTTGAATTGCCACATTGATGGTAGTCCACTGAACGCAGAAGGTGTTATAAGAGATCTGGGAACACAGGTTGACAGCAACCTCTCTTTTGACCACCACGTTGCCACTGTGATCAGAAAGTCCTTCTATGTGGCACATCTCATTACTAAGGGTTTTGCATCCAGGAAGAAAGAGGTCATTGTCTCCCTCTACGCTTTCCTCATTAGGCCAGTCATTGAGTACAATGCCCCATTTGGCATGTACCTCACTGTACACCTGCAACAACTGGAGAGGCCGCAAACGTACCTCACAAAGAGGATTCTAGGCCTTAAACACTTGCCCTATATGGACAGACTCAAAAAACTCCAACTATTCTCTGTCTCATATCGCCTACTTAGAGGCGATCTCTGCTTGACTTACAAAGCCACGTCTGACCCAGCTCTGTTAGAAATGCTACATCTAAAGAAATTGCAATCCCTCTGTACCACATGCCCCAGAGACCTCAACCTCATTACCACAATCAACAGAACATGCTGGAGGGACAGGTTCATAACTCAGAGACTGAACATGCTATGGAATTGACTTCCCATACATGTCAAGCAGAGCACATCACTGGCCCTTTTCAAAAGAAATCTTGATGAATGGATTGGAAATAGAAAATTCACCCCAGGTATCACTCCAGTGGCTCTACTCCACAGAGCCACTAGGAACTAAGGTTGGGTCGCAGGACACCAGGGTAATCCTATGGGCTAGGCTTGTAAATGCTCCAGGGCCATTAGCCTAGTACACACCTATGAAACTATGAACCTCTGAAAAGTAGAAATGTATATGGAATTCAATTTGAAAGTCATTCTTATCAGATAATTTAATGTCAAGCATAACTTTTGAAATTTACACATCTATTATTTTTATACTGGCATAAGTAAACTTGATGGTGGCTGAATGAAGCATTTAAAAGTCTGAATGGAGCACTTAACAGCTACCAACCACTGTTCTGTTGTGGCCACTCTCTGTGTGACAGCAGTAAGTAAGTGAAGTGACAGAACAGCATATTGAGGCTGTGACAAACTGCTGCCATTACCTGCGCTGGCAGTAGGTTCTTGATGTGAGAAGAATGAAGTGTAGAAATTTACAGAAGAGTGTAACGCTTCTTCATCATTAGTGACTGATCTTTGGTGGTGGTTGATTCTGATAAACACATTACAGGGAAATCTTTTTCTTAGCCACATTCAAGGATGCAGTAGCCTAGGGATCTCTTTCACTGTGTTTTATTTTAAAACTCTAACAGCAAAGCCTAAATAACTATCTAGAATATGAATTTTATTCTTGATGTTTGAGTCAATGACTTCTTTTTTTTCCCTATAGAAATGATTAGCCTACACTACTAAAAATTAAAAGCTTCAGTTCTATTTTTGTTTCAATCTGTGATTCAATATTCTGCAATATGGCCTCATAAAACTGCTTTCTGTCTCCCACACTGAAGCTTAAAATCATTAAGAGCTGAAAGTTATGAGATAAAATTGATTGAACTGTCTTCTTTAACAAATGTTGAAAATTAAGACCATGACAGCTAAATATATTGAATTTCCATAACCTTAGTTTAATTTATGTGGCAGCATTAAAATAGATCAAAAAGGGTATCATCATTTATGCAGCATAGAAGGGTATGTAAATTAAAGAACAAACATGAATGTTCTGCTAAAACAGCTGTTGTATCATTTCTGGAATATACTTTATGAAGGCAGTGGGCTAAGTAAGTTCTCATTTTAGATACGTGGAAATGGATACATTTTTCCAATCTAACAGTTGCAAAGAAATGTAATAGTCTTTCACCTTTTGTAGGTGTGTTTTAGAGAATGAATATGAGCAAGAGAATGAATGCATACTCCAGCCTTCTGAAATTGCTTAATGTCTTTATAATGAATCAGAAAGAATCTTATCCTGGATTACAATGTACATGATTATGACTGGGTTTCTGATCATAATCAAGTTGTTACATGTTTGAGACATAGATGCCAAAAATTCATATGTGAGGTAACAACCATGATTGGAAAGACCAAATCATAATGTTTTATAGTGCATGGAACCTTGTTTGTGCCTGTCTCCTACAAAAGTTGCAGAAAAAAGATACAATAGTGATGTGTGTTACAGCTTTAAAAGCTGTAACTCGCTTACTGCTATCACAGAGAGAGTGGCTACAACAAAACAGTGGCAGAAGACTATTAAGTGCTTCATTCAGACTTTTAAATACTTCATTCAGATGTTTTACTTTTTAAAGTCCGAATTAAGTGTTTAATCTGTTGTCAGAAAGGTACTTAACAAGTGTGATTTCCCTTGATTTTGGAATGTAATCACAGTGATCCACATGCTAGAAGAAGAAAATATATTAGGAAAACAAAAGATGTTTTCTACTTTTGGAGCAAAACAAGACAACATAGTGTGTGTTCTAAATCAACATAAAGTGCTATTTTTAAACTGAAATGTGTAAAAAAAATAATAATAAAAAATATTTCATCTTCCAGAGATTTATGTGGGACCTAGTTTTGAGTAGCTAAAATGTTGTGTGACCTGAAGTGTTAGGTAAAATATTACACTGAAGAGAAAAGTCTATAATTATAAATATTTCTAATCAAACTCTTGCTGTATAGTTAGAAGCAGTAGAAATATTTACTGTAGGCATATGTATGGCAGTGAATGCTGAAAACAAAATAAAGCCAAGGTAATAGCATGAACATTATTGGCAACACACAAAACAAGGTGACCTGTGCTGTCAGTGCTATGATTTACATCCATGTGAAAATGTCTTAATCTTACATTCTGTATAAGTACTTTAACTACGAGTTTGCTAAAGGTTCCTATTTTACAGCTGCTCAGCAGATGACTGGGTATGGATAACAATAATTACTGAGAGTGCAAACTAAACTATATAATATGTGGCTGCACAGGACATTTACCATAATACTGCCTTGATGTGTTGTGTATGCATCATGTAGAAAGTCATTCTGTTTTTCAGAATTCTTAATATGCAATGTGGATCTGCAAAGTAACCTTTTTTGGGTGGTTTTGCACTGGTCAACTTGTGGGTGCTGAATATAAGAAACTTGCAGTGAGTCGCAAGGGGAAACCCCAGCACTCAAATTTTTCTGAATAAATGATCCATCATTGTGCTTAGTGGTTTGCTGCAATTCCTTTGGTATATATGTGTAAGCGTTTTGTAACCACCCCTCCAAGGACCATCACGCCACTTAATCTAACTAACTGCCTACCAATGAAGCCATTGAGTCTGGTTAACCAAATGTCTGCATTTATCTGCTTCTCAGTTTATGACTGTCTTGTACATTCTGGAAATCTTTTGATTCAGGAATTACTTTCATCTCAAGGAGAATTTTCTGTACATCATCCATTCTTTTACTGAAATAAAAGTAAAGAAACTCCATTACTTCATATTACTTCCCTGAGCTATCTGTCATCCTCATCTTCAAATTGTACCTTAGTTGGCACACCCTTTACTTTAAAAAATGCAACCATCATGAACTTTATTGAGCTTGTTAAGCTAGTTAAATGCTTCTGTTCCCTCAATGACTGCATGTCTGCCTGTCTTTCTCTCACCCTCCCCCTTCCTCAAGTATTTACAGGTTGCACAAATTAACCTTCATTAATATTTTTGCATGATTTCTGCTTCAGACAATTTACAGGTTTTATTGGCCTAATCTGAACTGCCTTTAGAATGCATGTGTCCTCCTTTAGATGAAGTTCCTATAGCCTTACACAAATATACTACACACAAATCAATAGTTATGTTTCAAGACTGTATCACTTAAGAAAATAGTTTGCTTAATAGAAAATCTTCAAGGCAAAACCACCCTTTTACTGATTCAGTGTTCTCACACCGATAATAGTAGCAGGGGTGGGGTA
The DNA here is from genome assembly GCF_019279795.1 of Protopterus annectens. Lineage (NCBI taxonomy): Eukaryota > Metazoa > Chordata > Ceratodontiformes > Protopteridae > Protopterus > Protopterus annectens. The sequence continues at coordinate 1,106,613,103 of NC_056739.1, forward strand.
CGGGAATCATAAGACATTATCAGAGGGATTCTCCCATTGAAAAGCAGCTTTTGAGTTCTGTAACTATTGAAGTGCTCACACATATTGAATTAAAAATTGGTGTTACTGTTATGACATAATGCCATCCACAGTTTTGTATATGTTGTGTTAGGCTTTTCAGTTGGATAATAACATAATACATTCTGTAGCGTCTCTGCAGTTACTTGAGTTGAAATTGCTCAAGAGTCAGTCAAGAGTAAGTAGCATATAGAAGAAAAAGATGAAAGGCATAATGCTGAACACTGTTTCCCACAGGAAATCATTTTGTTTTTTAACTAGCTGCCAGCAATGATTCACTTGTTTTGGGAGATTTCTGCCTTCTTCAAGATGGTGCAGACATGATATTAATATATATAAGTTAGGTGGGTGGGGAGAGGGCTTTCCCTTCATATCAAGGGGTGCAGGGGGAGTCTTGTCCTCTGAAAAATATTTTTTTTCACCCATCAGTATTTCAGGGATTTTGTTTTAACCCTCTGGGTTGTCAGCTTTCAGGAAGTCAGTATTCCATAGTAGAGCCTCATTCAGTATCCACTCTTTATAGTTCAGTAAAAGGCCTGCAAAAGGGTGATAGTGCAGAAGATATAACAAGTTCACTTGTTTTACAAATATGTACTGATCTGTTATGCCAAAGAAATAGTTGACTCATGATGAACAATACATAGACACATGAAAATAAATGCAAATGTATGATGTCAGAGTAATGCAATACATTAGGGCTTTCCAACAATGTAAAGTCTTCTTCTTCTTTCGGCTTTTCCCAGTTAGGGGTCGCCATAGCAGATCACCTGTCTGCTCATGACTGGCAATGGAGTTTTACAGTGTCGAGTTGCTAGCCCGGCACTCAACCTTCCACAGAAGGCACACACATGCACACACTCATGCCTAGGGCCAATTTAGAGTGTCCAATCCACCTACAGAATGTCTTTGGGATGTGGGAGGAAACCGGAGCACCTGGAGGAAACCCACGTGACCACAGGGAGGACATACAGACTCCACACAGAAGACACCCCAGCATTGAACCAGAGAACCTCTTGCTGTGAGGTGGCAACGCTAACTGCTGCACCACCGCGGCCACCCTTTTTTTGCGTTTTACAACAATGTAAAGTGGTCCTCTGAAATGCACTTCTTTTCTTCTCACATTGGTTGCCTATTTTAAGTCTATTGATGTGAAGACTGTGGTCTCTTGCAATTTCTCTTCATAGTTGATATTGCTCCTGAAGAGTTATTCCCCTGTAATTTTCATATAGCAGACATACAGTGCAGTCCTTAACATCTTGGGTATGAACACACTGAGTATGATTTCAAAAATCATTTTAAATTAATGGTTTATCAATATTATACAGTAATGGCTCATTCTTCTTCTTCTTTCAGCTTTTCCCAAAGAAGTATGGTCGCTTTGTGGCCAGTATTTCTATTAGAATATGTACCATAATGTCATCCTTGTAACCTGCTCCATGGAGCAGACTATTAGTTTAAGATTGTTTTAAAAGCAGTTAAGCTTACTTTCTCAGCATTGCTTAGCACAGAATTCAAACTGCTTTTAAAAATATCTTAAACTAATTGTCTGCCACATAGAGCATGATACAAATTCAAAATCCTCAGGAATCTAGCTAAGACATCAACATGAAGACACACAATGTCCATTTACTATAAAATGAGCAAACCTCCCTCAAAAGTAATCAAACACAAGACTGGAGTCTTGTCAGCTATATCTGAGGATACTTAAAAAAGGCTGACATGTACAATATGCCATACTTATTCTGGGCACTACTTGCAAATAACTTCCTTATGGATTTCACAATCCTTTTTCTACCCTACCACTCTATCACAGAATCACCCTCACACACACAGAATCCAGCCCATGACTCCCTTGGGCAAACTCATTCCAGTTCAAGAAAAGCTCTCTAAAAATATTATCAATCTTATCAGTCACAGCTCTTCTGACGCAATATTATCTTACCCGCCATCATCTATGTTACTTCTAATTAATGAATTATGAATGCCATATGAATGAAAGACATCTATATTCAAACCTGTACCAAAGCTATGTAAAACACAAAGATTACAAAGATTTAGACCTATTTCAATGTCCGAATAAATGAAAGATCTTCATCTACAGTTCCCCTCAGTAAAGGAGTCCCACAAGGCTCAGTCCTTTCCCACTCCTAATTTCTTTATTTATAAATTATCTCCCCACAAATGCTGCTTAGAGAAAACTAATTATCTTTGCATATGACATGGTCACCTACAGAGTCAATACATCTCATTCCATCATTACAAAAAAAAAAGATTAACTGGTAAAATATAAAATCCAAGAATCTCCAAAACCAAAACAAATTCAAGGCTGAAGGTCATGAGCAGCAACTGTTTTATTTGGTAAAAAACACTTAAAACCAAAACAAAAAAAAATACATGTATATTAAGCGCTTTCATCCCTTATAGGAACTTCATCAGAATATAAAAACAGTTAAGATACAAAACTTTTATACACACATCCATGAGCAATGACAAGAATTCCTTTGATGTTTCAAGAGGGAGTATCTCCAACCATTCTTAGACGAAGTAGTATCACAATGCCATCTAGTGTTCGGAAGATTTAAGTGCACTTCATCCTGACAGTGTATAATCTTGCAAGCCAGCTAAAAAAATGTAAATGTTTTGTATCAAACAGACTTTTCTTTTGTATATATTAGCTTCTGTAAAGAATCTTAGATAAATAAATAAATAAAATAAAAAACTAAAATAAATAAAAATCAAATCACATTAAAAGATTAGACAATTATCTCAATTCACAAGGTCAGTGGTTAACACACAATAAACTTATCCTGAACATTAGCAAATGAAAATCTAGGATTTTCAGCACCAAATAAAAACTGTCATCAGTCCCTTTCAGCACCAATCAAAACCTTTCCTTAACTGCACAACAGTGAAACATATACACAAAGACAAATAAACAATAGAAACAACAAACTCCATTAAATACCTCATTGCCATGCAGTAATAAATCTTAACCCTCCAATACCACATCGATGCCATAAAGTTAAAAATTAATACTGTCATCTTCTGGGCAAAGAAAGATTTCACATGTCTTGTCCTCAGCAGACAGAAGTGCCATTGACAAAGAAGTGCTATTTTATTAATTTGAATACAGAGTACTTATCTAAGCCATTGCATCTAAAGAAAAAAAAACAATAAATAAACAAACAATTCTTAAAACCATACAGAATAAAATATGCTGATTTATCTTCTTAACACTCCAGCCAGAACATCCCTTCTCAATTCTGCAACAAGTCAAGTGGCTCCCAATACATGAAAGATACATTGTGATTTAACCCCTAAAAACTACAGATCCCAAGACTCCCTAACACTTAACATCCCTCAAAGTAAACTGCACTTTACTGCACACAGCTGCTCTGCTATGGCACCACAGTCTTGGGAATCACTCCCAGAAAAAAAACAAAACATAGAAGCTATCACATAATTCCAGGAATTCAGACAAAATTCTAGAAATTCCTCTTCATCAAAGCAACTTGCAAGTACTTTACTAACCAAGCCATCATTTGAAAAGCTCACCCTAACCACTATAACCACAACCCACAATCTTATTTTCTAAGCATTTTACTCACTGGTTAAGCCAATTTATTATGATAAGCAGTTCTCTGCCCCTCTGAACTTTCCCTGTTTCACTTTTCCTCATTTCTATTCCCCCTCCCGTCCTTATGGTATTCCACCATTCTTCCCACCTGCCCCTGTCCCTTTCTCAATCACCTCCTCTCCTTCCATATGTTTTCATTCTGGTCACTCCTCCAATCCTCTTCTTCTCCTCCATTCACTCTCCTCCCTTTCATCAAATACTGCAAATTATGTAAATATCTAATGACTAACCAACATTGTGAGGATTACTCTATAAACTTTCAAATATATCCAATATTTATAGACAACCTGTTTCAATGTAATTTTCTGTTATGTTACCCTCTTTTTGGAATGCCTTTATATTTACCTAGGCTGAACCTGAAAATGGTCTATGCAGACAAATGTCCAACCACAGTTAGCAAAGTAACAAATAATTAAATACATTGATAATCAGAGAACCAAACAAGCAACACAGTCACTGGCCCTAAAGGTGGCCAATAAAACATGCTGTCCAGCTATTACTCATGCTTATATTAATATCTTACCATAAGCAGTAGTCCTGTACACTATAATATCCTGACATTCAGAAGAGCTGATCACTGCAGTTTATTTTACTTTTTGCGCATTTCTCACCCAATATTTAATTTTGTTGTTTGCTTGTATGATAGATATTATTTGCATGTTGACACTCATTTTCCATATTGCTATGTAGTCTTTAGCGTATGATGCATACCACAGTATTTCTTCGGTAGTGTAGTTCCACCATGTGTCCCCGAATCACTCCCTCTATGCATGTTGCTTCTCCCTTCATCATTTTGCATAGCAAATCGCTCTGTTTCTGAGTACCCCCCCCCCATTATTATAAAATGATGCATGTTTGGGTAAATGGAAGAAACATTTCTGGTTTAATTTCCCTCACATATCTTACAGTTATGTCGCATTGTAAGTAATAAATACCAGTGCAGTTTGCATGAAAGTCTGAGGCTATTTTTGGGGAGAAGCTGCAGGACCATAGGTCAAAAAGATGGCATAACAAAGTGCAAATAGTAAATGAGATAAATCAAGACCACGTTTCTTCCCACATTCATTAACCATGTTTGCCGAACATCACAAGGTTTTCATCAGCCTTGTTTTTTTTTTTAACTTTGATATCTGACTGCGGTTCCAGATGGTGATTAAACTGAAAGAGTCTGTTTTGGACTTGTTTTATTTGCTGTCATTTGGAAATAGTAAATGTCACGTCTGACATTTTATTAGAAATGTATTTTATAGCACTGCCTACATCTCTTGGTTCTGATCAAGAGAAAGGAAGTCCAGTAAAGAAACATAAAAGGGAATGTCCTTTTCTGTTTTCTTTAATATGATCATTATTTTTTATCAGACATATCATATGGTTAGTCCATTACATTATCCATCTCTAGAGTTACATTAAAGTAGAATTTCATAGAAAGTGAGTCTTTTTGTTAAGCTAAATAAACCAACACAAATGTATTTATTTATGAAACTTATAAGCCATAAACTTACTAAAATGAAGCCATAGGTTAAATAAATACAAAATAAACACTGGTATAGTGTGACCTAGAGAGTGACAATTCAATGACAGCCTTTACCGCTTATAATCCTCATAATAGCCGTGATTACACAGAGTATGTCTTGACTAGAAAATGAAACTGCATTCATGTGTATTAAACCTCACTTCAAACTGTTTATTTTTATGCATTTATGGATACAGTCAACAAACCCATGTTTGTCTTTTTGGCTTTTCCAGGTTAGAGGACGCTACAGTGGGACTCTGGTCTGCTAATGATAGGCAGTAGATTTTTATGGTGCCAAGGTGCCAGCCCGACACCCAACCTTCAGTGAAGGCACGCCCATTCACGCATGTCTTTCGAATGCCATTAGACCGCAAGGAGGACATGCAGACTCTACACAGAAGGCACTCCAGCTGAGAATCGAACAGGAGAACCTCTTGCTGTGAGGTAACAATGCTACTGCTGCACCACTGCGGCTATGAAATTACACTTCCAGTTTTGCAGAAAAATGAGAAGAAATTGGCACAGCTGCAGAATTCCAAGGAGTGGTAGACTAGTATAAAACCACCACATTTAAGATGTTTATTAAACAAACAGATGAAAAATATATATTTAATAAGTTTCCCTCAAAAGAGATTCATCAGGAATGAAATCTCCATAAAAGGAAGTTATTCATATAGGAATATTTCTGCTGCTGGAAAATGACAGGCCAAACTCTTATAAGTGGTACACACAGACTTAGCACTCATGCATATCTCATAACGTGGAATACAATTTCCCCCTCTGACTGTTAACTGGCCATTTAATATTTTGTAGCTAGAGTGATTTATTGGTCCAGGGAAATTATTCTCTTGTAGTGTGTAAGAGGTCCCTCATTCAAATCTCCGACCAGATGTTTATTGGGTGTAACTGGTTATTACTGCCTTAGGTTTGTTTTTATCATCTGAACTTGAATTTATTTTAATAGCTTTATAGTGTTCTGTCCTTTAATGTTCTATAGTGTTATGTGTGTCACTGAGTAGGCATGTTTATAAATGGATCACATTCACAGTTTTGACAGCTAACTTACTGAAAGTTTGCCCAAGTTCTATGTGTCCAAATTGTTAATACTTATGTAACTCAATGAGAGCCGGCTCCCTCAGACACCAAAACCTTTATCTATGTACTTTCAGTTTGACTAGCAGCAAACTTTAGTCAATAAGAATATTTTTTGTAGGATGGCTATCTCCAAGAATGCCCAATTATGGAGAAAGATGAAGAGTCTCAGCTGTAAAGAGGATTGTAACCCCACAATCTGTGATATTGCTTTCTACTTACATAGCATTTCACCATTTGGACACTTGAAGAGAGGAAGATGATTTTATACCTATCTCGGAATTGTCTTTCAGTATTATGGACTGTTCTCTGATTAAGTTTTATTGACTGATTAATTAATTCAAATGTACCAGTCATGGACCATAAATGGACAAGTTAGCCATGAGGTTCAATCTTCATATACCAAAGCTCATTCATTTTTCCCTCAGACTCAGTCTGATCAGCAAGCCACCACTCCAACAATATATGCCCCATTCATTTCTGTAGAGGTGAGCAACAACTAGTCCATTTGTTTCCGTCGCATGGAATGCCACAGCCATATCCAGAAGCAGTGCTATGCGCAATACAAGCAAGAGCAGCAGTCATGGTCTTCCTTCATAGACACTGGGGAGAGGTTGGTGTAATGTGTATGGTATTTTTGCTACAGATACAAGGTACAGGGTTTGATGCTGACTTCTGGATATAGGCTAGGCTTAAAATGTCCTACAAGGACAGTCAGCTTAGTACTTGCCTATGAACCTACAAACAATGACTATCATTAAATAGAAGAATAGTTAGGGTGAGGCAAAGGGGGCAGCTGCCCCATGTAAATGGCATTTGGGGGCTTGACTGACAGATCCATTTTTTTTTTATTTTGCTTCTGACATAAATGTGAGGGCAGAACACAGAGGCTGGGCTGGTCTTTAGGATGGAGGAGTGCCAGATTACAGAACAGACTTTATTTGTGTTCCTTAACTTGGCCTTGAGAGGTGCCAGATTGGGGATCAGCACCAGGCACCAGATGGGCCACCTCACCCTCTTAAAAGCTGAGTTGGGTTAGACGTCAGAATGAATGACAACATGAGTAAATCCATATTTAGAAAAAAAATATCTGGATCAAGTCTCTTGAGATAGCTTTCAACTAAGTCTTTTGGGGTGAGGTGGTAACAAAGGAAATAAACAAAATAATCTTATAACATAAACATAGGAACTTGTTTGAAGACACTAGAAAAACTATCGCATTATGTTACACATAAGCCAAAAGTAACTTCAGTAGCTCAGCTGCTCAGAAGAATAACACTTTTATTTTTTTTGGCAGGGGAATTTATTTAACTACTGAACTGATATAATGTACGTATAGAATACAGTGTTTATAAATTACAAGTAGCTTTACTATGTTATAGCCTTATCTTATATGAGTGACTTTCTCTTAACTCATATCAGCTACTGCCTATACATGCTGTATATTATTAAGATCTCTTTATATGTGTGTTGAATTTCTTTGCATTCCTGGTGTATTTTACTTGCACATACAATATCTTTGACTACTATATTTTATTTATTTATTTATTTACACATTATTAACCAGGTAGGTGTGCTGGTCCAAAGACCCTTTTCAGGCTTTACTCAGGCCAAAAAGCATAGAAGCAGTAAGTTACAGTATGTTACAGTATGCTGACATATGTGGATAGGTGCAGAGACCACAACAATATTGTAATATGTTATAATATTCAGAGATAGACAGAGAAACAGTAGCACAGCATTTAACCTGTTTTCTTTTCTTTTGAGACAAACTTATGGTTGATAAGTGTCAAAAGACCAGCCCACCTACCTGGTTAACAACTTATACATAAATAAGGTAACAAAGTGATAAAAATGTTAGAAAATATTGACAATTAAAAAGCATCTAGTTATTCACCTTGAGTCTCAGCTATAGTTACTCCTCCAAAATGATATTTCAACATGAGCATAGCAAACAAAGCTGTAAAGAGGAAGACACTTGACACCTTTTAGGGATGCTGCAATACATGAATTGAAGGGAACAAAGGTATTTAACATTCTGGCTTTAAACTGAGGGCATTTTCAGCTTGAATAAATCCTGGAGTTCAGGCTCAAGAGTTGCTACATTTTTTACACTTGGCGGCCTAATGAGGTACAAGAGGCTGAAGTTTGCTGTTAGCTATGGATCAGGGATATCCAGCATATGATACAGCATGAAATAATAAGATATTATATATGCATGCAACTCCAGAGATGATACCTGATAACTTATAAAAGAGCATGATGAAATATCAAGGACTAAGCAGAGTAAGTTAGTAAGAAATGTTAAAGAGAGCTGAAGCAAAAAGAAGTGTCAATTTGCTAATAACCATTTACAAATGCTAAAGGGGTACACAGTTTATTGAAACAGTTAAGTACAGCTTAAAATTTATAAAATATTTTAGTACCGTAGTGAAAAAATAAGGGAGCTAATGAAAAAAGATGAAACTCCTTTGAAGTCAGAAAAGTAATGAGAAGCCATAGAATAGTTTAAGGTACAGTTATGCCGTATTGTAGCACTCACTGTTGAGTATTACTGGAAAAATCATGCCAGCTCAATAGATCAAGAGGTGAAATCAAACAGACGATGTGAATCAGAAGATGATCATCTTTTCAAACCATTCATTTAAATAAAGAAGATGCAGACAAATTGGATAGGAAGCACTCTCCAGAGCATGAGCCTGCAACTACTTCATATTTATGTATTTGTCAAATCGTGTACTGCAGTCATAGGTCATAAACCTTAAATATAACCTTATATCTAGACTTAAAATAGAAATATGGTGTGTGTAACTTCAGCTCTACCAGTGAAGGGGTAAGTAACTGCAGGTTGTTTACCATGGAATGTTGTTCAATCCACAGATAATGAAGACCAACATGAAAAAGTGACAAAAACTTTAACACGATTGCTGAATATCCTCTCCCAAGAGATGTAATACTGAAGGAAATCAAATCAGATACAGAAAAAGATACAATATTGTATCAAGTTAAATAACTTTACACTAATAATATGTAGCATAAGAATAAAGATAATGATGACGATGTTATTAACATATCTGAAAAGTGTGATAATAGAAAGTACTTGTTCAAGAGAGCACGAGTAATTGTTTCCAAAGAACTGCAGAAACAAAGCAATAACTGTACCCAAAGTACTGCAGAAACAAATCAATAACTGTACCCAAAGTACTGCAGAAACAAAGCATTGGAAAACAATTGTAGTACCTTTAGGGGTTGAGAAAGGCAGTACTATGTTCAGAGATAGCATCTGGTTCTTATATATGGGATCTGATTGTAAAGATCATTAAATACTATACGTAAGAAATCTACAAAACAGTAAAATATTACATCTCCAGGTGACTGAACTCAAAAATTGTGTATAAATATATGTTAGCACAGGCTTTCATGAGTCAGTAAATAGTAAGGACTTTTTGACTAAGCTAATAGGTAAATATTCAAGATTCTCAAATATGTCAGCTCTGAGTCTCAGTGGGATGCAACTCTGACCATGACCCAGATGAAATGGGTTCAGTTAGCGACCTAGGTGTCCGAGGACCTAACTAGTAAAATGTGAAGAATGGTGAGATACATAAATGTTTTTTTTTCTCAGGGAAGACCTGCAGGGGTGAGATGGTGCATGCCTGACATCATAGTTCTTAATGGCGGCTGGATACTACTCACATTACTGACTGATACATTAACAAGCAGAAGGGACAGGGAGGGATGTTGAAGACACCTCACAGTGGAAGGTGGTAGCAGCTTGCTTACAATGTCCATGTGCAATACTACCTAGACGTATTATCTAGTATGCAGGACTTAAGTTAGGGGATAACCAAGTAATCCTTTTTAGCATAGTTATTGACACCACCAGGTGCCCTGATGTTCTACCTGCCTCCCAGAACCCATTTCACAATTACCATCTTTCAGTATGTGGTTGCTGAGAGGCTCCAGCTTTGGAGGTTAAACTGATGCAAGAAATCTAGCACTGAAGGATGAGTTGATGCTGAAGAAGGAGCACTAGTTACAAACTGATGGAGCTACTATCACAGAATGAAATGAGTCTTGGATATAAATCTTATCTGGCCTATGCCAGTGTGAATACTGGTAGAGAAATGTGAAGGCTGCCAGACTAGCCAGATATGATTTTATACATAATTCTGCCATTTGTAAATATGAATGTTGAATTACAGGCTTGTTTTCTTAAATGAAAGAATATGCTGTGAAACGCTGAACTCAAAACAATGTATCAACATTGCCCTCTGCTGTAAAGAAAGCTAAGTCAAGCATTTCTTGTCTGTCCTTTGAAATTGAAATTATTTCATGACTGTTGGCTCCGGACGGGCAAGATGAAGGCTTCCTGCCTATTGTTTTAAGGCTAAAGTTAATGACCAGAATTTACATGTGGAATGTCCTTTATTGCTCTGGTTTCTGCCAAGGTGTAAAAGAATGTAAATGCAGTTTCTGTCAGCCTGGGAACACCAGGACAGTGTAAAAAAATGATGTAATGGGAATCAGGACTGCAACAGCAATTTAAACAGAGAGAATCAGAAGGCATTAAGCATCTTTTTGTCTTAACTATCCAACTCACAACACTGCCTGTTGTCTTATGTAACTTACCTTAGACTTGTGTTTTCTTTTAGAAACAGCTAGGAACTAGAAAGATTAGACTAAATGTTTTTCTGTGATGTTAGGACTGTGCTACTGATTTATTTTAAGTATTTCTGTGTGATCTCTGAACTCTTGACTAGCACTGTGTAGTAGAAAGTATTGTCTTGTGGTTTTAGCTATTTATTATTAAATATTTTAAAACCTTTAAACTGTGGCTGTTTTGTGTAGAGATAATTTAAGCTCTAGAGTACACTGCATATTTATAGAGTTTACTGTCCAAGTCACTCTAAATAAGCCTTGACTGTTTAGTCACAACTACCAATTGGATAATAATATTGCACAGTAATACTTGGACAACCTTTTAAGGGCCTTTGAGTAGCTGATAAGTATTAGTGGGTGGTGGCAAGTGGAACTGCCATATAGTCTTGGAGAAAGAGGCACAGCTGGAGAAACTGTGCCAGCCTTCCACAAGAGTGTCTGTGTGGTTGTAAAAACTCTTCTCAAAGTGCATGAGTGTGTGTGTGTTTGTGTGTGTGTGTCAGCTGCTTGGGCAGGGACATGAAGCACTGGTTGGACAGAGAGGGTGCTAGAGGTTATAGCTTGCCCACTAGGCTGAGATCTGGACCCTATAGCTGTGCCACTGGGGAGTCTTACTGGGGACCTGGAGAGCAAGGGTGCTACCAGCCCTGGACTGACTGTGATCTCTGTGTGCTCTTAAGGGAAATTGCACTTCACTTTGTGTATTTCTTATCCTTTCCTCATATATGAGATGCCCTCTCTGGTGTTAGTGGTGAGGATTGAGGTTCCTTGATTGCTGGGCCAGGGCACGGGCATCACAGCCATCTTATGTTGAGATACTGGTACTTGACAGAATGTTTTGCAATTGTTGCTATATCAAAAAAATTAAAACTGAAAGTGGTCCTCCCATTAATAGTTCAGGAAATTCTGTGAAGTATGAGGACAAATACTTAGAAGGATAATTTTGGTTTGGCCACAAGCTAATAGAATTATATTATATGGCTGTTTAATGGAAATAGAAGTAAGTTCATGTGAACTGATAAAATAGAAACTATTCTTTGGAAGCAACAAATGCTGAGAGGCATAAGTATTTCACAATCTCTACAAAAAGGGGCACAAAAGACATCATTATTGAATGAACACATGGGCTGGATATGAAAATGGTCCAAAGACAGTAGTGCTCTACTCTTGTAAACAATTTAAAATAAAATAAACCCAAAGCTGTTGCAGCCAAGAAAATGAAAAAAAGAAAGAGAAACTTTGTGCAAAAATACAATGTGATGAGAAGACTTTTAAGAGACAGGTCAAGGAGCACATATGCTAGAAAGGTTATACTGTTATAGAGAAGAACAAGAGGCAAGATAGACAGCTTTCATCTTTGTTAAAACATGAGTCCTACTTTGTTTGGGTTATCAGAGACATAACAATAACTTGAGCAGTGAAAGACACTCTCCAGGATTAGGAAGCAGCCATGCAAGAATAAGTTTTTCCTACACAGCAGGGAATGTTCCCATACAGCATGGCAGCACACCTTGCATATTCATGAAGGCCCTCTGCCTTTGCTGTTAAACTGACATGGAGCTGTGTACAAGTGCAGGGTGTGTGTCTGAGGGCAGAACTCTCAAAATACACAAGCCCCTGCACTCCAGAATTGCCTATCGGGAATTAAAAACAAGTGAGAATGCTTGTAACACACCCAACCCATCAGGAAAACAAAAATCAGTGGTCAAAGACATGAGGGACAATTGTCCCTACCAAGCCAAAAGTTATTTAGGATAACACAGGTAGCATAAGCACATAGTGCACACCTCCCAACCCATCAGATTAAGTAATGTGGACAAAGTCAAAAAGGACAATTGTCTCACAAAGCAGAAAGCTGATAAGATAACAGGCTTAGCATTAGCAGGGATATTCTGAAGGGTATAGATAAAATAACACAACAAAACATTTTTTTAATAAATGCGATAAAGTTTAAGTGTAGATGTGCAAGTATGCCCATTGCTTAGCTGTGCTTAGTCCAGCTTAAACAGCACAACAAGTTAAATATCAAGAGACATCCAGTGCAAGCAGTATTGCAATAGTTTAGTGGTTATAGTGTACATTGTGCAAGCAGCCATTCTTGGCTCAATCTCCACTGTCAAAAATTCACATTTTACACGTGAAAGCAGTACATAAACAATTTTTTAGCATTACCTACTAAATAACATATATTTGTCAGCCCGAGTACTACATTAGGTCCAGATGTGAGGTGTCAGTTTAATAAAGTTGTGAAATCCCCATATAAACACAAGTGCCCCATACAGTATAGTCACACATGAATAAATGTAATGAAAGCACATTGGGGGATGTCAGAGACAGTAAACAAATTTATAATATGTAATGAATGATGAATCAATGCCATACAGCAGATAGTCTATAAAATGAAAAATAAGAAATGTTAAGCATTGCACAGCTCTGCTTACCAGGTGTAAGCATTGTATAAATAGGACTGCTAAGCAATGAGTAGCCCAGCTAAGTGGATTTGCTCATTGGTAAGCAGTGCTGAACTTGTCCATTTAAGTAAGGCTAACCTTAGCTAAGCAGGTTTGCTCATAGCTTAGCTTAGCTCAGCAAATGTAAAACCGTCCAATCACAGCAAAAGGGTGGGAAATCGGCCATATTTAAACCCCGCAGGTGGGATTACAGCTCATAACTGGTTGCAGCTTCCCACTGTAGGCAAGATGGCTGGAGTCGGAGAGGGATTGCGCTTCTGGGCACAGTGCTGGGGCATACAGGACTCCAAGATCATGGTAGGACTTCTGGTAAAAAAACATGATGAGAGACTGCTGCAGGGCCAGTACCAAGGCTCCCAATATAAAGCAGAAGCCTGGGACCATGTTGCCCATAATCTCACCAGTGCCACTGGTATCCCTCGGACTGGTGAGCAGGTCAGGCACCACTATGCCAACTTGAAACGGAGAAAGATGGTGGTCTTGGATGAGTGGGTCCAAGAAGCAAGGCAGAGGGGTGATGTCCCAGCAGTGTGTAAGTAGTCATACCATTACTGTTTACTAAAGTCCAGTGTGTGTATGTGATGGATAGGTATGCCTAAATATATCTATATTTCCTTTACAGCTGCAGCTGAGCAGGCTGTGAATCAGGAAGCCCATGCATGTAGGCTGCAAAGGCTGCATCATGAGGCTGGTGAGTAACAATCCTGCTTGCAGTAGTCATACCAAATAAATATAAAGCAGTAGAAAGACATTTGGCAGTATAAAAACTGTTGTATGGGTTGTACTGAATAAACCAGACAATATGACAGTAATAGTCACATATAGGTCATATTTAAATAAAACTGTAACTTCCTGGCAATAAATCTCTAAATCCTGGACTGGTTGTATTTACTCTCGTATTGTCTGGTATTTATTGTTGCATTCTCTAAATAGTAATGTTATATTAACCACTGTTACCCACATTGCGCTACATAAAAAAATGTCTAGGAATGTCTGTATAAGACTGTTGTAAGTACAAGATCAGATTGTACAACCAAGAGAGACTTAGACAGAAAACACTGAAAAGATAGACAGCCATATCCAAATAGCACACAGCTGTAATTTAAATTGCTGCATTTTTAGTAGACACAGCCATGGTTTGAATCCTGAGAGTGGTAGTAAGCTGTATGCATAATCATACCTCTCAACTGTACAGATTTTTCAGAATGTCCAGATAATTGGCTCATATTTTCTGCCTGTTCCTCTGTCCCTTGGAAAATAAGTGGGATGATCTCAGAATTGTAGTCACGGAATAATGACATACATTTGATTTACAGACCTCAAAACCTTCAGAAAATGTATATGAAAACAAATCTTGTCCCTCATGCAACTCTCCAAGTTTGACAGCAGTATTCAAAACATGTCCCTATTTGTACCTCCATGTTGTCAAGCTTTGTCCAGAGTGTGTGCATTAAGAGATTGAGAGGTATGTGCATAACATTAACTGGAATCTGGGAATATGTGTAGAAACAGTCAGGTAGTGTTAACTAACATTCCCTCCACAGGTCTGTTAATAAGAAAACTGTGCCTGCCAATAAAGATGTAAATCCTGGACTGGTAGTGTTTACTCTGGTATAGTATGGCCTGACATGTAGAGTGCAGTAACATCTGATATCGGAATAGTACTGTTGTATCAACCTCTGTTTCTCACACTGTGCTACATAAAAGTATGTCTAGGAATGTCTGTGTAAGACTGTTGTAATTACAAGGTCAGATTGTACAACCAAGAGAGACTTAGACAGAAAACACTGAAGCAATAGACAGCCATATCCAAATAGCACACTCTACTGTGACTTAAATTATTGTATTTTAACAGACACAGCCATGGTTCGAATCCTCGGAGTGGTAGTAAGCTGTATACATAATCATACCTTTCAACTGTACAGATTATTCAGAATGTCCAGATAATTGGCTCATATTTTCTGCCTGCTCCTCTGTCCCCCTGGCAAATCAGTGGGATGATCCCAGAATTGTAGTCACGAAATAATGACATACATTTGATTTTCAGACCTCAAAGCCTTCAGAAAATGTATATAAAAACAAATCCTATCACTCATGCAACCCAAGTTTATGACAGTAATATTTAAAACATGTCTGTATTTGTACCCCCATGTTGTCAAGCTTTGTCCAGAGTGTGTGCATTAAAAGATTGAGAGGTATGTGCATAATATTAACTTTGAATCTGGGAATATGTGTAGAAACAGTCAGGTAGTTTTAACAAACATTCCCTCCATAGGTCTACCAGGTAAGAGATGTAAGGATTTAGCTATAAGATAGTTGAAGTATACACTGTGTACAAACATACCATAGCCCAAACCAAGGCCATAAGGTATTGTAATAATACCCGTACCTTAATGATTAGAGCAATGATCATTAAAGTTGTGAGAACTACAAGGATATATAAGTTGTTAATTGACATCTCTCCCCCCTCCACCATATCTGCAACAATAATCTAAATACACAAATCAGTGGGTATGTTTACACCAAACCTACTGTTGGGCCATATGTCCTATTGTTCAATAAATATTGAAATGTGTTTCTATTAATGTTCCATGTTGAAATGGTATCATTGGTGGCCTGTTGCTATCAATGTAACCTGCATGCCATTGTAATGGCCACTGTGGTTCCATATATGCATGTGTTCTGTTTGCTATGCTGCTGTTCCAAATCTGGTGTTTTGGGTTAATGGGAATATCTATGCATGCTGTTATAACTAATCCTGGATTGTGTTGACTATTACTACCCACACATGTTCTAACACTGCAACACAATACCATGTTTGGGAAGGCTGTTCCCAGCAGAACCATCTCTCCCACCTCATCTGGCCGTGGCACCAGGCCACAGCACTTCTGGGACCCAACCCAAGATCTCCTCATCTGCTGGTCCTGCACTATCTTCAGGTGGAACCACCTCAGGGGATGGTGCTTGTCCCCCCAGGAGTGTGCACAGACAGGATCCTGTAACCTGAAGTCAGTTCCAGGGTTTGGTGCATACAGAGCTCTGCAAGGCATTGGGGTATCCACTACACCACCTTGAGGCCCTCATGACACACTTAGAGATTCAGTCTGCCCCTCCTGCTCAGCCCCCAGCACAGCCACCTTTAGGGCTGTGAAGGTGCAGTGGTGACTGCCCATGGGTGGAGAACTCAGTCCCACTGTTTCCATTTGGGGGCTCATGGGCTTCCAATTTCCAAACTCCCCTCCCTGTCCAAGGTGTTTACCCTCCACATGTGTCATATACCCCCCTTGTATGCTGTCTTGTCTGTCTTACAACCCAACCAACCTCCCCAAATATACCTACTATCCTTCCCCAACATCCCAATCTCACCTTAACAAAAAAGGGGCAATCTGTTCCCAACACAAATTTCACACCATACATAACTGTCGATTTCAGACCTGCTTACAACTGCTTACATGTGCATTAATCACTCTGTATCCAACAGCCCTTGTTCTGGATAGCAAATACATTATCAGCCCTTCCAAGTGTGCAATCCAGGACCCTGCACACCATAGCCACATCAATTTACCAGTAAGCCATCTGAGCTGCAGATATGTGTGATGTTTTCTAAAACATATCATGCAGCACAGTCATTCAACAGTAGGGAAAATGTATATATAGATATCTTGGGCGTACGGCCCATGATCTGCAGGAGAGGACTGCCCTGTGGAATGAGCTCATCCACAGGGTAAAAGATGTTGGTCTGCATAACCGCAGTTATGAGCAGGTGGACATCGTCGCACTGGCCTCTTCTGCCATGCCCGTCAGCATGCTGCTGCAGTTAGGAGGGACCAGCTAGCTACAGATAGGGGTCATGCCATCCAGCCCTCACTGACACATGCTGATGAGCTCCTCGCCAGCCTTGGGGCACCCACCTGCCAGCCAAGCCAGGAACCTGATGATAGCATTGGGAGGTGGGTGCTACCCACACAATGGGCGAGGAGCTTGCAGGTGCCCCAGGGCACATTAGAAGACCACTGTTGCTTAGCCATCTTCATCTGTAAAGTATCTTCATGCATATGTCAGATAACATAGTCTGTTGCTGCAGTGTAGTAATGAAGAGATGTGCATAATCTGTAGTATTGTGGGTTTGTACTGTTGATGTACTGCAATGCTGCTCCCACCCTGTACCAATGCCACAGGTATGGCTACTGACATCACATCTCTCACACAACTATGTAGGTCCCTCTGATATACCTCTGGGGCAGCAGCCTGTAGCTGGTAAGTATGGAGTTTTTTTTCAGGTTTGCCAATACACCGGCCATGTTATGGCCATGGTATTTGCCATGCACACATTTAACACACCTACCCATGATGCATGCTGCATTTTTTCACTTATTGCTGCTGTTAACTGCACTGCATCACGGTGGTCACCATTGTGGCATATCTGAAGGGTATGTAAGAGTCCTGCAGTATAACTAACAACCTGTTAGTGCAAGATGTGTGGACAGAGATGAACATAATGGTGGGACAAATGGCCTACAGTAGGGACATGTCTGAAACATTACCCTTATACAGTGGCTACAACAGTGTATATACCACTATTACAATGGCAACTGTTACAGATCTACATAAAGGCATATCAAAATACCACATTCCACAACGTTTACAACCTGTAATGTGATCCTGACATGAGCAATTAATGTGTAATATGGAATCCTATGTGAGGACAACAAATATAGGGAATACATACCTTAACAAACACTGGAAGCATATGTGTGCACACACTCCAAATAACATATTGTGGAAGCAGCTTTTGAGGTACTGACAGCCTTCACTCTTCTTGAGTATGCACCATTCATCAAGTACAGGTCCTCAATGTCACATCAAGTAATGGTCTGCTGTTCAAGAAGTATGTCCATGACATTTGCCCACTCACCTGCCACAGAGGCAGCTGTGGCTTGCACACATCTTACAAACCATGGAATGGATCCCATATCCTAAAGGTAGCACTCAGGAGTGGGAGATGTAGCCTTACCTCACCATTGCATATACCATGGCAAACAGTGCAGGCAAGCATGTATGTGATGATGAAATATGGGACAACATTAATGTAGAAAATAAACAGATGCCCATCGAAGACTGTTGCAAACTGGTCACAGAGGCTGCCCAGAAACATGCAGCAACACTCAGGGACTTGCAGGAATGTCTAGCAAATTCTGCCTGTGCAGTACCTGTGTCGACAATTGCCCGGACTTTGCATAAGTGTGTCCTATGGGTTAGGGTAATCAGATGGAAGAGTTGTTCCACAGGAGACATCATCCAGGGCTCTCTCCAGGTAGCATATGCATACCATCAAGTCTCCCAAACGCATGCGTTGCAATGTGTAATGGTGTACCGAGACCAAGGCTGAGACCTACAGACAGTATTAATAAAGATACATGTGCTG
The DNA here is from genome assembly GCF_019279795.1 of Protopterus annectens. Taxonomy (NCBI): domain Eukaryota; kingdom Metazoa; phylum Chordata; order Ceratodontiformes; family Protopteridae; genus Protopterus; species Protopterus annectens. Next base: position 1,106,631,960 of record NC_056739.1, read on the forward strand.
CACAAGCAACACCTCACTCCACCTCAGGCCCACCATCCCCATCTGTACTTTGCTGGTGACAGTGTACACCTTTAGGTTTGCTGTTCATTAGCGGGAACTAGGCCAGCAGACATGGTGTTCTGAATTTGGAACACTGCAAAATGGCACTCATGTGTGGCCCATAGTTGTCAAGCATCTGCAAAAAGGCTGAGGATGGGAAGGGGTGTCATCCTGAAACACAACAGTGAACTGAAACATACATCCAAAGCCCACTAAGAATGGCTGTATCTGAACACAGTCAAGGTCATGCATTGTGCCAGACATAACCCTGACTCCACAGCAATAGTGAAGGCACTATGTGACCTCTAAGGGCTGTGCACATGAGCTGACCTTGCAATCTGGCAGAGTTGGGGGACATTTGTAGGGAGGAGTGACCGAATAATGGCAAGCGATGATGTGCCATGCTAGTATATCCCTTCCAGGAATAGTGACTGCTGTAGTTCACTTAACAGGTGCTGCAACAAACCATCATGTTAAGAGTGTGCACACTTATGCAACCCATATATTGTATGCATCTCAATCAGCATCTGCACAACTAACACATTTGTTTGAGACTGCATTTGATTGCACAGGTCATATGAAACATATCAGGTGTGTGTAATGTTAACATATGCAGTCTTGTGGCCTCATGGCATATCAAGGAAGAGGGTGGCATGTCAATAAGGGTGTGTACACTCCTCATAGCCACAGTAAGGTTTGAAGGTTGTCATTGTAATTGGATTTTATTGCGCATAAATGCACTGCTGATGATGAGATCTGCAAATCAGACGTCAGGCATTCACTATTGACATCTGTCCTCATTTCATCCCAGATATATGTCAGACAAACACATGGGGGCTGTGAGCAACAGAGCAAACATAACTGCCACACATATACACATTCAACAATGGTGCGTACACTTGTGAGATATGATGCACAGGACATGCCAGGGTGCTGCACACGTGCACAGCAATACTGTGTATATGGTTGTAGTGTGTTCCAGGGAAAGGGGCATCACCTACTAACACAACTCATGCATTACAGAGATGTATAATGCTGCTAACAGGGATTGAGTATAGCTGCAGTGCATGCTTTTGAGTGTCATATGTCATGCATGTTGACAGTTGGGTAATGAGAGGTCTGTGTAATATCTTTGTGCCACCTCACCTGTAAGCATGTGTGTGCATGTGTGCGTTTGTGTTTATGCATGTGTGTAGAGGTAAGCAATGATGTACAGGTCTTAAAGTACATTTTTTGTTTTCCCCTTACAGGTGGTGAGATGGGTCAGGGTTCCTTCTGCAGGCAAACTGACGTTAGTGCCCATACAGACTCTGACAATGATGATAGGTATGGTGAAGCACAGGTGGGGTTGTCAAGGGCTGAAGCTGTGTCATAAGTTGACATCCCACTGTTATCCACCCCATCCCCACACACAGTCACATTGCCTATACATACCCCATCACAAGTGGCCATAGTTGAGGGACAGTTGGTGGGTGGTGGCATGGGACAGGACAGTGTGGTGACTATGGCAAGTGTGTCTGTACACAGCAGCCATAGCCGGATGACTGGCAAGTTACCACACAGGCAGATGTACAGGGGTGCTCGTAGGAGGGCTGCTGGCCATCATGCCCCTGGCAGAAGTGCCACAGCAGGTGTATATATGTGTGTGTGTGTGTGTGTGTGTGTGTGTGTGTGTGTGTGTGTATATATATATATATATATATATATATATATATATATATATATATATATAAAAATATATATATATATGTATATATATATATATATATATATATATAAATACACACATACACACACATATATATATATATATATATATATATATATATAAATACACACATACACACACATATATATATATATATATATATATATATATATATATATATATATATATATATATATATATAAAACATATGCCCATAACATGTAGTGGAGTCACACCTCAGCACCAATCGTCACAACCTCTTAGTGCAAGGGGATGTCATGTAAGTATTGCACGTATAAATGTTGAATGTTGCTACAGGAACAGGGGTTGTGTTAACAGACATGTTGTGTGGGAAGTCACTTCTGATACTGACATGTACGCTATCAGTTACTGACAGACCTCATAAGATCATCATAGTGAAGTACCACACAAATCACAGTAATGATACTGTGGAATACAGCAGAGATATGACCAATAAACATGGACAGTCTGACACAATCTGGTCAGTGCAGAGGTATACACAGAACTCCTTAGTGCAAGACGTGTGGACCAATCCTGACAAAGTGGATGTTTACAGCAATGTAAATGGGGACATCACAAAAATACTGGAATAGATAAGCTCACACAGTTGATGCATTCACACAGCCCTGTCTGTCCTAACACATAGTAACCAGAGGAGTAAAGGTCCTAAGCCCACATACTTCACAATTGTTAGTGACATACATCTTTACAGCATCCCACTGCTTTGTCAGAAATACACAACAGTTATGGTGGCCAGGCAACAGTACATCTGACAAATATCTGGACATAACATCACACTAGGTAGTAAATACACTGAGCTGCTAGATATGTCACAAAGCACTGTACAAACTACAGGCATACTGCCACAACACTGACCAAAGTTTTCTATGGGGGAATACACATGTACTTGCAAATATAGCAGGCACTATAGGCATGTAACAGCATGGAGTAACATACACCAGTGTGAAAGTGCATACCCACAACCAGTCTGAATACAGTCACAGTCACATTATGGTAAGCCTAAGTAATATTATAGTATATGGACTGTGTGAACAAAACCACCCTCATATGAGCCACTCACACAGTAACCGAACATATAATGGGCCAATACACAGTATAGTCTGATGCCTAAGTGTGGTATGGGACGTGTCGGTCTGGCCCTACAAACATGTACGCTGATAGGGTACCATAAACTGGAGCAGCATGCAACATCAGATAGAACAGGACCAAGAACAATGACATCTACCACAGTCTGTACACAGGCCAAGTAACATATTCACAATACACACACTGTCAACAATCACCATAAGTACACAGACCTCACTATTGTACACACTACAACAGAATGTCCAAGTTTTGTCCTCAAATATAAGGACTACTATACATAACATGTCTAGCAGTCTGATATCTCACTGGCTTGTTATCAGGTATGATGTCAGTAAATAATGATGTACTGTACATTATGCACCTCTTACTGCATGACATATGGACAAAGGATGACAGACATTGGGGACAGAGGTACAAACACAGGGCCAGTATTGACATATTGTTGTGATAAACTGAGAAATGTTATGGTATAACAGGGTTTGTTGTGACGTATCTCTTCTGAGGGATATGAAGTCAGTAACTCACATGGATGTCACCATGTACTGAGTGCAATCATCAGAGTATGCTACTGCATTTCTAAATATAGGAAATGTGTGAGTAACACCACATGTATGACTCCAAACTCTGGATAGTCTGTAGATAGCCCTACAGGTGAGAGTTTCCTCAACCGCATAACACTGTCATGACAGACTTTAAATAATGTAGAACAGCCATATCCACACAAACCCTGTTAAACAAACATTACTTCAATTGTATAACAGCAATACTTACATTCTGTCCCCATGTCTGGAACATCCCCCTCCTGTTTGTTGGCCTGTCTCCACAGTGTATGTTGTAAGAGGTATTTCCAGCTACCCTCTGTGATGCTGTTTGTCCAACACCCACGTGAAGTCCTGCTCACAGTGAAGGAAAAGGGCCAACACCCACATGACATGCTTAGTTATAGGAGTGTGTTTCCATGCAATTGGCTGTAGGAATGATACCACAGCTGTTCCACATGCAATTAGCAAGTGGGGGACTGCAATTCATGCACAGGCCATCAGCTGATCATGAGCATTCCTTACAAAACTCAAGCTGCTGCCTATGCAAAACAGATGTACTTTTCCACATCCACCAGAGAGGAGGAGATAGAGAGAGAGAGAGAGAGAGAGAGAGACAGAGAGAGAGACAGAGACAGAGACAGGGACAAAGTAAGAAAGGAAGGGTGTAAGAGAGTAAGAGCCAAGCTTCTTTGTGTATGATTCGTGGGTGGAGAGTGGTATCTTGGTATTATAACAGTTGCCTATATTGTTTACTAATCCATACTGTCACATAGTAATTGCACATGGCTGTTCACATTTATGGCTGAGGATTGTCTACAACAACCTCTACAGTGTTTGAAAACTGTTGGCCTTGTAATGTGGACAATGGGACATATAGGTCCTCAATATAATGATGTAGCAAAACCCACACTGCAATGGACCCTGTCAGTACACAATCACCCCATCACCCACACAGGATACCAATGACACACTGAGGTCATGCTTGCACCTACATTGACAGCATGATACAGGTATTCAGTGGAGTTATTGGCATCTGTCCATACAGGGCATGTGTATAAGGTATGGTATTCCCTTTGTAGGTTACATTTGCAGACTCTACAGTTGTTGCAGGCATCCAGTGGGGAACATAGCAAAAGGACCACTGTAATCATTTATTTGCCTACTGTAGGGATGAAACCGGGTGTCATGTCCTTTTACTTGCTGGATAACACACAGTCAGGAGATGTAACACATCACAGTAGTTTCTGATGTCAGTGGCACTGTTGTGGTCAACAGGCATGTAGTCCACTGCAATCACACCGTGGTTACTATCTGTGAGGCAATATGCAGGGAACTACCAATATAGTGGTTGTTTCCAAGCCAAGTGTGTTTGTGCATGAGACATGGGTGGAGAGTGTTCTCTGAGTAATACAAGGGTTGCCTATATTGTTCATCAATCCATAATGTCACATGTAGGGCTATGGATTGTCTACAGCATCCTCTCTGGTGTTTGACATCTGTTGTCCTTGTAAGGTGGTCTTTGTGACATATACTAGGTCCTCAATATAATAATTTAGCAAAAACCAGCCCACAATGCATCCTGTTATTACACAATCAAAGCAACCTCCACACAGGATACTGATAACCTACACACACACACACACACACACACACACACACACACACACACACACACACACACACACACACACACACACACACACACACACACACTCACACACACACACTTTCACAGTTGCCATATCTGGAATTAGAACTTCTACCTAACTAGTATGTTACACTGTAGCATTACACAGTTATTGCACTCTTCACGGAGCTTATAGGACTGGCCCTTGTCCAAATGGGTATTTCGAAGTGACTGACATCAGCAGGCTTGCTAAAGTAGGGCAATGGTAGGTGTAGTGAGTGTGAATGGCCTCAAAATCATTGATCTCTACACACATACACATAGTTTCACAGTTGCTATGTCTGGGATTAGAACTCCTACCTAACTAGTATGTTACACTATAGCATTATGCAGTTATCACACATGTCACAGAGATTATGGGGCAAAGAAATGGCATGAGTGCTAACATGGGCTATGGGAAGTGCAGTGTATGTGAATGGGCCTTAAACCATTCCTCTGGAAACACACACACACACATACACACACACACACACACACACACACACACACACACACACACACACACACACACACACACACACACACACAACACTCAGTCACACACAACTTTATATTTGACAGGACAGGGCATACAAATAATAGATGAATACTGATGTGTACTATCATGTTACACAGTTATCACAAGCACCACAGACACTATAGGGCTGTGGACTACCAAAAGCAAATATCTACAGTGATTGACATCGGCACATCATGTGATAATGGCCCATTGGATGTGTTGTGGGTGGGACAGGCCTCATGATAGCAATCTCTTTGTCACTGTCTGCTTCTTTCTTCCTCACATCTCTGTATGTGTATGTTTGACCTATTATAGTGAGCTGGCCTTGGATATGAGTGAGTATTCATATCCAATGTGTGTGCAAAGCATGAATGGTGTGCAATGTGGTGTGTGTGCACTGACATCTGCGACTGACAGATATGTATAGTCCACTGTTGTTGTCAGATATGGGCTTCATTTCTTTAAGTGTAGGAGCCTGCCCAGTATGACCTTCTGTACTGAGTGTGTGAATCCATTCCAGGTAGGTTGTACTCCAGTGGAGGATTTTGTGTTCTACACCTACAGCTGGCAACCTGTTTCTGCAGGATATCTGTAGATAGGTTGACAATATGGAGTCACAATGGGCGAAAGATAGTGGGATACTGTAACTATTGTGTCTGTGCTGCTTGTGTTACATGGTTGGTGTTAGCAGAGATATTCAGACATTGGTACTGTTTTACACTGTGATGTATTATGTCATCAACTACTGACAGATATACTTATTTTCTCACAGTTATTTCCTGGGAAATACAAGATGAATGAAGCTGTGTCCAGTATTGTGTTCTGCAGCCTACATATTCTTGCACACTCTTGCCATTCTCGAGAGATAGCTGCAGACACTTGCTGATGGGTCTTTGTAAATGGTCCAGCACCTTGGTACTCTGGTGGCTGAGGATCCCCTGCTTGTACATCTATCAACATAAAAGAATGGCCATATCCTCGTGTCCATACCTCTCAGCTGTACAGATTCACCCAGGTTACTCAGAGGCAGGGCTCATATATCTGGTCAGTTCCCCTTCACATTGTGGTTTACGAGTGGGTCTGTAGCCACCCATTACTGGGTTTGCAGGCAGGGGTAGTATGGGCACACATCAGAGTTTCAGAGTTCACACACTCTACTCCATGGCGTCCATGCTTTTACACTCCCCCACTCTGTTATTCTATCCACTTCCTAACATTATGCGAATGACATCTATGAATTATCCCTATAGTTGTCCCTTCTTTCCAGCGTTATTTAGGGGTTGATCCACAGTTCATGCAGTAGGACATGGTGGGCATAGTACTGGGATTTGTCAATATGGCCTTGCATTTGTGTTCTGTGGACTGTGTTATGTTGTTAGTTGGGACCCCATGAGATAACTAACATTGGCAGTACAGGAGAGGCACACGTCTTTGACAGAGGACTGTAGGGCATTTGGTAGTGATGCAGGCCATCTGTAGCAGGCCAGTGCATTTTTTCACTCCTATAGTCACAGGCTGTGAGCCACTGGATTCCCCTGGGGTGACAGGGTAAGCGTGGGAGGTGTTAATGGCAATAGTTCCTGTCCATATTAATCCATTGCTCTGGATGCTGGCAGGGTGCTGCTTACAGCTAGGGACACACCTGCATGGGACAGTTCTTCAGCATGCTGCATTCTGTGGGTATTCCCATACAGAAGTGGGGGTCATATTGTACTCATTCCCAACAGCAGGGATATGACCTGTGATAAACCTGTGGCTGATGGTGGGGTGAGCTGAGTGCATGTGTGATATGGAAGCTTCTTGCAGCTGACTCACAGGTATATCTGGGACATTCCCCTTATGCTGCCTTGTGCGGGGACACAGGCAGTCTCTCATTACTTCATAACTGTGCTTTTTGTGGTCTGCCAGTGATTGGCCAGACTACATCAGTATTCCATACACCATAGACAACTAATGTACTGCTAACCTGTATGTACAATTCCAAAGGTGTGTGCAGCTGACAGTTACATTTTATGTACTCTGTTTAGGGTACTTCAACCTGTGTACTGTGTGTATGTCTGGGCCCATATTCATGGCATGTCCATCTTTCAGATGGTGACAGATATTGACATCTGAACAATGAATATGGGTGACTGCTGAATTGGGTCTTGCTGGGAGGCATTGGGGTTGGCACTGCACTTGTCAGAACATGGCCCTGTCATCGACAGTACTGGCCATAGGCCACCGGGACACAACCCTCCTTGCGTACATGCCGACCATTTCCACACAGTATACAACACACAACAACCTAATACACAGAGCCCTGCATATTGTACACATGCGACAATCTATCCTGTAAACTGGGCCAGCTCAGGTAATATGTGCTCCACTGTTATTAAACCCACACATACATGTTACTGCATTTCTATATAGGATTGTGTGGGGGGGGAGGCATAACTGACAACTGTAGACATTTGTTATGATTGTACTGGTATTTCAGGTACTCTGTTGGCTTCCATTTCATTTTGTATACTGACCTATCATGCAGACTAGAGGCATATCAGTAGAGTACAGATCTTAGGTTTTATTGACCTGCATTTCAGCTTCAGACTCCTTACCCTGCAGAACTAACATACAACTGGCTGACCTGTTGTAGTCTGCCTGTATAGGTCTGGAGGGGGGCTGTTCTCCACTGCCATTAATTGGAGGCCTTAGCACAGCCTTTCTTTATGGTCATCTACACCTCTCCTGCTAGCTGAGGCTGTTGTTGGGTATGTGAGCCTCACTGACATGCATGTGTGTGTCCTATGGACACACATTTGGGCTACCACATGTACTGCAGTGGGATTTGTCACCTTGTCTACTACTGCCTATTTTGTTGATACCAGTATTTGTTATGGATTTCATACTTCCCATATAGGTGTCCTCTATCTGCTGCCATCCCATTCAGCCACCTGATTCCCTTGGATGCTCACATCCATACCATAGCTACAATTATCAGAACATACTACTCCATTCAGCAATTGATAGGAAGAGTGACTTACCTTGTGGCTGTGCCAGTATTGAGTATGGTGTTGGAGGGCTGACTATGTTGGATGCACATAGTACACTCCCTATACATGGTAAAGCACAGGTAGTGTCATGTTTGGCATCCCTTTTACTGAATGTGCGAGGCAGAGAGAGGTGTCATTCCCTGGGTTCCTACAATGTCAGTGTATGTGCTATGCATTGCCTCTTTGCCAAAGCCTGGACATACTGGGCATGCCTCCTTCTGCCTACATGGGCAGGCTCAGGTTGTTCCTCTTCCAGTCACTCTGTGCCTGTGCTGGCCTTGGCAATGGTGGAGGGCTGTGTGGCCCTGCCCCGTGTTATTCCTGCTGCAGCTGTTTCCACAGGATCATATTGTGTAGCATGGCACGTACAATGAAAATTTGTGTACATGTAGCTGGAGAGTACTGCAAGGCTCCACCGGATATGTCCAGGCACCGGATCCATGACTTGAGCATCCCAAACACATGCTCTATTATGATTCTGGTTTGTGCGTGTGTCTAATTATGGAGTTCTTGTTTGGATGTGTGTGCATTTCTGATGGGTGTCATCAGCCAGGACTCCAGTGCATACCCAGCATCCCCCACTAGGTGGCCATATGAGATGTCCCCACACTGGCAAATCTCTGGTACAGCTGTGTCATATGCCAGATGTGAGAGTTGTGATAGCTTCCAGAGCTGCCAGCACACACATTCATTATTCATATTAGACATAGCCCTTCGCTGACCCTCTTCAAGTGAAATCTGGACACGTGGATGGGAAATCGCAAATTCAGCCCTGGGATCTCTTCTGTGTCCCTGCTAGACAGAAGCACAGTAAACTAATCTTAAAAGGGTACCTTCTGTTACCTACTTTACAGAGGCACAGTAGGCTAATCTAATAGGGAGGCAGAAGCCAAATACACTCTGGCTAGGCTTATAAATGCCCTAGGGCAGATTGCCTAGTATCTACCTATGAACCTATGAACCTATAATGCCCTGGGCATCGCACCTGACCTGGCAGTTGATGGAGGGGAAGCCCTTTCAGTTTATGTAGACCCTACCCTGCTCACCAGGTGGTGCTTTGATGTGTATGTGTGTGCAGTCTATAGCACCCACTACCTCAGGGTATTCTGCTATTTGGTGGAAGAGACGCATATTGCTGGGCAGTGCCTCATGAGTGTTGGGGAAATATATGTGCTCACTACATGTGCTGACATGGCATCCAAGATCTGGTGGAGTAACCTGGATGCTGATGCCTGTGAGATCCCCATGATATCCCCAGTTGGCCTTTGGAAGGTAACTGTGGTTAATATTCTTAAGCCTACACATACCTTGGTATCCACTGGAATGGGTTCCCCTCTGTTGGTTCTGTGTGTGAGGCGTGGCCGGCACAGCTCAACAATTTGCTGTAGGATGTCCCTGTCCACCCTGTAGCGCTCCACTATCTCCAGCTCATGTAGCCCCTGGTAGGTTACCCTGGGTCTGTACACTCTTCTCCTTCCCCTCACTGTGGGTTGGTCATCAGCATTCTCATCCTCACCACCCTCAGCCTCTTCCACATATTGATGTATGAAAGTGACAACAGCCCCTATCATTTTGTTAGTTTTCTCAGTTAAAATTTCCCCGTCTGTGTACACTAGTGGTGTAGAGTTTGTGGGAAAAAACAGAGTGAAAGGTGTTTGCATAGTTTATAGTAGTGTGCTGGGCTGGGCTGCTGCCTGTGTAATTGGCTGATTCTGATACATTTGACCTGCCAGCTATGCTAGTTCTCCTTGATTGCCTTTCTACTGCTGTTTTCCCTTCCCGTTGCCTTCCCGTTTAAGCCCCAAGGCGGCTGCGCATACCAAGTACTCAGATGTGAACAGAGCTGGCATTTCCTGTTTTTTTTTTTTTTTTTTGTTTAAAACCTGGTGTGCGGTGCACACACCTATTTAGGCAATGTAAACACTGTTAGGCAGCCTCAGACACACACCTCTTCCTTAGCTGTGCTTAGCTAAGGGCAAACACGGGCCACAGAGCTCCAATAAGCTTACAGTATGCATGACACTCCACTTTATGAGGTCATCTACCTTTTATGCTTATACCATGGTGTTGCTGCACCTACACGGTTGGGTGCAAGCTAACAGTGAGGGGAAATCTGTGATTTAGTATCAGTCCCCTCATTTGCATAAAACTGACTGCTAATGTAATGCATGGTTACAAAACTGACACTCAGCCTTCCCACTTAGCAACCACTATTCCATGGTATTGTTGTGTAATGCATGCCATTGACTATTATGGCAGAATGCTGATTTTGGTTTAAAAGCTTATTTCCAACTTTTTTTCTTATTTTCGGGCCAATCCCATTTGCGCACTGCTGCTCCATGCTTAAACTGCTGAAATCAGCCAAAAAAAAAAAATTAAAGTTATTTGGCCATTGTCATGCCTGCTACATTGAATACATGCTTTCTTTGGAGCTGTCATGCCTCCGTTTTGTAATTTGCAGAAATGTATTTGGCTAGTAGCCGAATACATTTCTGCAGGTTACATTATTCCTGCAGAGATGGCTGCCTGCTTCCTGGATCACTAATTCACCTCATTTGCATTGTTTTCACCTGCAAATGGGGTAATTAGCATACAGGAGCTGCGTCCGTGCAGGAATAGTGTAGAAGTGCTCGTGCATGTCGTCCAATAGCTCTTGCAATATTCCAGCACACCATGCAGAGCTTGCTGAATCTGGGGGACTGTCTGTAAAGACACTGCCCTTTTTTGAAATGCTGTATTGGTGAGTTTGTAGAGTCTGATTAATATGACCACTAACAATTAGCAATGATCATGCTTCTTTTTGCCTTTCTAATGTGTGTGTGTGTGTGTGTGTGTGTGTGTGTGTGTGTGTGTATATATATATATATATATATATATATATATATATATATATATATATATATATATATATATATATATATATATATATATATATGGATAGCTAGCATTGGTCAGAAATTCCCAAGGAATACAGAAATTCAGCATATTTGCTTTATGTGTATAAGGGTAAGCTCTCATCTTTCTGTTACAGGTTGACAGGTTAATTAATATATTTTATTGTGAATGATCGCTCATAATGGCACTCGCCCGTGTGTGTGTGTGTGTGTGTGTGTGTGTGTGTGTGTGTGTGTGTGTGTGTGTGTGTGTGTGTGTATGTGTGTGTGTGTTTCAATTCACTTTAAAAATACTTACAGTTCTAAAAAATCCTTATGAAAATATATCATTTTAAATAAGTTATTTATAAATTCACAGTGACTTGCACAGAAATCAGTTTAGTGCAGCGCTTAATTGGCAATGCACAGAAAGCTCATGAGGTGTTATGATTTTCCAGTTCTACAAATACTGGTTTGTGTCTAATTTAAGAGATGAAAAATGTTTGTAAGGTAATGACACTGAATGCATAATTATTACTTTATGGCAACATTTGCTTTGTTTGAAAAAAACAAGGAGGGATAATCTGATGTTGACACTTCGACAGGTTTAAGTGTCTTGAAGAATATGGTAACAATTGCTTAAATTTCATTTGAAGTCAAATTTATTTCCCTTGCATCTCTATGATGTAACCAGGAATAATCTGCCACAGATTCAAAAGTGAGGCACCTATATAAAGATGCTGAATATGAGGCTATTCACTACTGCGGCTGGAAGTTCAGTTCCAGTACTGGATTTGAACAGCAGTACTATGTTTAAGAAAATCTGGTATCAGTTGCTGATTGTATGAGATGAAAACAGCTGTAAGTAGAATCCAGTATACAGAGGATTTCTGATCATAGCCAAGTTATTTTGTGTTTGAGTCATGGATGTTGGGAAGTTCATCTTGATAGTGATGCCCAAGAAGTGAATCTTGGCATCCAGGTTGAGAACACATAATGCCTTAGTCTTCATCACAGACTCAATCATAACTCTTTGAAGTACATAGATTGTCATCTTCTTTGATGTATTATTAGTTACAGAAAAAAGTGCAGGAGCAAAAAACGTGTCTCATCTTTGAAAGAGCAAACCACTTAACATTGCCACACATTTAACAGTCAGAAGCTAATTGCAATTCTGATGGACAAACAGTTTTAAAAGCTGTTAAAATAATTCAGTCTGCATTTTTATGTGAGACTACAGCATACCAGCTTTTAATTCTTCACCATAAAAGTCTCTTTGCTGAGCATAAAAACAATTTTGATATCAGACAGGTATATGACATTGTATGTAATACAACTTAATTGCAGCTTCATTATACTGTGCTTAACCACTGACTAAAATGGATAGTTATGCTCTATAATGAGATGCAGATCAGAGTTTAAAAATGATCTGTATTTGACAGCTTTGGCTTTTTCCTTCTCTGCAGCTAGTTACACATTTTTATGACATTCCTTGTTTTCATATGGGTTTTCTCCTGGTACTCTTGTTTCCACCACATCCCAAATACATTCAGGAGGTGGATTGGTTAATCTAAATTGTTCCTTGGTGTATGTGGTTATCTTTTTCCATTTCCTATTTACTTATAAACTCCATGTATGGTACTGTTCATGAGATTGTCATAGAAGATAGGATGCAATTTATACACCTGGATTCATGGATATCTTTTAATTGTGCACATTCTCCACTTAGAAATGTACAACTGAAGAAAAAATAAAACATGGGGTGGTACTCATAGACATTCTGCAAACAAATGAAGGCAATCTGAGCTGTTTGCACATTTGAGTAGCATAGGAGCATTTCATAGAGGCTACTTATGCTAATCTGCAATGACCTTGAATAAACTTAAGCAAATGAACAAAAAATAAGATGTAAATCCTCATATGTTAATAAGCTCTTCTCAAACCTGTTTGCATTTCAGAGTCAGTATTTGATGCATTTCCAAGATATGTGCAGATTCGTTACAAAATCAGGAATAATACCTTTTAAATTAGTAAAGATGCTTTCCCTTGCTGCCAGACTATCTATTTCAGTGTGCACTGCGTGTCTTTTTCAAGCCAAATCCATTTGCATCCAGAGATGTTCACCAACCAAGAAGGTGACTCACTCATCATAATTTTGATCATCAGGAAATACTTGACAGATTTAGAGTGGACAGGCATATTTTAAGGATCTTACTAAATATGTATGGCCCCTACAGGGGTACTGGGGTGATGCGTGGCCTTCTTAGCCCTGTGGATACTGAGTATGTATCTTCTTCTTTCAGCTTTTCCAGGTTAGGGGTCACCACAGCGGATCACCTGTCCACTCATGATTGGCAGTGGAGTTTTACAGTGTCGAGTTGCCAGCCTGGTGCCCAACCTTCCACAGAAGGCACACACATGCACACACTCACACTTAGGGACAATTTAGAGTGTCCAATCCACCTACAGCATGTCTTTGGGATGTGGATGGAAACTGGAGCACCCAGAGGAAACCCACGTGACCACAGGAAGGACATGCAGACTCCGCACAGAAGGCACCCCAGCCGAGGATTGAACTGGAGAACCTCTTGCTGTGAGGCGACTAAATATGTATAATCCTTACTATACTTGTCACAGGGACCTTCTAGGGACAGACTGAGGATACATGTGTATCTCACATGCTTTTGCTAACCTCAGAAATGTATTTAAACAGATTATGCAGAATGACAGAAGTGAAACCTAGAGAATGCCAATCTTTGTTTACAACAGCTACTGTGCAGTCTTTTCTTCTGTATGATACACCATGATAAACTTAAGCAAAGCAGACAGTAACACAAAAAAAAAATGTAAAAACGGTCAGGTGAAAAAAAATCTAAAACCAATGAAAAAATCAACTGAAAAACTCCAACAAAAAATTGGAAAGCCACTTTATTCATTAAGTGCTTTCATCCACAACATAGGTTCATAGGTTGGTACTAGGCTATCGGCCCTAGGGCCTATACAAGCCTAGCCATAACAATTCCTTGGCAATTTCTTCCCACAGTATTTACTTCCCTGGAGCCCTGTCTAGCAGGGCGACTGACATGATCCCCGGGGTGAATTTCCTATCTACCATCCAATCATTAAGGTTCCTTTTGAAGAGGGCCAAAGAGACACTCTGCTTGGCATGTATAGGCAGTCTATTCCAGAGTCTGGGGAATCTCTGAGTCAAGAACCTATCCCTCCAGCATGTTTTGTTCATTGTGATGACAAGGTTTAGATCCCTGGAGCGTGTGTCTCTGAGGGATTGGGATTTCTTTATGTGTAGCATGTCCAACAGCTCTAGGTTTGAATGCCAGACCACAATTTTTTTAAACTACAATGATCCAATGAACAGCTGACATCAATTAAATCATTAAATAAACATTTAAAGGTACAAAAAATATTGCAGTATAAATAACTCTGTATCACTTAATATCAATACTAACTTCATCTGCCACAGTGTTTCTCTTATTTCAACCACATTCTTATAACAACCCCATCTATAATCTAAAGGTACACATTCTGACAGAAAAATAAAATTTCTTAAGTAAACTACAAACCAATGTATGTTTACATAGAATTATTTTCATCCTTAATCCCTATAGAATAAAGATGTTCCTGAATTCATTTGAGTAGCCTATGTGTGGTTATCCCAATATATAAAGTATTATATATCAATATATATCATCCCAGCAGTATTACAATTCACATGTTTGTGTATATATCTATTAAAATGTGGTCGAACAATATTAGGTCCTTCTAACACAAAAGTACAAACATTACAAAAACCATATTTGAACGTAACTTTCTGTTTATTTGTAGCTAAATTAGGTATTTTCTAAAAATGCTTTTATGACTCTATTTTTTTTTTTATATTCAAATATTGGACCAGAATTATCTATTTTCTGCAAATCAGGATTACATTTTAAAATGTTTCAGTTTTCTGATATCACATTCCTAAGACTTAAACTATCCACTGCCAGTTGCAAGACAAAGGCATTCTTATAATCATTATTATAATGTTTACTACAATTAATTTTACTAGGAATGCCTGCCATCAATATAGGAGGAAAAAGTCATTTCTTTTACTTTTAATTTCATTTGCAGTGGACTCTAGTTTATATCTACTATATCCCCTAAAACAAAACATCTCACTCAACTCATTAAGAGCTTCAGAAAATATTTCATCATCCATAGTAAGCCTAAATAACCTAACCATTTGCCACTGAGGTATGTTATTCTTAATTAAACCAGGGTATGCACTAAATAAATGGAAATAATTATTTGTAAAACCTACTTTACGTTAACTCTTACTAGCAAATTTATAATCATCGCATGTTAAGAAAATGTCTAAAAATGGTGCAGTAGATCCAACGTAACCTAAAACAAAGGTCAACAGCAAATTGTTCAATATCAATATATGAACCATCAGTAATGGACATTCTCTAGGTTTTATAAAAACAAATATATTGTTTAAAAAAAAGTCAAATTCATCAGCATTTGGGATTCCTAACATCCCATAACGAGATTCACAAATGATGGCGCTACAGAAGCACCCATAGCCACACCTCTCAACTGTTGATAATATTTGCTGTTAAACATAAAAAAAATATTTTCCAACATAACTTCCATTAATAAAGTGCTAATCATATTATTCTTGAAATTAGTCTTACTAGACAAAAACTACATTAAAAACTCTAAACTTTTCCCACTAGCAGGAATACATGTATACAGAGATTTCACATCTAAAATGATTAAGGTGGATTGACTAGTACCAAACTGAAATGTTCCTAAAGAATCCAAACAAATCCCAAGAATCCTTAACATTCTGCTGCAGGAGATTAAAAACTGAATCCAAAAATATTGATTTTCTCTTAGTAATACTACTAGAAGCTGAAACAATAGGCCTTAAGGGAAGTTGCTGTAAATGTCATTTAGGAATGCCGAAAAGTATAGCAATTCTAGGAAACTCCACCACCATGAACTGGTAAATCTCAGCAGTGATATATTCAGTAGCAAACCAATCTAACTACATGGCTCTAATATATTTCTGTTTAGTATGAATGTCCATTAAGGAAACCGTCCTATATTCAAACATGTTCACTAAAATATAATCTGACTAGTACATAATAACCAGTCCACTACCCTCATCTGCCTTAATAAATCTTAAATCCTACCTTCTATTCAACCCCATTAACACATCTTTCACTTTTAGTAAGATTAAAATACCTGTTATTGCCCTTCTTATTACACAATATCTTTTTCACTGGAGCCATGAAATAATGTCTGAATACTACACTGCAAGGGAAGATTAAATGCTGTTAATTTTTTGAATTTCATAATGTTGTGTTCAAAAATTCCATGTCTTTAAAAATATACTGTAAATTCAATTTACAACAAAACAATTATAATCTAATAAAGTTTGGGCCAAATCAGCCCACTGGCTAGGTATAAACAAAAAACCTTTATTGAGTAAACTTAGCTGTTCATTGATTAAAGTCTAATCAGTAAAATTATAAACATTACCAGCTACTGGTATAAATCTGTCCAAAGACTCAATCGTTTCTACTTGCTGCATCTCCTGCTTCCTCCTTTCCCTTTGTAGGATCCCTTTTCTATGGGGAAGGACATTCCCTGTTGATGTCAATGAAACTCCAGAGAATGAATAACCTGGGGTTCCAGATTTGCCAGTCTTTCCGATCTCCACAGTTGACCTGCATAAAATAAATATTATTATCTTCACAATTATGGGTGGAAAAATGAATATCCCAACTGTTTTCATTGCCACAAACATCTTTCAAGGAGATACTGCATTCTTTGTACTGCCAAGTAGGTTGACATTTTGTTTCCCTGTGTAAAACAAACCGGAAGGGGACAGGTGGTACCTTTATTATATGCAGTGATGTCTTTCAATATTTTTTTCTTTTTCTTCTCAATAATAGTAAGACCAGATATGCGAACACTGGTAAATATACAGTCATAGAATACTAGACCTGTTTACCTAATAACAAAGGGAAAATCTGCTTGTCCAGATCTGATAATTCTGTGTTCAGACATCTAATCAATTGTTCATTTTGGTCTAAGAGTTGCAACAACTCCAACCCCCTGTTATTAAAGAAATCTACCAATTTGGTATAAAAAGTATCTTGGGGGATTTATTATGGAACTTATAGATTCTAAGACCTTTTATAACAATCTTAGTTGAAATACATTAATGGAAGTAATAATTTTCATAAATAAGACTCTGACATTTAACTAGTTTATTTTCAAATGTTCTTAATAGAGCTTTCAGCCCCCCAAAACCACTATTGCTGTTACCAGTACCATGCACTGAAAAATATTTAATTATTAAAGGGGTTGGACATATTGGCAAAAACAAATGTCCCACACCAGTACTTATACCTACAGCTGATTCAATAGGTTCCATAACTGTAAAAAATGTTTTATGACCACTACTCCCAACAACTAAATCAACCATAACAAACACAACCTGAGAGGTGGTGGGAACATACTGTTAATTCAAAAATAAGGGCAGTCACAGTTTGAGTCCTTCTAAACTAATTTGTATATCCACAAATGGTGAATGCATGTCATCCAGAAAGGAATGTACCTTTAAGGTCGCCTTCCCATTATTTTTTTTGATACGATGCCATACCCAATCTTCCAGCAAACTAAAACCACCAACATAAAAAAAAAAAAAAAACTAAAAAGGGTCAGGTGAAAAAAAAAACAAAACTAAAACTAACAAAGAAATCACCCGAAAAAACACCAAAGAAAAAACTTGGAAGCCATTTCATTCATTAACTACTTTCAACCACAAGGGACTTTATTAGAATACCAGACCACAATAAACTATTATTTTTAAACTACAATGATCCAATGAACAGCTAACATCAATTAAATCATTAAATAAACATTTAAAGCTACAATAAAGATAGTATTATAATATAAATAAATCTATATCACTTAATATCAGTACTACTTTATATAAATTTTTATTATGTAAAAATACATTTAATATTAATTGTCTCACATAACCCTGGAAACTTATCTGCTTGTAACTTCATTTGTCACAGTGTTTCTCTCATTTCAAGAAAATTCTTATAACAAACCCCTCTGTAATCTAAAGTTACATGTTATAAAACAGTAAAATAAAAATTATTAAATAAACTACAAACCAATGTATGTTTATGCAAAGCATTATTTTCATCCTTAATTCTTAAAGAATAAATGTGTTCCTTAATTCATTTTGCAGTAACTTCTTTGACATTTAATGTTTTCCAGCCAAGAATTGACAGTGATAATCTGGTATAAAAAAATTCCTCTTGTTTTCAGAATGTTTTTTTACCTTCATGTGTCCTGCTTTGGTTATAAATATTTTCATCTCAAGACATTTTAGTTTACTGTCTATATTTGAAGGTCATATTGTTAATATGCTTTAGAAATGGTTAATTAGCAAGTCTCACAACAACCTTGATAAATTAATTTCTGTGATATTTTTCCCAGAATGTTCCCATTCTTATCTAGAGGTGACAGGGAGTCGGCATCAAAGACTCCTTCTACCACATGCATAATTAAACATCTTAATCTCTGGAACTTAGCTATTATATATATACACTAAGTTGTGAGGACAAGGTTTATATTCACACATAGCTTGTATTACACTTATGTTCTGTAGTGCAACAAGTTTGAAACCTATCTGTAAGCCAACCCAAGCAAACACATTTTATGTCTGAAGGTATTCCTAGCACCATAAGTAACAACTGACTTGTGGGTCTTTGTAGACACATATTGTTCAATTGTTTAATTGTTCAGTCATTTATAATAAACTCTGTTAAGGCCAAGGGCCATGTATAACACAGACTCCATATCCATAGACAAAGCTCTACACCCTACCCATGTGCCTAAATTCTTTTTAAACAATTGCAATGAATGTGGTTGACGTACAACTAAAGGGAGTCTATTACACATGCAAACAATAACTAGGATGAATACCTAGATTTCAAGACAGTCCTACATCTTCCCACTTTATAAGTGTAACATATTCCTCTACTGTTTATACATGCATTTGTCAGTTCTAAGTTCAAAAACAGGTTTAACTCTTCATTCATAAGGGTTTTGTATGCTATGCATAATTTGCCTCATAGGTACCTGTAGTTGATAGAAAACAGTCTCAAAGTTTGTGATGTAGAGATGTAGGAATTTCCCATGACCTCTATGACTCTGTTAATAAACTTTTGTTGTATACCCTCATGTAATAATAGAAAGCATTTGTTAAACATGCAAAACAACATATGTACAATAATTGGTTGAACAAATGTTATAAATTATTTTGTTAAAAAATTCTTTATTCTTTATGTCAAAGCTCCTAATAATTAACCCCAAAACTCTAGAGGCACTTACTTTCATATTTTGAATGTGTCTCCTATAGTTAAGTTGTTATTCAATATTATGCCCAAATTTTTATATCCCATCAGCTTGTGTCCTAATTTAATAGCATTGTTGATATTTATTTTCTACAATATAAGAACACCACTTTTTTCAGTATTAACTTTCACATCATGTTGTTTTAACCAAAGTGTAATCTGCTTCATATACTGATTAAAGCAGTCAATATTTTTAGAAACAGTAATCACACATCCCATCTTTATATCATTGGAATATTTACCCATCCATACCTTTTGAAATCTTGATTTTAATGAGAAGACTATGTTAAACAAAAAGGGGTCCAGTACTGAGCCTTGAGGAACACCTCTGCTCACACTGAAACAGTCAGATATATAATTCTGAATTTTAACTCTTTGTAATATATCATCCAACCAGTTAGCAACCCAATGTACCAAATAAGATTTAATTTAATGCTTATTCATTACATCGATGATAATATGACGCGCTATACTGTCAAAGGCTTTGGAAAGATCTGTGTAAACAACTATTGCTGCCAAAGACACTGGTGCATAAAATTAACCAGATTAGTGAAAGTAGAGTGATTCCTCTTCCTCATGAAGCCAGGTTGAGTTATATCCATTAAACTAACTGGAAGTGCTTGTATACTAACTGTTAATAGTTACCTCTCCAAACATTTGCCAATAATTAAATTAAGACTGATTAGTCTATAATTCATAATACTGTCCACTGGTCCTCCATTATGAATAGATATTACATCCGTGGATTTACAGCTAGATGGTACATCGATAGCCCGGTAATAATATTTTATTGAATAAATAATAGATGCAGAAATAAATTTACTGCAGGTTATTCAAAATAAGCCAAGGAAATTGTCAGGAACCATTCCATTGTCTTGTTTAATACATCCTAAGGAGTACCTAATAGAGTTCAAACTAATAATGGGACGATCATATATGCCACAGACTGGTATTCTCACATCTGGCTGATCATTTACTTCTATTGTTTTACTCATCTGAAAGTATTTATTAAAAATATTTTCTAATTTAGTTCCTGCATAGATTGTTTCCTTATCATAGTGTATTAGACCAAATTTTCTAACCTTAATCCTTGGGTGGTTAACATAGCAATAAAAATTCTTCATAGAGTTTGATGACAACATCCTCAATTCAAGTTTCCTTTTTGTCAAACTTAAATAATTCTGCCCTTAATCCTCTACTGGCCAAATTATATGCCCTTTTAGCAATTCTATTCTTATAGTTTTTCTAGATGATATAATGTTTTTCTTTTTCCTAAATAGCTTTGAATCAGTTATATTCCATCAAGGGTGTACATCTCTTCCATGTCCTCTAGAAATAATATTTTTACACTTATCAAGGTGTGCTCTAATAATACACTCAAAATTGTTCCAACTAAAAATAGTCCCATCCTCAACTAAATTAGCTTGATTGACTGCGATAATTTGGGAGATTGTTTCTAAATCAAATATTAATGACTTATCATATACAATCCTTAAATGAGATTTAATATATTCACTTATCCTAAGCAGAAATTCAAGAGTATTATGGTCAGAGTTCCCAAGCAGATGCAACTGTTTAATGTTAAATAACTTATCACTGATATTAGTAATACATCCACAGTATTAAGTAACTTAGTCAGAAAGTCAGTTAATTGAATAAAGTTGTTAATCATACAAACTTCCAAAAATTCTTCCTCTACATGTAAACCAGTTGTTTCTTCATTCCATTTAATCCTAGGGTAGTTAAAATATCCTAATATGATATCATATTTTACAATCTCATTTAACTCAGTCATGTATTGACACTGTTCATTAATTGACATGGGTGGGCATTTGTAACAGGCTAACAGATATATAGGGTTAACTGTCCCAGTAACATACAGTTCTAGAAACAAAAAAATCCAGAATGTGGTCAACCACAATCACTCTTACTGGTACTTCACTTATCACAAATACCATCACCCCTCCCATCTTACATTCCCTCAAACAATAATATGATAAATAACCATGAAGTGAATCTCCTTTACATCCCCATGGTTCACTAACCACTATTACATTCTATCTTTCTTTCATGCAAATAATTTATAGCTCATTTATTTCCCGATTCAGACTCCTAACATTTCTATAATAAATGTTCAGTTCTTTCTTTAATGTTCCTTAAACATTTCTAACTGCATGGCCTGTGAGGAGTCGACAAAATACCTCACAATACCACAGTACGTTTTACCCATCAATTTACCCCCATTATAACTTAGATGTAGACTATCATTACCAAACAAATTCTCATCTGCCTTAAATTATTCCACAATTTAATAAGATCTGCTTCCATGGAATTACAGAAATTGCCAAGCCAACTGTTAGATAACATCACTTTTCTGTACTGGAAGTCTCTTAAAGCTAAAGAGGGCAAGATTTCTGAAAAGCACAGACCAACATCATTTACCATACATATCTCATAAATATCTTGTAGTGTCCACACATATGCTTCAATGGGATTTTGTTTACGTCATTAACACCCGTATGTATAGTGACAAAGTCATAAGAATTCCTACTTTTTAGCAATGTTTGTAAACCTGTATAAATATCCTATCATTTACTCCCACTTAAACTAATACCTGTTACCTTTCTCAGTCTTTGCCACACAGTGACCTGATGCATGTCCTTATCATAGAATCACCTACTACTAATACACCTGACGTCAGCTTTCCTAATCACTCATTTTGTTTACAACCAATCTATAAATTTCCTAAATTTTCTGCTACTGCTCTTCTTTCAAACCTATTTTTCCCTTGCTATAATATCTAGACTATTTTCCAAATGATCACTGTCCCTTCAAATTCCCTTCCATTCTCTACTCTTAATGTTATCTGGCCAATAGCTAATTGACAAGAATCAGCGCTCCCATCTTTAACAGCAGAAGCAGAGAAACCTGTTGGCGTCCCTGTATTTTCAGAAGGTTTGCACATTTGTCGGTTTCCTCCTTGCTCCCATTTTCATCAACAACAGTCAATGAAAAACCCATTTGAATTCCCACATCTTGTGTGTGTTTTATACAATTTATTGTCATTAAACAATTGTCTGTTTGAATCTTCTGATGCATAATCTGGACTTATTTGATTCTTCCTTCCAGAAACACCTTCTCTAAATTATCCATTAAATCAAAGTGATTTATTTTCATGTTATAATTTCCCCTTAAACTCAAATCTCTTTTCTAAGACTTTCTAATTCAATCTCCACATCACCTAAATTGCAGTCTTTTATACCCATATTATTACCTCTATCTACAAACTGTTGCTTAATAAAAAATAACACTGCACATCCTAAAGTGAAAGGACTATAAAATAAAAGAAAATGAAAAATGTAAGACAATCTTCTCCTCAAAAAGTGATTGTAGCTAAGCATTTGTTAACGTTTCCATGTGTTCAAATATAGTACAATACTAACAAAAAAAGATTACTTACAATCTAAATAAGATTCATCAATACACTTATACCTGCTGTACCTGTCATACACATCACTCTTTGGTCCTAGATGCACCTTAGCTTTTCAAGTGACCACTCTGTGTTCACAACCACTCGCATAGACTACCAGGTAAAATAGTTGAGCTATCCAATGTCAACTAGTGATAGCACAAGCTTCATCCCCACCCCACCTTTAAAGTGAGTAAAAGACAGGTAAAAGTAAAAGATTCCAAGATACTGTCATCCAATATTCCAGCATTATAAACTGCAAAGGCAAGTATTATAGGATTTTGTAATTATCCAATGGCCCATAGTATTATTTCCTGCATAAGTCAATCAACTCAGTGTATACATTTATTTTTATTATTACTGGGCACATGTATATAATTTATTACAGAACTGCAAGGCATAAACATTTTTTCCACTGTTGGTCATACTGTTTGTTCACTGTGATTAACTCAATGATCACATTACTGAGGAAAATTTGCACGATTTAAATGCAGCCATACTTTATAAAAACACAAAATGTCCTGCATGAGAGTTTTTTTTAAGAACATTAAAACTGATTAAAAGTTTTAGCCAGTCTGTCTAAGTACTCATGGCCAAGTAAAAATGTAGAATCTCATGAGTATGTAATATATTATTTTCCCTACATATGATTAATCCAAATATGCTCTCACAAAACAGTCATAACTTCTTCTTCTTCTTTTTCTTTCAGCTGCTCCCATTAGGGGTCGCCACAGCGGATCATCTGTTTCCATTTCTTCCTGTCCTCTGCATCGTGCTCTGTCACACCAACCAGCTGCATGTCCTCTCTCACCACATCCATAAACCTTATCTTAGGCCTTCCTCTTTTCCTCTTACCTGACAACTCCATCCTTAAAATCCTTTTCCTAATATACCCAGCATCCTTCCTCAGCACATGCCCAAACCAATGCAATCTCACCTCTCTGGCTTTGTCTCTAAACCATCCAACCTGGACTGACCCTCTAATATACTTATTCCCAGTCCTGTCTATCCTCATCATACCCAGTGCAAATCTTAGCATCTTTAACTCTGCCACATCCAGCTCTGACTCCTGCCTTTTTGTCAATGCCACCGTCTCCAATCTTTATAACATAGCTGGTCTCATTACCCTCTTGTAGACCTTCCCTTTCACTCATACTGGCACTCGTCTGGTACAAAACAGTCATAACTGTATAATAATAATAATAAATCTAAGATAATTTCTTCCTTTAGCTGCCCACATAACTACTGATTTATATCATTAGATGCTTAATTACTGCTTTTCAGAAAATAGCATTTGTACAATTCTGACTTCTCCCATATTGCAGCTGGAAGCCATTTACACTTAGCAGAGATAATAGAGGATTATGATTGAGTCTTGAGAGGTGAATCTTGGCATCCATATTGTGAACACATAATGCAGGATAATGATTAGAGACCTGTCCATGATTCTTTGTAGTGCATGCTATTTTATTTGCTCTGTGTACTTTGGGTTACAGAAAAAGGCTCCCTATTGAAATGTCAGCACTCAAAATGCCAAGTGCCAACAAGCTGAAAGCAGAAAATTGCTCTTCTCCTTAAAACTTCTTTTTGCATGGGGGGGGGGGGGCACCTGTGCCCCCAGAACGTACATATCAATTCCAAGATTGCCATACCTCAGAGAAAATGTAATATTCCAAGAAATGGTATCTTGGACTTAGTATATATAAGTCTGTTCTCACTGTCATTCAGTCTCCGTATTTCATGGCTTGGTCTAGCTGGTCCAAACATTTCAAATGGCGAATGAAAAAAAGAAAGTGTATCAGCTTTGAAAGCTGGTAAAGCCCTTAGCGAGTGCCGTCAAACAAAGAGTAGCAGCAGATCTATCAGCTTATCTTTATTTATTTATTATTTTTTTTTGTGAGTGGGACAAAGATTCAAAACCAGGAAGCATTGTTAAATATTGATCTAATTCTCTTAAATTGTTAACAGAATGACAGGGTTTGCATCAACATGCATTGTAAACAAGAAGTGTGAAAGTTTGCTTGTGGCATTTTTGACTGATTTAGCAGAAAATGAAAGAAGCTTACAAAGGACAAGGCAAAAATATGAGCTGAGCAAAGGGACATATGATAGGCATAAATAACAGGCATAAACAAAGATGTTTCTGCTTCTGTCACTGTCATTTGTTGGCTGGCACTGTCAGTACTTACTGCTTCATGTGAGACCTGATATTAGCAGCACTAAGAAAGGTGATTAACAATTTTTAAGCAGTTTTCCAAGCATTGTTAATTTTCAGTCTTACTCTAGAGTAGAGCTCACTGTCTTTTTCTTGATATTGGAGTGTAATCATCACACTCCATGTACTACAAAATGTTTAATGTTTCAGTTTAGTGTCATCAGCCCTGGTATGTACAACACAACTCTTACTGACAGCTATACAATAGCATCACATTAATTTTATCTTGACTCAAGATTACTGCAACATTATTATTTCTGTAATTGCAACTCTTGCTACAGTGAAAGTATAGTATGATGTATTTATTGTAGATTAACAGATCACATTACTTTCATACATAACTCCTCAGTTTGAATGCACTCACTTTAGTCATTAGAAAAATATACACTGCAGCATGTTTAAAGCATTCTTGAAGAAGATAGCATTATCTCAGCTTTCTGTATTTTTATCACCTACATAAAGATCTGTAAACTGTTGTAAAACTATTATACAGTCTGAAGATATCTGAAATACTCAGGCAGTAAATCATTAAACAGCTTTTGCTCTTCTGTTGGTTTAGAGAGTCACATGCTCTCGCAGTTTACTAAATTTCATGAAAGCTTCTACAGTCAACCGTGTATCTTTTGCCATACTTTGAAATACAGCTGCTAATTACGAAACTTTAAACAGGAAATGCAATAAGTTTTAAACTTGTTAATTATTCTTTTGTAGGACTGGGATTGTGCCAGATGAATGTGATGAAGGCATGCTATACTTTTATGAAAATACTTATTGCTCTATTGAGTACATACCCATTCTGGATTTTACATTTTTGCACTCAGTTCTACTCTTGAATAATTTTAACAAGGTCGGCTGTGAAAGCCAGTGAAACAGTTTCCTTTTCAATAAATTCAAACAGATATGTGTTCACATTTCCCAAGTCTGTGAGAAATGTTTTTGTCCTTGTTAATGGTCAGAATGGCCACTGTAATCAGTGAGCCGATTGGCTAAACCTGATTACTTTAATTTTATTTGGGGAAGGGGTGCACTACAGACTCCACTCTAGATTTATCCACTGCTGCTTATAGTTAAGTATTAGAAAATACCACACATATGCTGTCATATTGTAATGCTTAATGCCACCTTAAGACATTGTTGTCGGCGGAATTTTGACAATGTTTATTTTTGAAAGGTGATCAAGGATTGCAGTTGGTATCAGTTAGTTAGACCCTGGCTTCAAATCTTATTTGTAATTTCATCTATATTTTCCCTACATAGTTAATAATGTAATTGACATTAGTATTGTCATCTTCCTGTCATATATTGATTGCAGCTTTGACATTAATATAGTCTACAATTACCTATTTTTTGCCCTGGTCAAGTTTGATGAAGTCTTACTATCAGAGATGAAAGTGCTCAATTAATTAAAGGCTTTTTGTGTAGCTCCTTAGACTTGATATAAGTTTGTATTCTTATTGCCCTTATATACCTAGAAAGTTGTTATAATAACATGTTTTGCATTAGTAATGTGAAAAATACCAAATTCACGAAAACCAGAATAAACTTCAGAAAAAAACGTGAAAAAAGACAAAATGATGACTGTCCACACAGATAAAAAGTTAAGCGCTTTCTTTTGTTTTAATTACAGGGAACTTCTTCAGAACTGACCAGTAAATCAATTAATCAGGTTTAAATACAAAATTTGATTAATGAATAAATCAATCAAATGTCCATTCATCTAACTATTAATTAATACATACCATTTTCTTAAAGGCAAAAATGTAAAATGTGAAATATAACACTTGACATATGTACAAAAAGCATATAGCACATGTGTGTGCCTACTATAAAAATGTTTTTATTTGTGTGGACAGTCATCATTTTGTCTTTTTTTTCACATTTGTTTTTCTGAAGTTTATTCTAGTTTTCGTGCATTTGGTGTTTTTCACATTACTAAATTTATCTTTTTCACCTGCAAGACTTAATTGCGGCTGTTTTCCATACAAACAAGGACTCAGTGATGCCTGCTATTGGGGAAGTGTCACCAGCTCGAGATTTGGACTGTAACCTTGATTTAAGTATCTACAATACACCGGAAGATCTAGGTGTGATAGCTAACAATTTAATAGAAGCTATCCAAAAAGCTCAACTTATTTTGGACAGATTATTAACTGTTTCCATTCATATAATAATGTTGAGTCTCCTTTAAATCTGAACAGCAGTAGCAGGAAGTCTTCAACTGAAAGTTCAGGAAGTGACTCCACAGTCATTGCTAGTTTCTCAGTGGATTATGGAGGGTCTTTCATTAACAAAAATGTTGTTAATCCATTTGCATAGTTTGTCAGTGCTTCTAACAATGTTATCAGCCTTGTAGAAAGTAATGGACTACAAATGAAGACACCGAACTGCAAGTCGAACATTTTAAATTTGGAAAAGAAACTGTTTAAATTGCGTCCACTTGAATATGGCAACTTTTATTTACATACTTGTGTAGAAGGCAAACAACTGTCATTTGGCTTAAGATTCTATAAGTTTCCAAATGGTATTAAAGAAACTGACAGCATTTTTAAAGATTTGGTTACTGTGTATAACAATGCAGGGATAGAGGCTTTAGAACTGTTAATTAAGCACAACTTCAGTCAGATAACTGTGTTAAAACAAGAAATATGTGAACTGAATGATTGTATTGTAAACCATGATCAGTTTGGCATGTTTAAGTCATTTTATGATGGTATTGAAGCTAAACTTCAAAGGCATGTGGCAACCTTAACTAATAGAAAGTGTAACAAACTGACTCGAGATTCTTTAGCTTGTGCAAACAATACAGCATTTGTTTTGGATCAAAAATCAAATGGACTTGTCAGAAAAGGTACTGTTAATGGCTTTAGAGATGCTAAGAGTACTGGAAATATTGACAAGGGGAATTCTGTTGGAAATAATCAGACTAGTAATAAAGACAGTGGAAATGTAACAAACGAAGCAGGGGAGGTACTAGCAGTAATAATGATGGTTCACATGGTCCAAACAACCCTTTTACTCACAAGTCATCTGAAACAGACAACAATGTGACCACTATCAAAGGGAAGGGCAACCTGGGGAACAAGAAGAAGGGGAGATATCGAAAGAAATGGTACCTTTATGCAAAATATACAACCTTAGTGATTTATCACTTGGTGAAAGTCAAACAAAAGCTTTGGAAAAAGGCTTTTATTTTGTACCTACTGTAAAAGCTCCATTAACTGATGCTATTTTAGATTTGAAACTATACATCAGGAAATTAAATCTTAGATATGTTTTTGATGGAATAGAACATAGAAACAACACTGAATGTAGAAAACCAAGTAATGTGAACCCAAAATTGACATCGACACTCAATATATTTAATGAATTGTGTGAGAATGACATCAGGTGTATATGTAATAATCAGGGAACACATACAATTTATAATAACAAAAACAAAAATAAAAGTAAAAGGTATTTTTGGGACCAAAGAGAGATGAAAATTTTGACTGACTTGAGAAAGAGTCGACAGTATAAGTTTATGAAAGCCGATAAGGGTAACGGGTTGGTCATAATGAGAACATCTGACTATCAAGCATGTATCAAGGAATTACTAAATGACAAAAATAATTATCAGTCAGTAAAGACACAGTGAGGAGACATTTTCAGAATATAGACCAGCTTTTGATGGAATTGTTAAACAAAAATACATTAATTTGAACACCTATGAATTCCTTTACGTGCAATAACCTCTGTTAGGTGTTTTCTTTGGTATTCCAAAAATACATAAAGATGTGACCAATCCACCCTTTAGACCCATAGTGTCAGCTAAAAAGGAAAAAAAAACTGTCACCATTTCCCATTATTTGGACCATTTGCTGAACCCCTTAGTTGTTAACACTCCATATTTTTTGAAAGACTCTTGGAAGTTCTTGCACCTTCTTAGAAATTACACTTTTATAGGTACAGAAACACTATTAGTTACCATAGATGTAGTATCCCTGTACACTTCTATTGATCAAAGTATGGGGATAGAAACTGTGAAAAGGTTTTTGAAGGAACACACTAAGCCTGACAATATAATGGTACAGTCCATTTGCCTTTTACTAAATTAGGTGTTGAAAAATAACTTTTTCTTATTTGACAGAAGAATATACCGACAGACCTGTGGGATTGTTATGGGTGCTAAAATCACACCGGCTTTCGCTAATTTAGTGTTAAGTTGGTGGGAACTGTCCTTCCTGACCAAACTGGAGAGATTTAAATATATCTCCTTTTATAGGAGGTTTATTGATGATTAGTTTTTTGTCTGGAATGGACCTACTGATGAGTTGTCTATTTTTGGATGATATGAACAGACATAGGATGTCTGCGGTGGTGGTGCTGCGATAGCGTTGTCACCTCACAGTAAGATGCTGTCCAGTTCGATTCTCAGCTAGAGCGTCTTCTGCATGGAGACATGCGTGAATGGGTGTACCTTCGTTGAAGGTTGTGCATCAGGGCTGGTAACTCAACACGTAAAAATCAATTACCAATCATTAGCGGACTTGAGTTCCACTGTGGCGGCCCCTAACCGGGAAAGGCCAAAAGACACATTCATGAACAGACATAGGATGGGACTGAAGTTCACTTTAACTGAAAGTATGGAAATGTGTTGTAAAAGAAGAAAAACACTCTGATGCTGTTAACAGAAAGTTGTAGTGACACTTTATTTTGTAAAGAGACTGCATTCATGTAGAAGAGTGCATTATGGCTCTGCTCCATATGTTGAGACGGGTCTACTTTGACCCATCAAAATTATGTTTCAATAAAATACAATCAGGCGAACTCTTTTTGTGAAAGTGTGTTTTTACAAAAACAAAAAAAAACACAGACAAAAAAAAAAAAATAACACAACACTAATCAAGTTTATGCACCCCCCATACCCCTGCTACTTTTCTCACTCTGAGATCGCACTAAGGTGAGGAAAAGGGAATAGTCCATTATCCCCACTGTGCCACGATCTAAGCAACAGTCCCAGTTGCTGTTTGCTTAGTCGCCTTTTCACGAAAGTGCATTTTTGAAAAAAATGCACTTTTGCAAAAAGGAGTTTGTCTGATTATGTTTTGTTGAAACGTAATTTCGATGAGTCGAGGTAGATCCATTGAGACACATGTCCTTGCTGCCACTTGTTCATTTTGGCAAGTGCTCTAACTCCCACTAACCAGTCTCCCATAATGTTAATTATGCCTACTAGAACCCTTATGCTAACCCTAAAATGTTCCATGTAGTGCCTAACCCTAAAGTCCCCTATTCCTCCCTAAACCTAAAATCCCCTTCCCCTCCCTAACCCTAAAGTCCCTGAAGCTCCCTAAACCTGAAATCCCCCTTCCCTCACCCTAAACTTAAACCTTAAATACCCTTTTCCTTCCTATCCATGTTCTCTCCCTAAACCTAAAATCCCTTTCCCCATCCTGTCCACAGTCATTCTTTAAGCCTAAAACCCATGTCCCCCTCCCTAACCTTAAAGTCCATATTGCTCCCTAAACCTAAAATCCTCATCTTTGTCTCTAACCATAAAGTCCCCCTCCCTTAACCTAAAATCACGTTTCCCATCTTATCTGTTGCGAAGCTTGCACGTGCTTGCATCCATCTCCTG
The DNA here is from genome assembly GCF_019279795.1 of Protopterus annectens. NCBI lineage: Eukaryota > Metazoa > Chordata > Ceratodontiformes > Protopteridae > Protopterus > Protopterus annectens. The sequence continues at coordinate 1,106,663,216 of NC_056739.1, forward strand.
CGAAGGGAGCAGATGGTGCAGCAGCTGTACTGATAAGCTTACATTCAAGTTTGAGCACGAGCAGCTGGTCAGACAGGGTTACAATCATTCACATCCCTGGTTGTGAGTTAGTGGAATTCATGCAGCCTGTGGAACATCCACTCAAAACTTTATCCTGCATAGTAGCCAGATGGGATGCAACAACACACTGACACACTCTTAAAGACAGGTCTTTTTATCATAAAATCTAAGGAACAGCTTTTACCAATTCATATCATTATTTAATATGCCTTAATGTGTTATTATGCACAAATAATGAAACAGGGAGTTACATTTAAAATACTTAGCAGTTCTCTAGGATACTACAGATATCTGTCTCTATAAACACAATTTTACTAGTACCTTCAATATGTTCTTATGGGAATATAAGTCTTTTATCAACATTAGTGAGCACTTTCTCAGAACAATCTTTCCTTAACTGGTGTCTCAAGCCAAGTAAAGTATGTCCATATAGAAAGTACAACTTTCAGAGTTAAAATGTTTGATGACAGTTGCACTAGCTAATAAAATATAAAATATGCCTCTTTTTTGTTAAAAACATAACTTTCAGCTATAAAATGTTGATGTTTATGTTACTACATATAAAAGCATATCTAAAACTATTTTTCATATAGGAGTATAACTAGCTATTTCAATACTATATTCGTGCAGCTATAAACTTAGACAGATGGATAACACCTTTATTAAATTATCACGTAAGACACAGGCAAACATTCATTAACAGAAAAGAAAACAAACCATATGAATATTTTTTCTATTTACATACATTATACATTGCATATCTTTTTTTTAATTATCATCAGTCCAGCATTACTTAAATTGCTGAATTCCTGCCTTCCCTTAAACCTCACTCCTCCTCTCCCTCATGAAAATTATTCTGCATGTATCATTCCCACAATTTCTATTTATTTCTGTGTAATTTGCTCCTTTCCCTTTCTAAAGATCACTCTTCCAGTTCTTTTGTCTATTTTATATTATATACATTTCAGTTTTGAAGAAAAAGATGGCTTGGACATTTTGGCAAGCTTCATACCCCATGCTAAGTCCAAGGTTACATGGCCTCAGAAAAGAGGAAAGTATTCAGTCTGGCAAATAATTTGGGTCACAGCATTTCTTCTTTTTTGTTGTGATCCAGTTAATATATTTCTGATTAAAGCACTCCCAACTAAAACTCTTTGATTTCAGATTCTTTAAAGACAAATTCAGAAATTTGATTTCAGTAACTTATTTTAGACCATCACTTCCATGTTATATCTTTTGTCTTAAAATACTTGTCAAAGATGCTTTTGTCCTGCTACGGATATTTGGGAGCAAATGTTTTATAAATGTCATACATTGCTAACAGTGTGGTTACAAAAAGGGCAAATCTTTATATAGGACTAATATTCTTCATTCTAAGTAAATAAATCTCTTATTTTGTTCACTCTTCCAAGCACAACTGAAGTACTCAAAGAACAGTTTGAATTACTATGGCCAGTAACAGTAAGTGGATAAGAAAACTCTCAAAAACAGTCTCAGAAGGGAAAAAAAACACAAGCAAATAATCCAAAACAGGAATCCAGGCACCTCAAAGCTGGAAGTAATCCAATAATCCAAGTTATACTTTAAAAACCTTTTAATGTGAGCGCTTTCATTCAAATAAAATGAACTTCTTCAGACAAATAAAAGGCATTCAAAAGAACATTTAAATACATTTTCTGATTCATGACATCACAAACCCACCCTAAAGGTCATGTGATTATCAAGTCATATGATCAAAAAATTCACATGATTCATTCACAAATGTATTATTATTCTTCAGTGGCGGCTGGTGACTTCAAATCAAACGGGGGCTGCAGGAGACAGCTGAATGGGTGGGGTCAACCAGAAAGGGGAGGGGCTATGCTCAAAACCGCAAAAATAACTAAATACACTGCCCTGGGTGCCAAACCGTCATTATGAGAGTCCAATCAAGACAAAATAAAGTGTAGAAGAATAAAAATATTTCAATGCATTGGCTGCATGACAGCTTACTTAATATCTAGATGGAAACAAAAGGGTTATGAGGCATGAAAAAATAAATTACTTTTTAAATACATTAATGGAATGCCAGTCAAAATCAAGTATAAGAAAAACAAGCAGCACTCAACTCAAACCACTTCTTGCACTGCAGTTCTAATTATAATTTATATTCAGCTTTATTAAAGTACCAAGTAACATGCCGAAATTGAAATCTCTGATGCCCCCACTTGTAAAAATGTTTCTTATCCAAAAAAAGACCTGCTGCCTGACAACTATCTACTTGTTTCATGGGGAAAACATGATCAAAGTAAAAAATGAAAAGCAAACAAGAAATAAGCTCAAGATACATTGCTTAAAGGGATTACTGTACAGGTTATGGACCACATGATTGGCATTCTGTTTAGTTTACGGGTAAAGCCTGCAGAGATGACTGGAAGTCTCCAAGTGTAATGAGCTTCTTAAAATAATGTAATCCTGTCCTTTATTACAAATACTGTCATATGCATTTCAAACCCCCTGGCTTATACATTATCTAGTTAAGTATTCTCTACATGGCAACAACAGAAAGGCTTTCAATGTTGGCAATTATTTAACAGTATGCTTATTAAAGCTTACTTGCATCTTACGATCTCAGCCAAGCTTACCTGATGGTCATTAAAGCATTGCTACTTAAACACAGAGCAAAAGGCACTTTGAGTAATAAGCATAAATCAACAGTACAAAAAATATGACAGAAACCAGACCATTCTTCAAAAATCAAGGACAGATGAAAAGCCACTCTAGTACTTGTGCCTAACTTAGATGGGGGGGGGGCACTCTGCACATTTACACTGCATAACTACTCCTTGCCTTGCTTCGACGCATCCAGTCACTACATGGGGGAGTGGGGTGCAACAAGTATGTCACAATTTGAAATGTCTCTGGTTGACTGTGATGGCCCTGACACATTTGTCATACCTCTCAACCTCAGAGCAAGAAATCTGGACAAAGCCATACAAAGAAATGGGACAAAGGCCCAAAAATAAGGATACTTTTTAAATATTGCTCTTATAAACTTAGAAAGATAATAGAATAGGTCTTGCATTAGTATGAATTTTCTGAATGGTATGAAATCTGAAACTCAAATGTCTGTCATTATTTTCTAACTTCAGTCTTTAATGATTTGTCACTAATTTGCCAAAAAAAACACAATTTTATGAAAAATGGACCAAAAATGTGATGTAAAAATATAAAATAGCCACACAAAACAGCTGGGAACCTGTCAAAGAAGGGACACTTTAATATTAGTACTGCTAACTTGAGCAGCTGACAAAATAAAAGAATCTACATGCATTTCTGAAATAAAAGTAATCTATAACTCTGATTATTACAGTTATTTTTTAATTGTAAACCCTCCATGTTTTCTTCCAAAATTGCTATTTTGCGGAGGGATTATTAGGGGGAAGAGCAACATTTTGAGCCAAAATCAGGGACAGTTGAGAGGTTTGGCTATGCCTAATTCTATAAAGCAATTTATTTGCATGTACCTCTCAACCTGTTAATGCAATAAATCTGGACAAGGCCAAATATATTGGGGGAACATATAAACAGTACTAAAAATAGGTCTTGTATAAACTGAGACAGTTGATAGAACAACAGGTCTTACTTTAGCATGCATTTTTCTGAAGGTTATGAAGTCTGAAACTCAGTGTGTCATTATTTAGTGACTTAATTCCTAAAAGATTTGCCAGAAAACCACAAATTTTATGAGGAACAAACCAAAAATAAGAAGCAAAAATCTATTCATTCTTTGAAAATCTGGACAGTTGGGAGGTATAGTTCAGCTGAGGCTGTCTTTAGGTTTGCCGCCCTTCCCCCTCACAAAATCATGGTCGAATGGAGCCTCCCCCTGCAGCCATTCCAATGATCCATTACTTGGCTATTTCACTCCATTTACCATAAACACTAATGTGCATACTGATTTACTTCTATGATGATTTGGACTTCATTTGAAAGTTTTATTTTGCATTTTACAGCACAAACACTAAGACATTTGCTAAACAAACTTAGCATTAAAACTTCTCTGCCCTTGAAACTCACATTCATTGAAACAGCATTGAAACCCACAGTCAAAGAAAATACATTTTACCAGTGGCAGATAAAGATTATTTCTGGGCTGTTTTCAAATCATAGGCCCCTTGCATATGAAACATACATGTGCTCTTTGATACACCTTCCTATTGTTTTGAACATTTTTCCAGTAAGCTATGAAACAAAACGCATGCACCAATCATGACAAAACTGCCCAATTCAGAACATCTTTCCAGAAAACAGTGAAACAAAATGCATGCACCCATAATGACAAAACTGCCCAGTTCCGAACATTTCCATCATAAAAGTCTACTCAAACTTCTACAGTCCACCATTATCAGTAAATATGCACAATTCTACAGTCCACCATTATCAGTAAATATGCACAATTCTACAGTCCACCATTATCAGTAAATATGCACAATCTCTGAAGAAGTAAAAAAGTCATCTAAATAATTCCACATTAAATAAATCTGTAACTAATGAAGAGGTTGCTGCTAGCAAACAACTTTATATTTCATGGTTTCATCGAAAAATAAAGTGCCTGATGCCCCTGAGGAATAAATTGCCTATATTACATTAAAAATGATAAGCTAGTAATATTGCAATAGGAAATGGATGGCAAACTGATAACAGGCTCATAGTTAGTATCTTCACTTTTTCAGTACGGCAGCATTCACCCCTTGTGGGAATAGAACCAACAACCTTCTGCATCAAAAGCAAGTACACGACCTGTTGTGCTATTAACAATGCAAGCTGACTTAGCATAAGCAGCACTAAACTTCTCTTCCCCTGCAGCTCTCAGCTCCTTGTAAAATCTACTCAATACTCAACCGCATCTCAACTTCGCAGCACAAGAAATCTGGAAAAAGCCAAATTTATTGCGGGGGGGGGGGTCAAAAGCCCAAAAAACAGGGACACATTAAACATTGCTTGTATAATCTTGGAAAGTTGCTAGAATAAAATGCTGTGTTACCACCATACATTTTACTGCCAAGGTCCCTGTGCAAAAGAGTCAGAGCAACATACCACTATGCCAAATCAGCTGCTTTGTGAAAGAAAAATGCTGTGTTACCACCATACATTTTTTTACCAATGTCCCTGTGCAAAACAGTCAGAACAACATACCACTATGCCAAATCACCTGCTTTGTGAAAGAAAAATGCTGTGTTACCACCATACATTTTACTGCCAAGGTCCCTGTGCAAAACAGTCAGAGCAACATACCACTACGCCAAATCAGCTGCTTTGTGAAAGAGCGGAAGACTGAAACTTAAATGTCTATCATTTAATGAATTCAGTTCTCACCATAGATGTCAACCTCTTAGCACAAAACACCTGGACAAACCCAGTAATGATGGAATACAGCCCTCAAACATATTCAGTGAATTCAGTTCTTGCCACAGCTGTCAACCTTAGCACAAAAAACCTGGACAAAGCCAATAATGGGGTAATACAGTCCCAAAAATAAGGACAAACTTCAAATATTCATCTTATAAACTTAGAAAATTGCTAGAATAAAAGGTTGTGTTACTATGTATTTTCTGAAGAATATGAAGTCTGAAATTCAAATGCCTGTCAATTTTACTTCTGATGGAACAAAAACAATTTTCAGCAGAGGCCCAGGGAGAAATACTGCAGACACATGTCTTTGCAAAATGGCAAGACACCAGAGCAAATCCACACAAACACAGGGATGAGATGCAGACTCCACAGAGAAGGCTCCCCCGCCAAGAATCAAACCAGAAAACCTATAGCTGCGAGGCAACAATGCTACCACTGCACCATCAAATATGTAAGGAATTAAACATTCAGAAACCTGAAGTCTGAAATTCAAATGCCTGTCAATTTTATTTAACATTTGTTAATCAGGACAGTCTGACTTGGAACAAAAAAACAATTTTCAGAAGAGGCCCAGGAAGAAATAATGCAGACATGTCTTTGTAACATGGGAGGACACAAAAGCAAACCCACGCAAACAAAGGGAGAAGATGCAGACCCCACACAGAAGGCACCCCAGCCAAGAATCAAACCTGAAAACCTGCAGCTGTGAGGCAACAATGCTACCACTGCACCATCAAATATCAAGCATTGCAACATTTAGAAACCACATATATTATGAGGAACAGATCAGATCAAATATGAGGCAAAAATCTGCAATTTATTTTACAAATTGTGGTGGGTAGGGAATTCAGGTCCTTAATACCTGTATACAAGGTATTCCCTACCACACCACCATGAGTTTCTTCTAGCCACCAGTATATAGCAACTGGGGCATTTTCACTCACACAGACACACACACACACACACACACACACACACACACACACACACACACACACACACACACACACACTTACCTAGAGTGATGTGGATCCCATCCCTTTGTGCCATTAAATAAATCCATAGCTGTCCGCGAGCCGATAGTTGTTAGTGCACTACAAACCCTGCCCTGCACATTATGTCCATTAGAGCACATCTACCATTCATGATGTTCTTCCCCTGACGAGACTCCAGCCTGCCGACGTTGCAGTCCGGGTCCAATCTGTTTCCAGTGACAGTCTATGCAGTTACAACTGCATAGACATCTGGGATCTCTGCTCTTCCATGTTTCCCAGTCTGGACTGCTGCTGAAACAGTCTGCGCATGCTCCAGACTGTCTCAGCAGCAGTCCGGACTAGTGCGCATGCGCGAAAGTCCGCAAATTTTAATTTTTTGTTTTATCTTTTATTTTCTTTAATTATCTTTTATTTTCTTTAATTTTACAGCTGGGAGGCTGCAGTCCGGCAGTCCAATAGCACAGGCTGCCCCTGTTATTCTTGTTTGATGTAAAAAAAATATATAGCTCCAGACAAGTGACAAGTGGAGTACCTCAGGGTTCAGTCCTGGGACCACTCTTGTTTGGCATCTACTTCTCTGAAGTACAGGCCAATACTAAGGGATTCTGGATAACAAAGTTCGCAGATGACTGCAAACTGTGAGCCATTATTGAATCCCCAAATGCTGTGGATATTCTACAAAAGGGCCTTACAGAAACAGATGCCTGGTGCCAGAGCCATTGGCTCAAGCTTAATGCCAAGAATGTATAGTTATCCACTTTGGAAAAAAACATGTACCCATGAATTACCACATAGGTGGCAGTACACTAAACATCGAAAGTGTGATGAGAGACTTAGGGACACAGGTGGACAGTGGTCTCACTTTCGATAACCACATCGCCACAACAGTCAGGAAATCCTTCTATGTGGCACACCTCATCACTATGGGCTTTTCATCCAGAAAAAAGGAGGTCATTGTCCCACTGTACTCATCCCTCATTAGACCCATTATAGAGTATAATGTCCCGTTTGGTATGTACCTCACAATACATCTGCAACAGCTGGAAAGGCCACATAAATACCTCACTAAAAGAATCACAGGCCTAAAGCAGATGCCATATGCTGGCTGTCTAAAAAAAACTCCAGCTATACTCTGTGGCATATCGTCGACTCAGAGGCAATCTCGGCTTAACATACAAGGCCATGTCAAACCCTGAGCTGTTGGACATGCTCCACTTAAAGAAATCCCAGTCCCTCAGAGCCACACTCTTCAGGGATCTAAACCTTGTCATCACAATGAACAAAACATGTTGGAGGGATAGGTTCCTGACCCAGAGACTCCCCATACTCTGGAATAGACTGCCCATTGGCCCTCTTCAAAAGGAACCTTGATGATTGGATGGGAGATAGGAAATTCACCCCGGGGATCATGTCAGTCACCCTGCTAGACAAGGGTCCAGAGAAGTAAATATTGTGGGAAGAAATATCCAGGGCCCTAGGGCCGATAGCCTAGTACCATCCTATGAACCTATATATATATATATATATATATATATATATATATATATATATATATATGTGTGTAAATATGTTAATATAAACATATAAACAGAAATAAACACCATCAATTTTGGTGTTCTTATTCCTTATTTATCTTAAAAGTGACTTTAAATTTAAGATACATTTCAAAGAACAATAGTCATTTAATCCAGGATATGAGTGTGCATTTAGCATTAATTGCCACAAAAGCTCATGCTCCTCTAACCTCAAAGTCCACGGACCCCCCCCCCCCACCATAATTGGGTACTACTTGCTCAATTACTAAGTATTTAAACTGGTGACTTGGTTCATTTATTATGTGTCCAGCCAAAGCATTCGTAGTATTCTGTTTATTTATACTATATCGATGTTCTAAATTCTTTGTTTAAAGTGTCTCTCTGTTTTCCCAACATAGAAGCAGACACATGCCTGGCACTGTGCAAGGTAGACTACCCATTTTGTGTTGCAGTCAAATCTCCCCTACACCTCATATTAAACACCCAGGACAGTAAATGTTGATGTTAACTGTATAAATTTACAATAGGGGAATCAGGAAATGTATTAAAATGTTCTTTTGAATGCCTTTTAATTGTCTGAAGAAGTTAATTTTATTTATGTTAACGAAAGCGCTCACATTAAAAGGTTTTTAAACTATAACTTGGATTATTGGATTACTTCCAGCTATGGGTAACATATCTGAGTTAAATCATGTTACTGTATTTATTTTATTTGTTTTATTTACCTTTTGTTGACAAGGTTAGTTCCACTACCCTAGTGCCCTCTTTTCAGGAGAAACTTGATGAGGTATTTCTACTATAAGGGGAAATCTGGCCAGGGTATCAGGGGAACTCCCCCTACTCTTTTTAATAGGTGCTGTGGGATATTTTACATCCAAGAACTCAAAAAATAGGAGAAGCAAGTACCCCAAGACTGCATGAAGCAACAACCAATAAATCCACAGAGTAGGGCACTCGGAGGCACTAGTTGTACAAAATAAGCACTTCAGGATTAACTTACACCAAGATTTTATTAATGCTCAATGAAATCACCAACTCAAGCAGATGGGACCGCAGTGTAGTAGCTCATCCAAGGATGATACCCTCAGGAGTGCAGCATCTCCCAATGCTGCACTATAGTGTCAGGAATCTAATCATCTATGGCAGTTATACATTCTATAGCTGTGTTCTATTACTGTGCCGACTGAAACTAAAAGGCATTAAATATACTGACCCACAGTAACTTTGATAAAATTTACGTGCAGCAGAGTAACAATAAAAACGAACAGATCTGTAAAGCTGACGTATTCTTCTATACCATGTCTCCTCATTTTTTTAGAAGTTTACAGAATATGCAAAACACTTTCCAAATATTATCAGAATTGTAATTTGGAGTTTACTACTGATCATAACAGTAAGTCATGCCTCAATGAAGCTGCAATCAATGGTAAGGACCCAAAGGGTATAGAAGTATACTAAAGGAGTCTGCACATTTATTTCTTCATTTTTTCACATTCTTTGTGCGACGTCTCTTTAAGTATAAAGTTAAATAACTCCTAGCAGGCAATGCTGAGAACTACCAAACCAGCAGTACCATGTGACTGACTCTGTTATATCTACAGGAAATCCAACAAAACCAACAACCACTAAATGAAAACAAAAAGTTAAATGCATTCATGTATGATTAAATACTAGGAAAAAAATCTGTCCTCCACCAAATTTAATGCATGTGCCCTGAAAAAACAGAACAGTTATTTGCTGCCAGAGACTATGTAAAACAGTCAATCAACTCAATCATGTCTTCCTTTCACAGAGTGGATAATTATATGTAGCTAATTGCTCTGAGGGTGTTTTTTCTCTGTCATACATCCCACACAATGCTAGATTTGACAGTAGCTGATGAAGCCAAACTATGCTGGTAGCTTCTACGGCTTGCTGATCATTGCACCAACGGGAAAAGCCACAAACCATTTTTTTAAATGACTCTCCTTTGATGCACACCACATTATCCTCCGAACAACTGAAATAAAACCTTTCCTCTGCCATCTCTATGAATGTCGTGCATAGAAGTCAGAGAAGTCCCTCAGAAACAGTTAAAAATAGACAGTTAAGGGTATAGTATAATGTCATAGGGTTGGGTTTCTGTGTGTAAATTACTGAGTGAAGCATGCCATATTTTTGTGTGGTTGCCTTAGCCTTAGTCATTACACTTTTTGTTTTTAATTGAAGGTTTACAAGATGAATGTTATGGATCTTCTCTGCAGTTTTTGTAAGAAAATTATATGTGGGTGCTATGGTGCAGTTATAGCATGAAATGTGGTTTAGGTTTAAGCACGGTGTCTTAGATGGCTACTGCATAATTAGAAAGGAATGTAGAACACACATAACGTCTGATCAGTCATCATTCGTTGTCTCCTACTGTCTTAGTCAGGCATAACATTTCTAATATGGATATACATTTTTGTTTCTGATATGGATGACTGGTTTTCTTTAACTGTTCTTGATCTTGCTTGTTTGTAGATTTTTTGTGTTTATTTTTTTATTTTTAAATTGTGAACAGATGTTTTGCAACTAGTGTACAGTTAACTGCTTTGAACTTAGCTCATGGAAGGAAAAGGCAACATGACATTTATAGAGATGGTGCCCTGAATTTAATAATTATGCATACAAGACTGGGGAATGGAAAAGTTAACCACTATTTAAAATGCAAATAATTAAGTTAGGTATTTACACACAAAGACTTATTTTATCAGGTACTTCTTGTTCTTATTTTAATTTGCAACATTTTTAGTCTAACGTATGGAATAGCAGATTGAGTCTTAGTATATCTGCTAGTGATACAAGAAGTTGCACACCTCTGGAAAAATTTTGTATGTTATTGTGGTTCATAGAAGTCCAGTGTGTGTTATTGTCATATTAACTGAGGATCATTTTGCCACTTACGCAATCCACTGTGGTGAAGATGGACACTAAATAGCAAAATACACAGTAAGCCATTTTAGCAGGTTTACAGTCTACTAGCTTAATAATATGTATCCCACTATTTCAGAGTGTTGCACTTTATTCTGATCCATTCACACGGGAGATATTTTGAATATTCTGTATCGAGTTACATCCCAAGGGGCCTAGTCAGCCATCAATTTTTTCTTTAGTTCAGCACACTAGGAAATAAATGTATCTCTGAGACAATACATACATATGTATGTATATATACATACATATATATATATATATATATATATATATATATATATATATATATACACACATATATATATATATATATATATATATATATATATATATATATCGATATATATATATATATATATATATATATATATATATATATATATATACACACACATAAAATATATATACATTACAGGGAGTACCTGCATTTTTGTAATTAGGGGTTTACCCAGATTCCTATACATGTCATATATGGGACCTGTGTCTCTAACGGACACAGACAGCCTCTAAATGGTTAATTTCACAGGCCGCTTCTTGGAAATGTTTCATTTCCCAAGCCACTGCTTATACTTTTCAAGGGTACCAGAACTCGTCAGACATTTGGGATACATGGATAGGCTTATAAAGACCCTAGTGGTCATTAGCCTAGCATGTACCTATGGATCTATAAACCTATAAACTTACTCAGAAAACTGCCTCCTTTGTCTTTTAATGTCAGCTTTTATATATACGATCACTACAGATTGCCCTGAAGCTAATCTATTTGAATGGGTAAACAGAGTCTTTTAATCATAGCAAAATACAATTACCACAATGAAAAACAGTTGTGTCTGTAATAAAACATGAGTTAACCTATTGTCATTACATATCAAATGACAAATATGAAAAAACAAAAGCAATTTAAAACATCTACTATAGCAACACTTCCAAACTGCAGACTGCTCGAGTGTAATTTTTTATGCATACTTCTGCCTTCAGATACATAAGACTCTGGCTTGATCAGTCACTAAACGTCCATTTCCACATAGAGAAAGTAAGAGCCAAAATAAACTCCCTCTTCTTCTGGGCCAGTAAGGTCTTCCTTTTTCTATCTCAACCAGCCAGAGGAGCCAGTGGCAAAGGAGTTCTTCTTTCTCAGCTTGAATATGGGGTCACAATTTTTGCTTCTGCCTCCAAGAAAAACATTGCCACACTTCACACTATTTCTAACAGCATCTGCCAATTTATTACAAACTCACCTCTCTGGGAGCTGTATCACCCTAGAAAAAGCCAAGTGGTTAGCCTTAGAGAGAGCATTAAGGACCTGTTCCCTAGTGAAAGCAGAGTGAGTTACAATACCATCAAACATAACCCCCCCACTATCACTAGGGAACATTTCCTTAATGGTGTCTCGAAGGCCAAGAATACTGCATCAATGGGCCCAGAAAATATCCCAAGATGCCCTCTAAATAGAATGAAAGATAACCTATCAGGCCCCTCTGGAATTACTATTTAACTGTGGCCACCAGAGAGGTGTTATGCCTCTAAAAATGGAGAACAGCAACAGTCATTCCTCTGCACAAAGATGGGCCATTTGCAGACCCTGGAAACTACAGACCCATAAGTCTCACTAGTCTTATATGCAAAGCCATGGAAAGAATTATCATGCAGATGATCAATAATGATATAGTAAACTTCCAGACACTGGATCCAACACAGTTTGGTTTCATCAAGGACAGGTCATACCTACTCAACCTGGTATACTTCTTTGAGAAGGTAACCAAGCAATGGATGAGGGTGAAATGGGTCACACTGCCTGCCTTGATCTTGCTAAGGCATTTGACACAATAACCCAATCAGGCATCATTGACAAACTCAAGAGGTTAGGTACAAACCTGTATGTCACCGAGTGGATACCCAATTGCACCACAGTCAGGATCCAGGAAGTTAAAATTGGGGAGTCCACCTCTATAAAGAGGCCAGTCACAAATTAAGTTCCTCAGGGATCAGTCCTTGGACCACTCCTTCATGGCATTTACTTCTCTGAAGTCAAGGTCAATATCAATTGTCTCTGGCTGACTAAATTTGCAGAAGATTGCAAATTAGGAGCTGTCATTGAATTCTATAATTGGTACCAGAGCCATGGACTAAAACTAAATGTCAAGAAATGCATATGCAAACAGGCAGCCTGTAAATGGTTTTCTCCTGGGCCCCTGCTTGTAAATGTTTCATCTCCCAAGCCCCTAATTACACTAATCAAGGGTAACAGAACTTGTTATAGATTTGGGATGCATAGCTAGGCTTAAAAAGGTGTGTGGTCGTTAGCCTAGTAAACAACTATGAACCTATAAAACAAAGATCTAACCTACTTTTAGGATCCTAACTCTACAAACTACTCCATCTCCACACATTTACTATCCTTGCAGCTAGACTCAAAGAAAAAAACCTCCTCATACAACCTCAGACACTATTCATAAGCCACACCAACTCTCATTACCCCTAGGATCAAATTCTACAGCACTGCACATGATATCTCAGGATCTTCCCATCGACATTGAGGAAATCAACACTTATTCCAAATACAGAATGCAACAAAAAAAAGCACTTCTTCATTCAAACCAAATGCTCCTGCTTCAACACAGGACATATCACCCAACCTATTTCCTTTCCTTGCCTCTTTTCCTCTCTCAAAATTCACTGAAGATTGACTCACTTTAGAAACTAATGTATACATTGTACATTACACTCTTCTCAATTGTACATTGTACTGTGCTTATTCACTAGAATGTCTATACACAGTTTTTTTTCTGTGTAATTAGTCTGAAGTACTCTGTTGTTGCTTACATTTCTATATTTTTTTGTTTGTGAAATGTTTCGTATTTCAACTGGGCTGAGCCATTATTCAGTATTGAGCAGTGTGCTACACCGGTAAACAAATATAAAAAAAATATAATAAATACATATTCAGAAGGTAAAAAGCATCAACAACATCATCTCATGAAAGAGCAATTGGGCAGCAACCACTGGCAATCACATAATACTCCACACCATACAGTGCTGGATACTGTACATGACAATACAAGGGAAGTAGTGACACCTAGTTTACATGTATGGACCCTGATGAGTATAAGTGACAGTGTGTCATTCTGCAGATCAACAGTGCACAAAACACGCTGATTCCTAATGGCCCCAGTTCCAATACAAGTCCACAAAAACGAAAAATAAAGATAGTGGATGTCCAAATAATCCAAACGAACAGTATTTCTTGGTAAAACAGGTTTATTCAGTCGACACCAGTAAGCGCTTTCACCCTAAGGCTTCATCAGACTTTTACAACTTGCTATAGACTCATTGAACTTCAAATAGCCCTCCTTTCAACCTCATTGGTTGTAGGATTAGCATTCTAAACATGTATTTAAAGCACTACCAGCCATAAAACGTCAACATGCATTACTTTAAAAAACATCATAAAATCATGCTTTATAAAAATATATGTGTGTGTACACACAAAAAAATCAATAATTTAAAAACATATATAGGCAGAGGGTTCATATGAACTAAAACCCTAACAACCTATTTCATTTTAAAAAGTGACCAAATGACAGATGCAAGGGAGAAAAGCATAATAGACTCATACCAGCTCTTATCAATTTAATAAGTCTATCTAGGCAAAATTCAAACATGTTTATTTTGGTCTGAAGAGTCTCCTACTTCTTAAAAACGGTTTAATATGTACCTTATCATTAAGTCCAGGGGATATATCCGCCCTCCATCTGATAATCCAGCGGGTTTCACATTCTAGGGTCTGGTTGACTAAATCCCCACCCTAAGGCTACTTTCCAGTTTCTGCACAACACTAAACACAAAGTTATGACCCATGCCCAGTTCTTTATGGTGTTTGGCCAGGGCATTAGAGTCAGAACCTATCCTAATATGATAAACATGTTCCCTTATACGTTCTTTAAGGGTCCGATTGGTCTTTCCTACATAAAATGCAGTACATGCCGTGCACCTAGCTAGATAGACAATATTGTCACTATTGCAGTTGGTGGACGTGTTGAAATGGAAGGTGCGCTCAGTAGTTGGATGAACAAAAGTTGTATCCTTACTAATAAACATACATTGGTTACATTTACCACATGGTAGGGTATTGCTATTTGTCAAACTAACCTTCCTCTTATGATGGTAATGTTTAGGTTTACATAGCAATCTCTTTAAGTTAGGTTTGTTCTTGAATACCATATTTGGTTTAGGTCCTACCACCCTACCAATCTCATCATCTGACAATAAAATGTCCCAGTGTTTTGCTATAATATTCTTAATATTAGTTGCTTCTTGAGTGAAAAACATAGGAACTCTAACGTTCACCATATTACAGGCATTAACATCTCCAGTAGCAGCAACCACTTCAGAAAAATAAGGTCTAGCTCTACTAGCTCTCAAACTATCAACTGTAGTACATGTCTCATCTATCCTTTCTGCATTATAGCCTCTCTCCATAAATTTAGCCTTCAGGGCCTCTCTTTCGTTATTATACCCTTGCTCTGATGGATTCAGCCTGGATGCCCTCATGAACTGACCCTTTAATACATTATTGAACACGAACCGGGGATGCATACTATTCCAATGGAGTAGCATATTCCTATAACAAGACTTCCTATGAACGGAGGTGTTTAATAATCCATTCTCAAGTTTAAAAATATTTACATCTAAATATGTAATTTCATATTCTGAATAATTTAAAGTAAACTTCAGGAAATGGGTGGACGTATTCAAACATTCAACAAATTCAAGTAGTGTATCCACATCCCCTAGCCAAACGAGGAAGAGGTCGTCCACAAACCTCCGGTAGATACCCACAAATTGTTTATATAAAGGATGCTGGAGCATGTACCTATCTTCCCAAGCAGCCATAACAAGATTGTCGTAGCTATTGGCACAAGATGTGCCCATAGCTACGCCATCCCTTTGTAGAAAAATCTCATCTCCAAACATAAAGATGTTAGTAACCAAAACTGTTTCTAAAAGCAATATAAGTAGGTCCATTTTCTCAATCGTGAAATCAGAATGTTCCCTAAGATAGTCCTGTACAAACTCAATCCCTGTCTCATTCGGAATGACCGTAAACAAGCTAACTACATCCAGGGTAACCAACAAGTAAGGTGTCCCATCCTGCAGTTGACTTGTATATGAGTATAAATCTATTAAAAACTGCTTACTGTCCCGTAGCACATTGACATTCATATCAACTAGTGGTCTCAGGAAAGACTCAATGTAAATAGATAGGGCTTCAGTTACCCAACCTTGGCCTGCCACAATAGGTCTCATAGGTGGTTTGGCCATCGATTTATGAATCTTGGGTAAGCCCTGTATAATTGGAATGGTAGGATTTGAAACTTTTAAGTACTCATATAATTCCTGTGAGATACTCTCAGACATAACGAGGTCATCCAACATGTAATATGTTTGGAATACCTTCTCTTTAACAACTGCCATATCTATCTTAGAGTAGAACTTCCTATCATTCAAAAGTTGGAACATACTCTCATTATAATCACCCACATCCATCAGAACTATGGGCCCTCCTTTATCAGCTGGTCTGAAAATAACCGACTCATCGTTCCTAAGGTCCATTAAAGCTCTCCTTTGGTTGAAATTTAAATTATTCCTATACTTCACTCTCTGTTTGGATTCAAAGAACGCATGTAAATCATTTTCCAAGACTCTGCCAAAAGCATCTACAACAGGGTGTAGGGGTGGAACATACGTACTATTACTCCGAAATCTAAATGCATTACTCGCATTGCTGCTCACTCCAAAATCTAGCTTAAGCTGTATATTTCTTATAAACATTTTTGTATCTATAATAGTATCCACAACATCACCACATTTGGTGGGGATAAAATTAAGCCCCTTCTCCAGGACTTGTACTTCATATTCTGATAAAATCTTACTAGATAGGTTCACTATTAGTGAGTGTTCCTCTCCCACATTTTCTTCAGGGTGGGACCCTGATGTTCCTCCACGGAGCCCTTTCTTTTGTGTCTGCCCCTGCTGGCAGACCGTTTCCTCCCCATGAATTGATTTTGTGCTATTGGGAAAGGGGTATTCGCACCTCTATCAGTTATGGAATTCACATTACTACACTGGTGAATGCTGTTAGAAGAAGTTTTCGGTCTCACCACGAAAGCAAATTGTGTGGGTAACTCCTTGTTAGATGTAGTCTGTGTTGTTTCAAGACTATTACAACTGTGGTGGTCTTGATTGCCTCCCTCGATTGAAGGGGTACTAGAACCTTCCACCCCACAAGGAATAACATTCACATTAATATTTTCCAAGTTTTTAGTAACAATGTTTTCAGACTGTACTGAATGTGTTCTTTCATTACCACCTGCTTTATTATACACAATATCCCCTTGAACCAAGGGTTCAGGGCCTTGAGGGGTCCCCTGGACTGTACGTGAATAACTGTTGTGTTCATTCCTCCCAGTACCATCATTCTGCCTAGGCCAAGTAAACACATGGTTATTGTTAAAATCCCTTACATCTCTAACAATTTTATTCTTTTTTTGGTCAATCAAACGTTTTTCTACCAATAAAACATCATCCAATAATCTCTCTAGTTTAGCATCAATATTAAAGTCAGTATATTTCTTATTCAATGCATGAAACCTCGTATTCACAAATGTTCTTAACTCATCCTCCTCTGGCATATGAAAGTCAATGAGAAGTTTCATATAGTTAAAACTAAGCTCAATATTGAGCTGTTGCCATTTAAAAAGTAACTCAGGAAACCTGTTACCTGACGTGGGCATTTTAAGTATCCGTAGCCCACGCGGTACTATCTTCTTGGCAAGACAGGCTTCAAAATAATGTCTCTGAACCTGTAGGCATTTTAACTTAACAAAAGCAGTCTCCAGTTCTTGGAAGTCCTGTGTTAAACTCATATTGTCCACATAATCCATAGAGCGGTCATTCGACCCTACGTCCGGTGCAAAATCCAACAGTAAATTGTTTGTACTCGTCATACAAACTTGAAATCGTTCGACAAACCTGCTCGCAGTATTCGTAGCAGTCACAGGAACATACGGGAGTTCCACGTTCGTATTAGGGTTATCTGCCATCCTCTTGGGCTGCTGTATACAGACTAAAACGAAGATAAATAACACAACAATGTACAGCCAGCCGACAGAGCTCAGAAACAGCGTGTAAATAGAAAAATAATAACTCAACAGTGCACAAATCACGCTGATTCCTAATGGCCCCAGTTCCAATACAAGTCCACAAAAACGAAAAATAAAGATAGTGGATGTCCAAATTATCCAAACGAACAGTATTTCTTGGTAAAACAGGTTTATTCAGTCGACACCAGTAAGCGCTTTCACCCTAAGGCTTCATCAGACTTTTACAACTTGCTATAGACTCATTGAACTTCAAATAGCCCTCCTTTCAACCTCATTGGTTGGAGGATTAGCATTCTAAACATGTAAATCAATAATTTAAAAACAATGAAATAGGTTGTTAGGGTTTTAGTTCATATAAACCCTCTGCCTATATATGTTTTTAAATTATTGATTTTTTTGTGTGTACACACACATATATTTTTATAAAGCATGATTTTATGATGTTTTTTAAAGTAATGCATGTTGACGTTTTATGGCTGGTAGTGCTTTAAATACATGTTTAGAATGCTAATCCTACAACCAATGAGGTTGAAAGGAGGGCTATTTGAAGTTCAATGAGTCTATAGCAAGTTGTAAAAGTCTGATGAAGCCTTAGGGTGAAAGCGCTTACTGGTGTCGACTGAATAAACCTGTTTTACCAAGAAATACTGTTCGTTTGAATTATTTGGACATCCACTATCTTTATTTTTCGTTTTTGTGGACTTGTATTGGAACTGGGGCCATTAGGAATCAGCGTGTTTTGTGCACTGTTGAGTTATTATTTTTCTATTTACACGCTGTTTCTGAGCTCTGTCGGCTGGCTGTACATTGTTGTGTTATTTATCTTCGTTTTAGTCTGTATACAGCAGCCCAAGAGGATGGCAGATAACCCTAATACGAACGTGGAACTCCCGTATGTGCCTGTGACTGCTACGAATACTGCGAGCAGGTTTGTCGAACGATTTCAAGTTTGTATGACGAGTACAAACAATTTACTGTTGGATTTTGCACCGGACGTAGGGTCGAATGACCGCGCTATGGATTATGTGGACAATATGAGTTTAACACAGGACTTGCAAGAACTGGAGACTGCTTTTGTTAAGTTAAAACGCCTACAGGTTCAGAGACATTATTTTGAAGCCTGTCTTGCCAAGAAGATAGTACCGCGTGGGCTACGGATACTTAAAATGCCCACGTCAGGTAACAGGTTTCCTGAGTTACTTTTTAAATGGCAATAGCTCAATATTGAGCTTAGTTTTAACTATATGAAACTCCTCATTGACTTTCATATGCCAGAGGAGGATGAGTTAAGAACATTTGTGAATACGAGGTTTCATGCATTGAATAAGAAATATACTGACTTTAATATTGATGCTAAACTAGAGAGATTATTGGATGATGTTTTATTGGTAGAAAAACGTTTGATTGACCAAAAAAAGAATAAAATTGTTAGAGATGTAAGGGATTTTAACAATAACCATGTGTTTACTTGGCCTAGGCAGAATGATGGTACTGGGAGGAATGAACACAACAGTTATTCACGTACAGTCCAGGGGACCTCAAGGCCCTGAACCCTTGGTTCAAGGATATTGTGTATAATAAAGCAGGTGGTAATGAAAGAACACATTCAGTACAGTCTGAAAACATTGTTACTAAAAACATGGAAAATATTAATGTGAATGTTATTCCTTGTGGGGTGGAAGGTTCTAGTACCCCTTCAATCGAGGGAGGCAATCAAGACCACCACAGTTGTAATAGTCTTGAAACAACACAGACTACATCTAACAAGGAGTTACCCACACAATTTGCTTTCGTGGTGAGACCGAAAACTTCTTCTAACAGCATTCACCAGTGTAGTAATGTGAATTCCATAACTGATAGAGGTGCGAATACCCCTTTCCCAATAGCACAAAATCAATTCATGGGAGGAAACGGTCTGACAGCAGGGGCAGACACAAAAGAAAGGGCTCGTGGAGGAACATCAGGTCCCACCCTGAAGAAAATGTGGGAGAGGAACACTCACTAATAGTGAACCTATCTAGTAAGATTTTATCAGAATATGAAGTACAAGTCCTGGAGAAGGGGCTTAATTTTATCCCCACCAAATGTGGTGATGTTGTGGATACTATTATAGATACAAAAATGTTTATAAGAAATATACAGCTTAAGCTAGATTTTGGAGTGAGCAGCAATGCGAGTAATGCATTTAGATTTCGGAGTAATAGTACGTATGTTCCACCCCTACACCCTGTTGTAGATGCTTTGGCAGAGTCTTGGAAAATGATTTACATGCTCTTTGAATCCAAACAGAGAGTGAAGTATAGGAATAATTTAAATTTCAACCAAAGGAGAGCTTTAATGGACCTTAGGAACGATGAGTCGGTTATTTTCAGACCAGCTGATAAAGGAGGGCCCATAGTTCTGATGGATGTGGGTGATTATAATGAGAGTATGTTCCAACTTTGAATGATAGGAAGTTCTACTCTAAGATAGATATGGCAGTTGTTAAAGAGAAGGTATTCCAAACATATTACATGTTGGATGACCTCGTTATGTCTGAGAGTATCTCACAGGAATTATATGAGTACTTAAAAGTTTCAAATCCTACCATTCCAATTATACAGGGCTTACCCAAGATTCATAAATCGATGGCCAAACCACCTATGAGACCTATTGTGGCAGGCCAAGGTTGGGTAACTGAAGCCCTATCTATTTACATTGAGTCTTTCCTGAGACCACTAGTTGATATGAATGTCAATGTGCTACGGGACAGTAAGCAGTTTTTAATAGATTTATACTCATATACAAGTCAACTGCAGGATGGGACACCTTACTTGTTGGTTACCCTGGATGTAGTTAGCTTGTTTACGGTCATTCCGAATGAGACAGGGATTGAGTTTGTACAGGACTATCTTAGGGAACATTCTGATTTCACGATTGAGAAAATGGACCTACTTACATTGCTTTTAGAAACCGTTTTGGTTACTAACATCTTTATGTTTGGAGATGAGATTTTTCTACAAAGGGATGGCGTAGCTATGGGCACATCTTGTGCCAATAGCTACGACAATCTCATTATGGCTGCTTGGGAAGATAGGTACATGCTCCAGCATCCTTTATATAAACAATTTGTGGGTATCTACCGGAGGTTTGTGGACGACCTCTTCCTCGTTTGGCTAGGGGATGTGGATACACTACTTGAATTTGTTGAATGTTTGAATACGTCCACCCATTTCCTGAAGTTTACTTTAAATTATTCAGAATATGAAATTACATATTTAGATGTAAATATTTTTAAACTTGAGAATGGATTATTAAACACCTCCGTTCATAGGAAGTCTTGTTATAGGAATACGCTACTCCATTGGAATAGTATGCATCCCCGGTTCGTGTTCAATAATGTATTAAAGGGTCAGTTCATGAGGGCATCCAGGCTGAATCCATCAGAGCAAGGGTATAATAACGAAAGAGAGGCCCTGAAGGCTAAATTTATGGAGAGAGGCTATAATGCAGAAAGGATAGATGAGACATGTACTACAGTTGATAGTTTGAGAGCTAGTAGAGCTAGACCTTATTTTTCTGAAGTGGTTGCTGCTACTGGAGATGTTAATGCCTGTAATACGGTGAACGTTAGAGTTCCTATGTTTTTCACTCAAGAAGCAACTAATATTAAGAATATTATAGCAAAACACTGGGACATTTTATTGTCAGATGATGAGATTGGTAGGGTGGTAGGACCTAAACCAAATATGGTATTCAAGAACAAACCTAACTTAAAGAGATTGCTATGTAAACCTAAACATTACCATCATAAGAGGAAGGTTAGTTTGACAAATAGCAATACCAATGTAACCAATGTATGTTTATTAGTAAGGATACAACTTTTGTTCATCCAACTACTGAGCGCACCTTCCATTTCAACACGTCCACCAACTGCAATAGTGACAATATTGTCTATCTAGCTAGGTGCACGGCATGTACTGCATTTTATGTAGGAAAGACCAATCGGACCCTTAAAGAACGTATAAGGGAACATGTTTATCATATTAGGATAGGTTCTGACTCTAATGCCCTGGCCAAACACCATAAAGAACTGGGCATGGGTCATAACTTTGTGTTTAGTGTTGTGCAGAAACTGGAAAGTAGCCTTAGGGGTGGGGATTTAGTCAACCAGACCCTAGAATGTGAAACCCGCTGGATTATCAGATGGAGGGCGGATATATCCCCTGGACTTAATGATAAGGTACATATTAAACCGTTTTTAAGAAGTAGGAGACTCTTCAGACCAAAATAAACATGTTTGAATTTTGCCTAGATAGACTTATTAAATTGATAAGAGCTGGTATGAGTCTATTATGCTTTTCTCCCTTGCATCTGTCATTTGGTCACTTTTTAAAATGAAATAGGTTGTTAGGGTTTTAGTTCATATGAACCCTCTGCCTATATATGTTTTTAAATTATTGATTTTTTTGTGTGTACACACACATATATTTTTATAAAGCATGATTTTATGATGTTTTTTAAAGTAATGCATGTTGACGTTTTATGGCTGGTAGTGCTTTAAATACATGTTTAGAATGCTAATCCTACAACCAATGAGGTTGAAAGGAGGGCTATTTGAAGTTCAATGAGTCTATAGCAAGTTGTAAAAGTCTGATGAAGCCTTAGGGTGAAAGCGCTTACTGGTGTCGACTGAATAAACCTGTTTTACCAAGAAATACTGTTCGTTTGGATTATTTGGACATCCACTATCTTTATTTTTCGTTTTTGTGGACTTGTATTGGAACTGGGGCCATTAGGAATCAGCGTGTTTTGTGCACTGTTGA
The DNA here is from genome assembly GCF_019279795.1 of Protopterus annectens. NCBI lineage: Eukaryota > Metazoa > Chordata > Ceratodontiformes > Protopteridae > Protopterus > Protopterus annectens. The sequence continues at coordinate 1,106,686,120 of NC_056739.1, forward strand.
GTTATTATTTTTCTATTTACACGCTGTTTCTGAGCTCTGTCGGCTGGCTGTACATTGTTGTGTTATTCTGCAGATCAAGCATTATGCATACACTACACATATCAGGCTATGCTGGTCAGTGTATGGTCACTCACACTGTGCATTGAACATTCCTTCACTTACTAGCCAGGAGGGTGGGAAGGAGGTTAGGGTGGATCACAGGCATCATCATGTGCAGATGTGGATGGTAAGGCAATGGCATATATCTGTTTACACAGACACACACACACACACACACACACACACACACACACACACACACACACACACACACACACACACACACAGACACACACACACACACACACACACACACACACACACACACACACACACACACACACACACACACACACACACAAACACACACACACACACACACACACACACACACACACACACACACACACACACACACACACACACACACACACACACACACACACACACACACACACACAGACACACACACACACACGCACACACACTCTGGCTGGAGGTATATATCACATGAATCTCACATAGAAGTTATTAGTTGACCGGTATTATGTTGTACACTATCTCCTCCTGTATTGAGGTGAAGGTCTCAGTATTTAACTGTGACTTGTTGCTGAGGTGGGCACCTTTGGGTATTGCATGTCAAAGAAAATTCACTCTTGTGATGTGTTTGGGGTATCACTACTTATTTTTGATCTGCAACCAGTATACCAGAACGTTGCATTAGGGCTTGCCTTCCCCCTTGACCAGGGTGGTGTGTCATTCGGGGACTGTGACCTGAATGTGGTCTGTACAAAAGATGTCCTGTGGAACATCATGGTCTCAAACAATGAGTGGTGACAGAGAGTGGCACATTCCAAGAAGTAGGTGAGGACTATGTACTCCATGATGGTTCCTCAGCATGACCATCTATGTAAATATTCTCCCTCAACCTTGAAGAACACTGACAGTTAGCCCAGTAATGGTATCAGTGACAGTCTCTCACATGGAGAAGAACATGACAGTGATGTGTGCCTCCACTGATCTCATCAAACCAGTCATTACAGAGCCCCTGTCCTCCACATCCTTGCTGATTCCATGCAACACAGCAGTGAGGTCCATACGGTACTGGCTGCAAATGTTTGTGTCCCAGTGATATTGCAACACATCTACTGATTGATCCTAAGTACCACATGCACACTGGCAGCCATGTGTGACATGTGACAACATCGACCAACCCTGTGAAGGTATGAAATGGTCAGATACAGTTTTTGCCTTTGCCGCTGCAGCCATAGAAGGATCATTGTTAGTAGTTGGAGCCATGGAGGATTTCTTTATCATTGGTAATGGTGAGCACTCTTAATATACAGCCTCATGTTCTTGCATGAGTGAGACTACACCTTCAGCAAGTAATGAAGGTGGACATACTCCAAGGTTGCAGACAGGCAGACAGGCAGACAGATAAAGAGTGCTCCTGTGTAATCAGGCTATGGTTCAGATGTCTGTCTCACCATAATCATCAGCCCTTGCAGAGGTGCCATATCATAGTTTTTCCCTGCCTCTAAAGGTGTCATTACATCAGTGATTTGCCCTGCAAATGCACAACAGAAAATATGCCAGAGTAAGCCTGGGTACCTCTGCCAAAATGGTGCCCTTGTGCCATACTTACTAAGGGAGTTTATGCTAGATATACTATAACAAACCTTGACTGGCATCTTAACATGGATTGATGCTTTTCTTTTTTTTTTTGGCTTCTCTTTGCTTGTTTGATCATCAACCCCACTGGCTGGCTGGTCAGTCTATTAATTTCCCCATCACTGTAGCAAGGGTTTACTGATGGGGGTCATTATATAGGAGCCATAAAATGGCTTGAGGTTTTTTATTCCTTTTCTCTACCCCTAATGCATTTGCCTTGGGACATCTCATACATGGGTGCAATGTGTGCAGGCACTGCCCCATTCCACACATCAGAAAGGGGGTGGCATCAGCAGGATTGCTCCACCCACAGAAGGCTGCTGGTTGCTTTCCCTGTCACCAATTTGTGTGCTGCTGAGCACTCACCTCTCTCCCTGCTAGGATAGGTACATCCATTCTCTCTGCCTGGGACTTCAAGCACCTGAGCTACTGTTGAACTTGGGTCTCCTTGTTTATATTCAAGGCTTTATCCCTCTATACCACTGTCATGTAGACATGGTTGGATACGCGATGTGTCTAAAATAATACAAAGTCAAATATTGCTGATGTCAACTTACAGTGTCTATGTTCATAGGTTCATGGGTAAGTACTAGGCAAGCAGTCTGCAGAACAGTACAAGCCTAACCAAAAAGCCCTATTCAGAAATTCCCTGCAACCTCAAGGAGGGCTAGACAACTTAGACCAAATGGCAGTTTGACTCTACATCAGATTAACTAGGGTTTCCTTGAAGGTGGCAGGGGTGCTACTCTACTTGACATGTAGTGGAGGTTTGTCCCAGAGCTGGGGGATATGTTAGGATATGAATCTATCACATCAATATGCCTTATTTATGTGCTGATGAAGGTTTGTTTTTTAACAAAGTATTTGAGGTGCCATTAGTTCTGGAAATGAATATGAGGTCTAATGGGGTTGGTTCTTTCCAAAGTACAGACACAGATCTCCATGGGGAAGTATGTAAGAGACTATGTAAAGAGAAAGGATTGCCAGTGTTTCCTGGTAAGTAAGATTTTTGAAGGTACTGATTTTTTTAGTTATGCAGTTATGAATTCTGTCAAGTTGTCAATAAGTTTAAACAAATACATGTTTAAAGATGTATCATATTCAATAATGGGTCTGATAACATATGAGTAATGGGGAATTAAGTTTTCTTTAGAGAAGAGGCAAACTTTACATCAGCACCCTGATTGGAGAACGAATGTTCTCCAGCGGGGTATTAATGTAGAAGTAATGCCCTTTGAAAAATGAGGCCTGTCGCATTAGGCCTCAAAACACCCCTGGGCTGGCATTAATTACATATTAACACACACCTTGTCAGGCATTATTGCTTGATTGGATCTAGTGAGATGCCTTTAGAAATTAGATGATCCGGACAAAAGGCTTTCTGAATTACTGGGGTTGCAAATGATAAGAAATTATCAACAAGAGTGCCAAGACACCTTACAACATACTCTGGTTTCAGGGATGCATCACTTATATGGCAAGTGAAACTGTTTTGTTTATCAAAATGAACTGTGCTACTATATTTTTTTATATTTAATTGGAGACCATTGTCCTTGCACCAGTTGTTATCATAGTCTAAAACATGTTGGAGCAAACTGAGAATCAGGAGAAGATTGAATAACAACACCCACTTTATAGTCATCTGCAAACTTAATTAACCATAGGCCAGAAGTACTGGCTACACTACATACCAAATAGGACAGAGCTGAAAACTGAGCCCTGTAGTATACAACTAGTAACTTTTCTGCATTCAGAAGTGGCATCTAACCACGTGGGTTCTGTCAGAGAAACAGTTAGCTATCCACCACATAATATAAGGATTTATATTTGGATTTAGAAGTCTATTATAATGCCTGCATGGGGAATAGTATCAAAGGCCATGGTCAGGTCTAGATATGCTCTATGCACTGCATAATCTCTATCCACTGCTTTGGTTACCTTTTCAAATAAATTAATGAGGTTAAAGAAGCAAGACCTTCATTTGACAAATTCAAAATGACGAAGGTCCATGGCAAAAAACTTTTTCTATGCCCTGATTAATGAGGTCTGAGATAATGCGCTCCATAGCTTTACAAATTAGGCTGATGAGACAATTAGGTCTATATGAGTGGGCCATCCTTGTGTAATGGCATGACTATGGCTGTTTCCCAGGCTTCAGGAATGTAACCAATAGAAAGGCTTGGAAAAAAGTGGTTAGGTAGAGGCTCAGAAAGACCATATTTGGTACTGATAATCAGGCATCTTGGCCCATGGATGAAGTATTCTTAGTTTTTGAGTAGGCTGAGAGTGCTTGTTTCATAATAATTAAAGGGGTGGCTGGGAATGTGGAACTTGTGGAATTGCTATAACTGAAAGTGGAGTAAAATTTGTAGTAAATGTGTTAGCTATGATATTAGCTATTTCCTTTTGGGCAGATATTGTAGTATTATTGTGGGCTAACTCTGAACATTGTGTGGTATTACTTCTTGACTTTCTAATTAAGGAAAAATTTCTAGCAATTTTTGCTTTTGGTGACCATTTTAAGTTCAGCGGTAGCGTTGTTGCCTCACAGCAAGAGGTTCTCCTGTTCGATTCTCGGCTGGAGTGCTTTCTGTGTGGAGTCTGCATGTGCTCCCCGCGGATGAGAGGCCTCCGAAAAACATGCATGGATGGGCGTGCCTTTGCTGAAGGCTGGGCGTCGGGCTGGCAACTCGGCACCATAAAAATCGACTGCCAATCATTAGCGGACTGGAGTTCCGCTGTGATGACCCCTAACCGGGAAAAGCCAAAAAGACTAACCACTTATCTCTGAGCTTTCTAATAGTTCCCTTAAGCACTTGGTTAGTTTGCTTAAGTGTGGTCTTAAGGTAGGTTGAATAAGACATCTTATAAGCATTACAGAGTTTCTATCTTTTGTTATACAATTTATTTATATGGGTATTACACCAAAAGGGCTTGTTTTTAAATTTCTCATTATATTTGGTACAGACAGGGACCTCTTTATCAATACAGCTATTTAATTGGTAGTGGAAGTCAGAAGCACTGGCAGCAGCTTTAGCAATGGGATCCATTTGAGAAGAATTTAGATCATCAAGTAATTTAAACACAGAGCTATTTACAGGAGAAGTACTACCAGTTTTAAAGGAAAAGGTCACTAAATTATGATCTGATTTAACAAGACATGATAATAGATATGGAGCTGTGCAAGACATGACCATATTCATGAGGACTAGAGCCAGGATACTGGGGCCCTAGAAAGATGGTTAACTATCTGTGAAAGAGAGAGTATTTATACTGTCAAGGAGGTACTGGGCAGACAGTTATTGGCAGTGCAGGTCAAACAGTTTATTGACGGATAGTTTAAATACCCTAGTAAAATATCTTGAATTTAAAGAGAATTTCAACTAATGTAATAAGATAACAATCATACTCAGTAGGGGACATATAGAGTGCTCTATAGCTAGTTATGAAATGGCAATTAGCCTTGTTTAATATGATTTGGAATTTAAGTAGTTAAAATGTGGTGTCACAAGGGATCTGTCATGTCAAGGTGTTTGCCTTACAAACACAAGGTGCAGGGTTTGAGTCTCACAAGGGATAATTGGCTAGGCTTAAAATGGCTCACAAGGGCAGTTGGCTTAGTACTAATCTATGAACCTATGAACCTATGTGGTGGTATCTTTGATGTATACAGATATTCCCTCACATTTGCCAATAGAATGAGATAGACAGTATACTTAGATATAGGAGGAGTGCATTCATTGCTCTGAAAGCATATTTCTGTAACTACGCATATATGAATGTGTTTAAGTTGTAGGAGAGCCTCACATTCTGGCATTCCTTTGTTAAGGCCCCTGATATTGAGTAGAGCCACATCAATGTAGTCCAAATTAGAATTCAGTAGGTTGGAATGTCCATCATATAGACTCTGTCTAAAATTGGCACTTTGGAGGCAGCAAAGGCTTTAGCCAGAATGTGAAAACCTTGTTAAGAGAGGTGCATACCATCCCTGATGCATACTCTATACCCCTAGAATGATACCAGCTACATAACCAATTATTAAAGCCAATTATCTTGTTGTTGAATCTCAGCATCATTGTAGGTGATGGCAAAATACCACTGAAGGCCAGTGTCTTTCCTGCCTCATATACATGCATAGCAAGCTCAACAATATTCTTCTGCATGCTGCTAAGGGTAGAGTGTCTGAGGTCACCCCCACATGGACCACTATCAGTTCATAATCACATTTGTCAGGATGGAGGGGTCTAAGAGCCCTTGTTGCATCCTGGATCTTGGCTCAAGAAAGACAGATAATTTCTTTTCCATCCTGGCGAGATTGGTGTCAATATGCCTTGCCATGGCTTAATGCAGTCTTGGTGGGACATAAAGGCTTGGAGTCTGCACCCTTGTGACTCTTAGAGGTATGCGTCCTAAGTGTTGGTGAGAAGGGTGAAGGTGGGTGTGTTGGTTTGTGAACTAATGTCTGAGGTTTCATATTATTCAGCCTGGGGGGCTTAGCCAGTGTTTTCTTAACAACCTCAGAGTAAGCTGTTTTAGTGGAAATGCTCTGTTCTATGTGTGTATATGTGTTGTGAGGTGAGAAGGTAGCCTTTCAATTAAGTAAATACCTGTACTTCTCATATACTGAATGAATGTGAAGTAATAATAAAGATTTTTGGTAAACATCGGGAAGCTACTATACTGCCTCAAAAAAACTAGTGTTATCAGGCTGGCTACAAAAAGGAAAACAGCTGACTAAGCTTCCATACTGACCAGTGTAGATGAAGGGGTATAGGATAGGTTAAAAACTTACTTTTGGTATAAGACAGAAGATGATAAGGAAAGGTGCTAAAGTAGAATATGTCTAAAGGATAAAAGAATGAAGTCTGACTACTGTAGTAGCTAGCTGGAAGTGTAAACATGAACTATAAAAGTGAGAGACTATGTAGGATCAGTAAGGAAATCAGTAAAAGAGGCAAATGTATCTGAATACCTTTACCCAATAGGCTAATGTGGTTCCTACCAGCCATTAGAAATGGTAGTCTGACTCAACGGATCTGGATACAGTAGCTGTAATCGCTACAGATAATCTAGATGAGTAGCTTCAGGTGCAGTAACAGTATGACAATCAGCTACGTAATTCCGGTATGTCACAAAGGTAACCCTGTGCTTTCTAATGTAGTACTTTAGAGCAGTAGCTTTAAAAAATGTTAACACTATAGTAGTCAGTAGAAAAAAGAAAACACATGATCTAAAAGTGCAGTCAGTAAATGAGATAATAAGTAAAATTGTTTTAATGTAACTAGTTTGAGTAACAGGCATCACTGGAGTATTATCTTAAATAACGCCAGTAGCGAGTAACTGTCAATGAAACCGGGCACAATAGTGCAGTATTATTTAAGCTTAATTTCACTACAGTCAACAAAGCAAAACAAAAAAAAAACAGCAGTACAATACCAACAAAGTGCAAAAGTGCAATGCGAATTAAACTCAATAATACAACAGCAGAACAAAAGTGCAAATTTCTGCAATGTGTCCAAGAGAAGTGCAGTTTGTAAGTTAGTAAACTAAAAAGAGAGACAATGATTTTCCTTCCATGAAAAAAGGCACTGTAAAGACCAGTCACACGAGTACAACAAGGTTGTGAAAAAGAAGTTACTGAAATTTATATCATCTACAACAAAGATGAGAGGTTCCCTAACCTGTTATAGAGTAAGCTCTTTTGTTTGATACCTAATAGGATGAAGGCTGCCTTGCACTGCTGTACCTGCATACCAGTTCAGTGAACTGAGCAAGCCTCCAAGTTTTTAAAGTCTGTTAGGGACTGCCTCTGCAGAAGCTGAGCAATCAAAATGTAGCCACTACACATGCAGAAATTGGCCAATCAGAATCAAGCATTCCAATCCCTCATTTAAATCCATGCTCAGATAGCTGTGATGTGGAAGCCCCTGTTCTCACTAAATGCTGGCATACTGCAGACCCAGTCCTAGGAAGCCAATGATGCCCTTGTAGTGCTATGAATGAGCAGGAAACCAGATTGAAAAGGGCTTTGTAGTCTTCTCCTTTCCTGTAGTCCTCTTTTTTTGTTGTAGCCTACCATTAAAGTACGGAACTCTTCTGTAAGAGACAGTAATATAGTACATTACCCGCCATGATCATAGGATCATAGGATCACAGAAAGTTACTAGGCTATTGACCCGGAGGGCATTTCAAGCCTAGGCATTTCATCCCAATGCAATACTGCAGATACTCGTCAATACCCAGAATTGCATTTAGTAATGACTGCCCATATCCAGCAGAGTTGTGGGCACTATTGCCGGTAAGAATTTATGGCCCCCCATTCACTTGTCCAGGTTCCTTTTGAACAGTGTCATAGAGGTGCTCTGCTTCATATGAATTGGCAACCTATTCCAAAGATGCAGCAGTCACAGGAAGACAAATCTGTCCCTCCAGCACATCTGTTCAAGTCACCAGCTATATTTAAGTCCCTGGAATCGGTAGTCCTAGTCCCGTTTGATTTGCAGATGTGCAGAAAATTCATTAGGTTTGGATCAGAGATTGCTCTGTTAGCCAGGCATAAATCTCTCATAAGAAGTCTATGCGATACTGAGTATAAAGACAGGGGACTTTAGTTGGTCTGTGCAAGGCACGTGCTGGAGTCCCTTGATCTTCTTAGTTAGAAACCTCTGAGTTCTCTCCAATTGCTGCAGGTGCTTTGTACAATATATGTCGAAAGGGGCATTATACTCGATTATGGTCCTGGTTAGTGATGAGTATAGAGGGGTTATAACCTCCTTTGCTCTACAGTCGATGCCTTTGTTAATTAAGTGTGCTACATAGAAAGCCTTCCTTACTACACTAGACACATGGTGGTCAAAGTCAAGGTCACAGTCTACTTGTGATCCCAGATCTGTTACCACTTTATAGGTACATAGGGTATAGTTGTTAACTTGAGAGTGTGAAGGGACATTGTTTTTACCAAAGGGAATGATGATGCATTTCTTTGCATTCAGTTTGAGACCATGACTAAGACACCAGTTGTTGGTCTGCGTATGATCCTCCTGAAGTATACTGACATCATTTGGAGATTAAATAACTGAACCCAGTTTGCAGTTGTCCACAAACATTTTCAGCCATAGCCCCTTAGATTTGGCCTGAAGTTCTGAGAAGTATATACCAAACATTAGGGGGCCCAGCACTGACCCTTGTCATACCCTGCTGGTGACAGTTCTGCTGGTTGATGTGGAGTCACCTACTTTGATAGTGTGTGACTGGTTTGTGAGACATTTGGAAACTCATCTTACAACAAAGGGGTTTACATTCAGTTTGCTAAGATTATCATTAATGCCTGAATGTAGGATTGCGTCAAAGGCCTTTGCCAAGTCGAGGTATGCTGTGTGCACCGATTTGCCCTTGTCAATGGTCATTGTCACATTTTTGAAGAAATTCACCAGGTTTAACAGGCAAGATCTGCCTTTGACGAAGCCAAATTGGGTCGGATCCATGGTTTGGAGGTCGCCTATGTCTTTATTGATGAGGTCCATGATGATACATTCCATGGCTTTACAGATGAGGCTGGTCAGACTTATGACTCTATAATTCCCTGGATCTGTTGCTAAGCCACCTTTCTGGAGAGGAATAACTATTGCTGTTCTCCATTCCATAGGAGCAAATCCTGTGGTTAGGCTGTGATTGAATAGGATGCTTAATGGTGATGCTAGTTCATGTTTTAGCCTGTTTAGAAGACAACCTGCGATGCCATTTGGTCCCATGGAGGCTGTGTTTTTCTTTTGCCTTTGACAAGTCTTTAATGACCTGCTCTTCAGATATGCTGGGTGGGGGGGGGGTGTTGGGGGCAAAGTTTGTGATAAGTTTGAAGGGTATAAGGGAGTGAAATTTTCATCAAATCTGTCCGCTAACAGGTTTGCTATCACTGCGGGATCAGTTTGTGTGATACTGTTAGTCACTAGTTTGACACATGCTTAGGTCCTACCTTTTAGGCTATGTACTGTAAAAGGTGTTATGGTTGTCCTTGGCTGTGATTGATACATTTTTCTCAGTTACCCTTACAGGATTTAACATGTTGTCTTATTTGCCTGTTAAAATTGAGGCGGTGTTTTTCCATTGTTGGGGCTTCCCCTTAGTTTTCTTAGACAACAGCTTTTTGCATTTAATGTAATGTTTGTTGATGCTGGATGTCCACCAGGGAAGCTTGTTTTTTACTTGGGGCTCTGGCTTTGATTCTTTCTGGAACAGATGAATCTATACACTTATTCAAGTGATTGTACAGGGCTTAAGTGTAAGCTTTGGTGTAGTTACCACTTCCAGCTGGGGGTAGGGCTTGGAAAGCATTTATACCTTCCCTAGGAGGGTACAGTTTGGTTTAGTGAAGTTTTTCAGTCTGACTTCACCCTTTGTGAGTTCTGGTGTTAATGCCAGTTTGAAGGTGACTGTTTTGTAGTCAGATTTGACTAGTGATGGTGAGTTGTGGTGGTGCATATGTACGTCATGTTAGTGAGAACCAGATCTAGTACGTTTGTTCCTCTTGTTGGGGTTTGAACAATTTGTTCCAGGGCATTTTAGCTAACAAAGCCAAGGAACTTTTGTGTTAGTGAGTTAAGGCTAGAGTAGGTTTCCCAGTTGATGGTGCGATAATTCAAATCCTCCATGACCAGAGTGTTTGGCAATATTTTGATTATTTATTTATTTATTATTTGTTGACCAGGATAGTCCATCTGGGTGTGAACCCATTTTTAGCGGAGGCCCAGGGAGTAAAGCTCCAATAAAACAAGAACAACATTGACAGGTACAGTGTCGGTTTTACATAGAATTTAACAGAAATATCTAGAGACAATAAAGACAGTACAATATACAAAGGAGAAAGCTATTAAAATATAGTAAAGTCACATATATATATATATATATATATATATATATATATATATTTTTTTTTTTTTTAAGGGCACCAAACTCCATTTTTTGACTCCAGTTTGGTCAAGTAGCCCTCATGTGCATCATGATCCATGGAGGGGGATCTATAACTAGCTATAGGTTCATAGGTTCATAGGATACTAGGCTATTGGCCTGGAGGCCCTTATAAGCCTAGCCAAGAATTTTGCCCATGTTCCCTCAAAGTCAGCACCTCTTTCCCCTGTCCAGCAAGGACATAGGTGGGATCCCAGGGGTATATTTTATGTTTCCCATCCAGTCATCCAGGTTCCTCTTAAAGAGTGCTAGAGAGGTACTCTGCTTGACATGGACAGGGAGTCTATTCCACAGATGGGGAAGTCTTTGGGACACAAATCTATTCCACCAACAGTTCTATTAATGTCACAGACCAGGTTAAGGCCTTGCATGCGAGTTGTGCGGGTGGAGTTTGTCTTATGAATATGCAGCAACTCCATCAATGCTGGGTCTGAAATGATCTTGTATGCCAGATACAGGTCACCTCTGAGCAGTTTGTATGAGACTGAGTAGAGAGACAGGGTATTTTGCCTCTCTGTATAGGACAGGTGTTTGAGACCCTGGATTTTCATAGTCAGGAACTTGTGTGGTCTCTCCAACTGCTGCATGTGCTTGGCAAGGTACATGCTGAAAGGGGCATTTTACTCAATAATGGGTTTGATAAGGGAGGAGAACAGGGATGTTATCAGCTCCTTGTTCCTGGATGACATACCTTTATTTATGAGGTGAGCCATGTAGAAAGCCTTCCATACAACGGAGGCAATGTGGTGGTAAAAAGTCAGGTTGCTATCACCCTGGGTGCCCAAGTTCCTCATGACTGATTGCATGCTTAGTACATTGTTATTAATGTGATAATTAGTGGGGATGACATTTTCCCCAAAGGGGTTAATGATGCATTTATTGGCATTCAGATTGAGGCCATGCTTCCGGCACCAGTCATTAATTTGGGTAAGGCCCTCTTGGAGGATGTTCACATCACTAGGGGAATTTAAGACAGTGCCCAGCTTGCAGTAATCTGCACACTTGGTCAGCCACAGACCACTGGTTTTCACTTGCACCTCAGAAAAGCATATCCCAAACAGTAGAGGCCCCAAGACTGATACTTGGGGTACACCGCTCATTACGGGTCTACTACTAGAGGTGGCTTCCCCTACTTTGACTGAGCGGGTTCTATCAATGAGCCAGTTAGCTACCCATCTGGTAACATATGGGTTGATGCCCTGCTTGGAGAATTTATCTATTATGCGAGAGTGGGGAATAGTGTTGAAGGCTTTGGCTAGGTCAAGGCAGACAGTGTGCACTGTCTTCTCCTTGTCCATGGCTTTGGTGACTGTTTCAAAGAAGTGGACCAAGTTTAACAGGCATGATCTCCCTTTGAAAAAAACAAACTGTGTGGGGTCAAGCATTTGGAGGCTGCCAATGTCCTTGTTTATAAGGGCCATGATAATGCATTCCATGGCCTTGCAGATCAGGCTAGTTAGGCTGATGGGCCTATAACTGCCTGGGTCAGTGGACGCTTCACCTCTGTGTAGAGGGATGACAGTGGCTATCCTCCATTCAGCTGGAATGAAGCTGGTGCTCAGGCTTTGGTTGAATAGGATGTCTAATGGAGCTGAGAACTCATGCCTGATTTCATGTAGGATGCAGCCAGGGATGTTATCAGGTCCCATGGAGACTGTATTTTTTGCCTTTGCATTAAAGACCTGCTTCCTGGTGATGAGGAGAGGGGGGCAGGTGCTAGGGATGTCCTGGTTTACTGATAGGGGGACAAGGGGGTGAAATATTTACTGAACTTGTCTGCAAGCAGGTTGGCTATATCTATGGTGCTTGTGTATTTGGTGTTATTGACCACCAGTTCAGAGCAGATTTGGGTGTTGCCTTTGAGGTTATGGACATATGTGAAGAAGGTCTTGTGATTGTCCTTGGTGGATATGGCCAATTTGGACTCAAAGTTAGCCTTAGAGGATTTTACCAGTGACCTTATTTAATTGTTCAGACAAAGGAGAGATTGCTTCCAACTTGGCACCTGCTCCTTCTTGGCCCTAGACAGCAATTTTTTCCTTCTATTATAGAGTTTGTTTATTGATGCTGTCCACCAGACAGGTTTACTCTTCCTTGAGGAAGATGATTTGGTCCTTTGACTTGAATGGAGGTCTTACCCGCAATAATCCCAACCTTGAGTAACTCCATGGAGTTGTCCAATCTAACTAATTGGGAGATGAATTTATCCCTAATATTGATAGAAATACTGCCTCTTTTGGTTCTCACATGTTTCTTTTGTGGCCTGAAGGTATGGAAGGCACTGTAGCCTTGCACAGACAGGTACTATCTGAGGCCATGAACCAGGTTTCTGTGACTGCACAGACATCTACATCCTCCAGTGATAAAACTGCTTCCAGCATGTGCAGTTTTTGGTTTAAACTCCTAGCGTTTCACAGCATAACCCTTATTTTGTTATGGTTGGCAATTTTCACATTGGCAATTTTGTTTTTGAGACCTTGCCTAAAAAAGGCAATATGGGGAGGCAAGAGCCTTTGCCAGCAGCCCAAAGCCTAGTGGTGCCTCTGGCAAAGCAGTGAGGTTTGTCGAATATGGTGTCCCAGGCTGACAAAAACTGGATCCTCTTTGAATGACACCAAAAACTAAGCCAATTATTGAAATTGATCATTTTTTGTTTAGACTTTGGCATCATTCCAGGTGAGGGTGCTGCTCAATGCTAGGGACATACCTGTCTGGGACACATACTTGGAGAGCTCAGTCATGTCTCTCTTCATATAGTCCAGTGAGGTACATCACAGGTCATTCACTCCAACATGAGCTATGACAGAGTCATAATGGTACTTGTCGCCAAGAGGCCTGAGTGCATGCATGATCTGATGAATCCTAACATTGGCCAGGCAGCTGACCATGACTTTCCCCTTATCTAACCTGGTGAGTGGGACATCTGTGTGTCTCACTATGGAGTCTCCAATGAGAAGAAATTTTGTTTTTTGAGTGTTATGCCTTAAGGGCTTGGCAGGTGAGACACAAATGTTGCTTGGGTGCTGTAGGAAGTGTGTTAGTTGTAGCAGTCTTGTTTTGGAGGTCTCTGGTGTTTCATTAAGTTTTTTTGAGGGAGCCTCCACGTATGCTGATTTATGTGTTGGGTGACTGCTATGTGTATGAGTAGTGGTACTATGTGCATGAGTAGTGGTGGGTGAGTTGCCAACCTCTGCAGTGTTACTGCTTCGAGTGCTAGAGAGCAGGGATTCAAGATTCTTGGTGTAGATACATCTCTTCCACTCTGTACTAGAGTAAGTTGTTAGTAGATGGTTGTCAGTGTACATGAGGCAGTTGCTACTCTGCTTCAGGAGACCCAAGTTCAACAAGGCTGGCAGGAGAAACAAGGGTAGTTCAACTGTCCATAATGCTAGGTTTGAAGAACTGTTATCACAAAGTGTGTGCTTTCAGGACTGATCTAGGAGGTGCTCTGTAGATGGGTATTTCTGATGGGGTTTTTGGCTGGTGCTTTAATAGGTCACAGCTCACTAGCAATACTTCTTAGACAGAAAATGTACTAATGATGAGGACTACACTAATGTACTACAGCTGTATCTAAGGGAAAATTGTCAAAATTATCTGGGTATGGCACATAATTGTGAGGCGGTATGCAGTGCTGCATGATGCAAACTGGCACAAAAGCCTGGCTTAAATACTAGAGGGTGCTTACTCCAAGCCTTAGACCAATCACCCTTCACCAGACAGATTCCAATCAGCACACTTCTCTCACAAGGATGCAGAAAGGCTCCTTCCAATCAAAGATGGCTTGGAAAATGTGCTCAGAATACAACAGACACTGCAAACAGACCCAGATGCAGCAAACCTGTATCTGGACTATGCTACAACTACTAGCTACAATATTTTAGGTGGGAAACAGTAAAAAATGTTTTAAACAGCAGAAAAACAACAGTGAGACACTAAAAATATTTTAAACAGTAGAAAAACAGCAAAGATACACTAAAGAATGTTTTAAATAAAAAAATCAATTATTTAAGACATTGCTTGGTGGGGAAAAACAGAACTAACCAAACTGATGCTTTGCAAACAGTGAAAAGTAGCAACAATTATTTTGAAAACAGTGAAAACAGCAACAGAATACGATTTAAGAGTATCAGTCAGGTAGATAAATGCAGTACAAACAGTGCAGTTAAGTTTACAGTATTAAAATACAGTATTAAATAAGCAGAACACAATAAAAAGTGCAGTAAATAGTATAATCAAGCAAAAAATAAATAAATAAAACTGGCAACTTACGGTGTTTGGGAAGCTAAGAAGCATCTAGTCATCTGGCATCTCAGCTCAGACATCTGGAGGAGGGTGTCCTTACTGATGTCAGTAGGAACTCCCCAAGGGATAATCACAGACCAAAGTTAAAAGGATTCACTAAAAGCAATGATTAAATCTCAAAACCATATTTAATACATTTAGTACTTTCATCCATAAAAGGACTTCTTCAGACCAATAACTCTTTTAACATAAAAATATTTAAATGCACACTTCAAGCAGTATCACATGATAATACTGTCCAGTGCTAAAGCATTTCCTATTACACTTAATGCATATTAATTCCTTCCCATTAAAATTGTTTGTACAATCACCTGCATAATGTAAACAGCTTAAAACAAAAATACAATAAATATTACAAAATACCTACCATATAAAACTTTAAAAAATTCTAAAGTAAAGCCTAGCTGCCTTTAATTTTAAAGTACTAGCTACAGACAATGCATAATTTAATTTTGGAAATTGGGTGGTGTTTAATCTAATTTGCCAATACAGTTCTTTTTGCTCTACTTTTGTTTTCTAATCTGCTTCTCAAGAATTCATTTGATATTTTTCTAACAGAAAAAAAATAAATTTGTTAAATGATGCACAGCAATTAGAATGTTTAGCTAAAGCACTGGTGAGCATCCCTCATTTTATATCATTGACATGTTCTAAAGGTCTTTTACTACGATTTCTATCCATTTTTCTGATATAAACACTATCACATGATAAGTAGGTAGTTAGGTGTATTACCCCTTTAGACTTACAATTAACTGCAGTAAATAATATATTGCTGGTATTGTAATGGCTCTTGTATTTATTTATTTAGTCATTTATATTTGTTTACCAGGGTACTGCACCGATCAGTGTTGACCAATTTCAGACTCCGCGCGGGTGAAATACCAAACATTTCATAGACAAAAAAATACAGAAATGCAATCAAAAAAATAAAAAAGAAAGAAAAAAATGAGTATATACATTCTAGTGAGCATGGAATGTGCAATATATACATTAGGTTCTAAAGTGGGCCAATCTTCAATGAGACTTGACAGAGAAGAGACCTGGGAAGGAAATAGGTCAGGTGATATATCCTGTGTTGAAATAGGGGCATTATGGCTTGGATGAAGAAGTGCTTTTGGAGTTCCATTCTGAATTTGGAACGAGTGATAATTTCCTTAATGATAATGAAGAGAGCTTGCCAAAGGGCAGGTGCCTGAGAGGAGAAAGTATGTGTAGTGCTGGGGAGTTTGCTTCTGGGGTAATGAGAGTTGATGTGGCTTGTGAATAGTATCTCAGATTGTATGAGGAGGATGTTTCATGACGTCTAGTTACAAGGGAGTAAATGTGTGGGCTGGAGTAGTTTGTAGAGCTGGGATCTTACAGGCAGTTAAGATCTGTGCTGTATGGATAGCCATTTATGTGTTCTTAATAAATTTGCATGCCTTACATTTTCCACACCTCTTCATTTTCATATCACTTAACATTTTCTCATATGCATTTTCTAACATCTGTTTTAAATTAAAATTCTTCCTAAATGTAAATGGAGGGTAGTTACCTAACTTAAAACAAACATCTTTCTTTAAAGAAATGATCCAATTTCTTCTTATTATAGCTTTCACAATTTTAGAATCTGTACTATATAAGAAAATCATGGATTTAAATTGATTATCATTTGAGATCTGATGCGATTTTGTATAAACATCCTTATTTAAAATCTTTAAAACTGGATAAAGTGTTGTTTTTCTCATATCTAAACTTTCACTCAGTATAGTCCAATTTCCTACTAGGATACCCATTCTCTCTAAACATTTCAGTTAATAACTTTAATTCCAGCAACAACCTGTCATCTTTTAACATAAATATAGAAATACAGACCATATGACCTTTCACTAAAAATGTTTCTGGAATTTTGGATTACAATTTTTGTAATGTAAGTGCATCATACCTCTCAACCTCTTATCACAAGAAATCTGGACAAAGCCTAAAATTATGGAGGGACAAAGGCCCAAAAATAGAGACAGATTTTAAATATTGCTTTTATAAACTTAGAAAGTTACTAGAATGACAGTTTTTGTATTTACATGCATTTTTCAAATTATATGAAGTCTGTAACTCAAAGGAATATCATTATTTAGCAACTTCAATCCTCAGTAATTTGCAAGAAAAACAAAAACTTTATGAGGGACAGACCAAAAATATGAGGCAAAAATCTGGACATTCTGCAAAAATCTGTACAGTTGAGAGGTATGAAGTGCAGCACCACCACCACATACATTGTTTATGTAGGTTTACTGTATATTCCAGATTCAAAACAATCATTAATATTGCCTTTATAAATTAGTACATTTAAATAATTTATTTTATTAAAATTACTATTCAATGTAAATCTTAGGAAATCAGTGTTGCCCTCCAAGAATCTATGACATTCTATTAATTCATTTATTCCTTTCTTACAAATAATAAATATATCATCCAAAAAGTGAATATAATGGTATATCTTCTTCTTTTGGCTTTTCCCGGTTAGAGGTCGCCACAGCAGAACTCCGGTCCACTAATGATTGGCAGTAGATTTTTATGTACCAAGTTGCCAGCCCTGACGTACAACCTTCAACGAAGGTACGCCCATTCACGCATGTCTCCACACAGAAGGCACTTTAGCTGAGAATCGAACAGGGCAACGTCTTACTGTGAGGCGATAATGCTACCGCAGCACCACCACCACATACATTGTTTAAATCTAGAATTAGATATTGTTTTTATTTTGTTTTCTCTCCCCAATAGCACCGTGTTAGCAAAAACAGGTGCTGCAGATGCACCCATTGCTGCTAGAGTCAATTGTTTACAATACTATACCTCAAAAAATATTTTAAATACTATCTCCATAAATTGCATAAGCAGTGAAATCTCACTATTAGTAATAATTGAGTTTACCAACATAGCCTCATAAAACCACTATAAGCCAATCCAACTGGAATAACAGTATAAAGATCCTTGACATCTGTGGTCACCAAAATAGCATCTGGTTTAAAATCAACTTTTGACAACAAATAAAATGTTCTGACTCTTTTAAAACATATGCCTTGTCACTAAAGATATCTTCTAATACTTTATCCACATAAATTGCAAATGGCTTTGCTTTAGAGACGTTAGCCGCTACTATTTGCCTAAATGGTGGATCGCAAATACTTTTATGCAATTTTGGCATGCCAAAACTAGCTGGTACAAGAGGTTTCTTAATCTCTAAACAGCCAAATATTTTTTTATGCATCACCTCCTGCATAAGCAAATCATTTAAAATACTATCTGTATTTGCATATGCATACTCATGTTTAGACACCACCTAATAAAGAACTTGATGTTGTAATTTTCATTCATTCCTCAACTGATGGATTTGGATCTGGTACTTGGATCCAACTCAGCCACTTCTTCTAGATCATTGGATCCTAGAACACTTGAACTCCTCCCTTTACCCATAATGCTCTGCCAACCGAACACACCTCAGATCTTGTTTGACGCCATTAGCTCTAGAGCATTCTTTGAGTAATCTTCACATTTTTCCCTGTTGTTGATATTTGTGAGTTGCTTAAATTTAGTATTTTACCTTTCTTCTTCCTCCCTCCCATATTTAGTTTTCTTAGCAAGTCTTCCTTCCCTTTTAAGTGAGTTACCTTTCTCAGTTCTTCTCTCATTACCATTACTGGTATTGTACTCTTTCGAGCACTTTGTCTACCATTGTTGGTAATTTTACTTCTCTACCTTTCTCTTCTTTCCTTTATAAAATAAGTGTCTCTTTGTATAGATAGGTTGTTTTTTTGTAGCGTAATAATTCTTAGCAATTGTTGTGTTACTGCTGCATGTTGCTGATAATTCTCTTAAAATGTTGGAAAAACCCTCTGATTTTAAAAAGTATATTTCCTGTAGGCATACATTCCCAAATTCTGATGTCCACAAGAATGTGTCTATTATTTTAGTCCAGAACACCTTGATGTTAACTGTGGCATTTGCTCCGGGTTTAATTCTCGGGCCTTGACTGACTACAAAAACAAATTAATTCTGCAGTGTCCCTTGGTCCCTACATCTTCCTCTTCAGTGGCTGGGACTCAAACCCCTTCTAAAAAGTCAGAAAAATTAAACATTGACCCTCAAACTAAGGACAAGTAGTCCTCTAAAAGGTCTCCAGATTAATCCTCAACTTCAGTTTCAGCTCCATCAACAGAACCCTCTGCCAGAATTTAGAAAACATTGGAGTCGTCAGTCTCAGACTTAACAACCCAAAGATCAAGGTCTCCATGAATCCATACCCCACTGCTTCCATCAGATCCAATTTCACCCAGACTCCCCTCTCCACTCCTAGAAGAGTTGCCTCAAAGGCATGCTAAGCCTTCTTCCATTACATCCTGTCTTCAATCTCCAGAAGCCTTTCAGAAGCAGACATGGACAGGATGATAAGAAAGTTCCTCAGAGCACTGATACAGATGAGGATTCATCCGGCTTTGACACCTTTTGGGCCCGGGAGCCAATGTCTATCCAATTCCCCTTTGGTATCTCCTTCTCCGATCTGTACTTCTGTTTTGTTGCTCCTCTTTCCAAGGCTACTGTGACCATAGATGTCTCCCAGCTTGGTGAGGGGACAGTACTTGGGAAGGACAGTCCAAGGTACATGATCCCCCATACAGGCCAAGACACATATCAATGTCTTGGAGATGAAAAGTGTCCTCCTAGCATTGCAGGCCTTTCAAGACACCCTACCATTTGGAAAAATTATGATACAGATGGACAATATGTTGGCTGTCTGGTACATCAACAAACAAGGGGGAACCAGACCTTACCCTCATTGTCAAGAAGCTATGAGAGTATGGCAATGGGTGATCTCTTTCAATTGCTTTCTAATAGCAATACATAACCTGGGGAAATCCAGCGTGATTGCAGACAAACTAAGGAGGTCCATTCTAATACTGTACTAATGATCTCTGAACATCAACGTGATGGAGATAATTTTCTGTCCGTGGGGCCAGCCATGCTGTGATTTATTTGCCTCTTCCCTCAACAACAAGTGCAGCAGGTTCTTTGCCCTGATCCACCCATTGTGGGAGTCACTGAGAAATGTTCTAGTTTACAATTGACTCTCCCGTCTCCTGTATACTTTTCCACCCTTACCACTAATTCCCAAATTTCTTCAGAAAGCAGTTCAGTATAAGAGCACAGTTATTCTCATTGTACTTTTTTGGCCTCATCAGATTTGATTCCCATTCCTCTGGTCTCATCTTCTACATCCACCCTGGTTTCTGGATCCAACTCCACACCTCCTGTCTCATCTGAAAGGCATGACTCATCCAAACATAACAGGCCTTTAACTGACCACATAGTTTCTCCAGTTCTGCTGATTACTTGGCAGCCCAGGTTCTCTTCCCCGATCTGTCATATTTTGCTATATTCCCATAAGGCTTCTGCTAGAAAGACTTACAAGAGTAAATGGAAAAGATTCGTCTTCTGGGCCCTTAGCAACGATCTCTGCTCTTTTCAGCACCTGTACCAGCAATTCTGGAATTTTTTAGCTTCAGTCTTTAATGAAGGAGCTAGTTTTTCAACTGTTAAGGTTCAGTTGCCTGCTATTTCTAATTTCGACATAGGTGACAATAACTCTACAGTAGCATTTTCTAAATTATGCAAAGCCTTTTTTAAGGGTGCTGTGTTAAGCTAGGTAGCTTCTGAGTTAGATATTATCAAGGTTATTAATCTTCCAGTTTTCTGTCCTAATTTTTGAAACAAAGGAGAGTATGTGCTACAACCAGGGAGTGGGGGGGGGGCACCATCCTAGTTTTGCAATTGTCTTCAACAATTTAAAAAAAAATTTAAACATATTCCACAAATGTGCACGGAATTTAAAACAGCTGTTCCATTGCAATAGAAGGTAAGTAAGTGAGAGTGTGTATACGTATATATATATATATATATATATATGTATATATATATATATATATATATATATATATATATGTATATATATATATATATATATATATATTTATGGATCTAGGACGTTTGCTCGAGTGAGCAAACGACTGAAACCCAAACGGCCAGGCATGCTTACGCGAAAGTGCTTTTCACCGAAGAAGCACTTTCGCGTAAGTATGCCTGTTGCTGAGGCAGTACTATAGTGCAAGTAAGGGAAATATCACCTTTACCCACTGTAGTGCAGTCTCGGAAGGAGAATATTAAAGTAGGGGGGGTTGTGGGGGGCCGCCCCCCTGCTAAAATGTAACTGTAGTGTTTTATTTTTTTTTTGTAACACGCTTTAACGAAAGCGCTTTTTTGATAAAAGCGCTTTCATTAAAGTGTGTTCGGTTATTATGGATTTGGACGTTTGCTCACTCGAGCAAACGTCCTAGATCCGTATATGTATATGTATATCTGTATGATATGTATGTGTTTGTTTGTATATATATATATATATATATATATATATATATATATATATATATATATATGTATATAGTTTAAACTAGTGGTTCCATTCATTTTTGTATGAGAGAGAAAGTGCATGTGCATGCATGTGTATGTAATTTAAACTATCTGTTCTGTTTGTATGAGAGATAAAGTGCATTTGTATGTGCATGTGTTACTGTGTGAGCAAGTAGGTGTGTGTGTGTGTGCAGAATTTAAACTAGTCATTCATTGCTGTATTTAAGAAAAGGTATGTGTGTTGCTGTGTGAGAGAGTAGGTGTGTGTATGAAATTTAAATTAGCCGTTTGGTAATGCATGAAAGAGAAGGTGTATGTGTGTATTGCTGAGAGCAGAGAGATGTTAGTTAGGTAGGTGTGTGTGTGTGTGTGTGTGTGTGTGTGTGTGTGTGTGTGCATGTTTAACATACCTCTCAACTGTCCAGATTTAGCCTCATGGTTATGGTCTGTTTCTCATAAAATTTGTGGTTCTCTAGCAAATAAGTTCATAGGTTCATAGATTAGTACTAAGCTAACTGCCCTTGCAAGCCATTATAAGCCTAGCCAATTATCCCTTGTGAGACTCAAACCCTGCACCTTGTGTTTGTAAGGCAAATCATATACATATAGAAATTTCAGACTTCATATCCTTCAGAAAATACATGCTAACATAAATCCTGTTATTCTAGCAACTTTCTAAGTTAAAAAGAGCAATATTTAAAACTTACCCCTGTTTTTGACCATTGTATCCCCATTATTTCAGGCTTTGTCCGGATTTCTTGCATTAAGAGGTTGTGGGATATGCGTACCTGAATTTTGCCTCATATACTTGGCCTATTCCTCAACATTTGGGGTTTTCTGGCAAAATCACTGAGGACTGAAATAACTAAATAATGTCATACATTTCAGTTTCAGACTTCATTTCCTTTGCACGTTAAGACAAATGTCATTATTTTAGCAACTTTCTAAGTCTATAAGAGCAATATTTAAAATCTGTCCCTATTTTGCAGCCTTTGTCCGCCCCATTATTTTAGGCTTTATCCAGATTTCTTACGCTGAGGTTAAGAGGTATGGAAGTATTGTATGTAATGTCCTTGTTAGGGGGGGAGGGCATATTAGTCAATGAACTTCATTAGGCTTGACCCTGTAACTTGCTTACAGGAGAAAAGAGCCTGAATCCTGTATACTGACTACCAGACTGCTGAAAGAGTTGTGAGCTTCAGTGGAGACAAGAGCCTGAATCCTCTATGCCAACAACTGGACTGCTGACGGAATTGCAAGTTTAAGTTTTTAGTACATTTTCAGGGAATTGTGGGTTTCAGTGCATTTTCAAGGGATTATGTGTTTCATTTAATTTTCATGGAATTGTGAGTTTCGAGGGAAGATATGTTTACTGTTGCTCATGCTGTCTGTTTTCAACAAGCAACTAACTATTTTGTTTTCAAATGTCATTCATTGATTGTGCTGTAGAATTTGAAAGCAGTGTTAGTAGCATCATTTTCTCTGGTGCAGAAAGCTGTAGATTCTACTTCCATACCACGTAGATGGAGTGCTGATATTGCATTTGTTTGCCAATTATTTGGTGCATTTTAATGGGGGATAGGAGTTCTACAGTCCTGAGTGTGTTCTCCTTTGTATGAGATGCCTAGTAACTATAAACTGGTTGTCAGTTTGTCAGTCACTCCCTATTGCGGTATTACCAGCTTACCAACTTTTTAAATGTAACATAGGCAATTAATTTTTCAAAGGCAGCAGGCACTGAATTTGTACATGAAACATTGAAATGTAAAGTTATTTTGCCAGTACCAACCTCTTCATTAGTTACAGATCTCTTTAATGTGGAATTATTTGGATGACTTTTACTTCTGCAGAGATTGTGTTTATGGTTGAAATTTTCTGAAATGGGTAGTTTTGTCATTATTGGTTCATACCTCATAAATCTAGAGAGACACGATCAGTTTCTCTACTACAGTGTGGAATACAGCAGGAGTTTTTGGTTATCCACATGTAAACAGAAATGCCCTGGAGCTCTGCCCTCTGGGTTTGCTCCCCCCTTGCAAAGAATCCTGCAGGTGCCCATGGTCCTGACTGATTAATTCCATTATTGGTCCTGCCATGGCTTTGCATATGAGTCGGCTTTGACTTATGGGTCTGTAACAGACTGGGTCTGTGAAGGTCCTCCATTATACAGGAGAATGACTATAGCTGTTCTGCATTCACTTGGCACAAAACCTGTATGGAAGCTGAGACTGAATATTGTTGTTAGGGGTGTGGCAAAATCGTTCTTCATACTATTCAAGGTGCATCGAGGGATATTGTCACGACCCATCAATGTAGTATTTTTAGCTTTTGATAGCACTTTTAGGACTTTGTCTGGTGTAATAATTGGACTTAAGCCAGTTTCAGGTATATCTTGAGGGAAAATTGAAGGGTTGAGATGGGTAAAGTTAGAACTACATTTATCAGCCAGTAGACTCGCTAAATCTTCAGCCTCCCAGCTGCTCCGTCAATCACCAGAGCCATTAATCAAACCTGAGTAACTTAGACCATACTCCGTCTATGCCACCAGAGTGTCTGGCCTGCATGTTTGAGGTCATGTATGATTCTCAGTTTATACTGGAGTATTTAAAGTCAGCCATGAGTATAGTATTGGGTTGAATGGGGACAATGTCCGATACATTAAGGTATGTTGCATGGACTTCTTGGGTAATAGAGAGGACTCTATAGCTTACTAAGATATGATAAGGTACTTTTCTTATGGACGTAGAAAAACCCAAGAGCATTATAGTATTTTCCCAGCCTTATGGTGTGTTTGTGTTTGACATAAACTGAGACTCCAGCATCTTTTATCCCTTTCTGTGTAGTAGATGGTCTAAGTGTGTGAAATTCATGCTTAAGGTGCTCTTCACAGATTTAAAACTTATCTCAGTAATTGCACAGACCTCTATATTCTCCAGAATGAGGAGAGCTTGGAGGGAGTAGAGTTTTTTGTTAAGACTACCGACATTGAGCAGTAACACCTTTAGACTGAATTCATTTTGAGTCACTGAAGGCAATTTTGGCAAATGAAAAATAACAAACAAACAAACACTGTTTGCCAAAGCCACCTTTGATGTGCAACTCAACAATTTTGATTTTTGCAGGAGAGTAAGCCCCCCTGCATCCCCCATGTGAGGAGGGACACCGCTACCCCCACCTGAACTTATATATATATAACTCTGAGGCTGAACAATAGTGGAGAAAAATGTAAACTCCGCTGTCAAAGAAAGTAATTTGGTTGAGCAACATCTGCTGCTGTTCTGTTGGTTGAAATTACATTTGATGAGATGACATGATCCTCTTAGATTATCCTGGGAATGTTTAGGTATATCAGAAGGTTTACCAGGTTGGTAGCCACTAAAAAGGCAATATGGGGGTGGGCAATGTTTTATCCTGTACTGAAAAGCCTAGAGGGGTCAGATGAAGACCATCCCTGGCAAAGCAGGGTGATCTGCCAACCATATCCTCATAGGCAGGGACATATTGTATTCACTTTGAATGATACCAGAAATGAAGACAATTATTAAAGTTAGTTATCTTTTCATACTGTGGCACCATACTTTGAGAAGGTAAAATGGTGCACAGTGTTAGGCTGATACCAGGCAGGAACACCTACTCTGAGACCTTCATCATGTCTCTCTTCATATAGTCTAAGCTGGTGTATCTCAGGTCATTTACATACACACAGACTATGACTAAGTCATACTGGTACCTGCGGATCAGTGAATTGAGTATTTGCATGATCTGATGGATCCCAGTACCTGATAGGCAACCTATAGTGAGTCTCTCCTTACTCAGCTTGGTGAGTGGGATATCTGCGTGTCTCACAGTGTAGTCTCCTATGATCAAATTTTGTGGGTTTGTGGTGGTGGTATTCCTCATGGACTTAGAGGTTGAGCCATTTTGTGATGTAGCTGTATTTGCCATGGTGGATGTTGTTTTTTGTAGATTGTTTATGAGATTGAAACATCTTGTGATGTAGCTGCATGTGCCATGGCGGGTGTTGTTTTTGTAGATTGCTTATGAGGTTGGGATATCTTGTGCTTATGCGGTTGAGATATCTTCTGATGTAGCTGATGTGCCATAGTGGATGTTGCTTCTGTAGATTGTTTATGAGGTTGAGACATCCTGTGAGGTAGGTGTATATGCAATGGTAGATGTTGTTTTTGTAGATTGCTTATGAGGTTGACACACCTTGTAATGTAGCTATATGTGCCATGGAGGATGTTGTTTTTGTAGACTGTATATGAGGTTGACACATCTTGTGGTCCAGCTGTATGTGCCATGATGGGTGTTTTTGTAGCTTGCTTGCGATGCTTAGACATCTTGTGGTGTAGCTGTATGTACCATGGTGGGTGTTGTTTTTGTAGATTGTGAGGCTGAGACATCTTGTGATGTAATTGTATGGGTCACAGTGGGTGTTGCTTTGTAGACTGTTTATTAGGTTGAGATATTGTGGTGTAGCTGTATGTGTCATGGTGGGTGTTGTTTTTGTATATTATTTGTGAGGTTGAGCCATTTTGTGATGTAGCTGTCTTTGCCATGGTGGGTGCTGTTTTTGTAGATTGTTTGTGAGGTTGAGACATCTTGTGATTTAGCTGTATGTGCCATGGAGTGTGTTGTTTTTGTAGATTGTTTATAAGATTGAGATCTCTTGTGATGTAAGTGCTTGTGCAATGGTGGGTATTATTTTGTAGATTTTTTATTAGGTTGAGACACTTTGTGATGTGGATGTTTGTACCATGGTAGGTATTGTTTTTGTTGATTTCTTATGAGACACCTTTTAATGTAGCTGTATGCTACATGGTGTGTGTTGTTTTGTAGATTGTTTATGAGGATGAGAAATTTTGTGAAGCAGCTGTATGTGCCATGCAGGGTGTTGTTTTTATAGATAGTTTATTAGGTTTAAACATCTCGTGATGTAACTGTATGTGTCATAGTGGGTGTTGTTTTGTAGATTGTTTATGAGGTTAAGACATCTTATGATGTAGGTCTATGTGCCATAGAGGGTGTTGTTTTGCAGACTGTATATGAGGTTGACACATCTTGTGCTCTAGCTGTATGTGCCATGATGTGTTTTTGTAGACTGCTTGTGATGCTTAGACATCTTGTGGTGTAGCTGTATGTGCCATGGTGGGCATTGTTTTTGTAGAGTGCTTGTGAGGTTGAGACATCTTGTGATGTAGCTGTATGTGTCATGGAGTGTATTGTTTCTGTAGATTGTTTTGAGGCTGAGACATCTTTTGATGTAGCTGTATGTGCCATGGAGGGTATTGTTTTTGTAAATTGTTTATGAGGTTGACTCACCTTTCCATGTAGGTGTATGTGCCATAGTGGGTGTTATTTTTTAGACTGTTTATGAGGTTGAGACACTTTGTGATGTAAGTGTTTGTACCATGGTAGTTATTGTTTTTCTACATTGTTTATGAGGTTGAGATATCTTGTGGTTTACCTGCATGTGCCATGGTGGATGTTGTTTTTGTAGACTGTGAGGTTGAGACATCTTGTGATGTAGCTGTATGTGCCACGGTGGGTGTTGTTTTTGTAGACTGTTTATGAGGTTGAGACATCTTGTGATGTAGCTGTTAGTGCCATGGAGGGTATTGTTTTTGTAGACTGTGAGGTTGAGACATCTTGTGAGTGATGTAACTATATGTGCCATGGTGGGTGTTGTTTATGTAGATTGTTTATGAGGTTGAAACATTTTGTGATGTAGGTCTATGTGCCATTGAGGATGTTGTTTTTGTAGACTGTATATGAGGCTGACACATCTTTTTGTCTAGCTGTATGTGCCATGATGGGTGTTTTTGCAGCCTGCTTTTGATGCTTAGACATCTTGTGGTGTAGCTGTATGTGTCATTGTGAGTGTTGTTTTTGTAGAGTGCTTCTGAGGTTGAGTCATCTTGTGATGTAGCTGTATGTGCCATGGTGGGTGTTGTTTTTGTAGGTTGTTTATGCGGTTGAGACACCTTTTCATATAGGTGTATGTGCCATGGTGGGTGTTATTCTTTTAGACTGTTTATGAGGTTGAGACAGTTTGTGTTGCAGGTGTTTGTACCATGGTAAGTATTGTTTTTGTACATTTTTT
The DNA here is from genome assembly GCF_019279795.1 of Protopterus annectens. Classification (NCBI taxonomy): domain Eukaryota; kingdom Metazoa; phylum Chordata; order Ceratodontiformes; family Protopteridae; genus Protopterus; species Protopterus annectens. Next base: position 1,106,713,646 of record NC_056739.1, read on the forward strand.
TGTGAGATTTATATATATTGTGGTTTACCTGTATGTGCCATGGTGGGTGTTGTTTTTGTAGATTGTTTGTGAGGTTGAGACATCTTGTGATGTAGCTGTATGTGCCTTGGTGGGTGTTGTTTTGGCATGTTGTTTATGAGGTTGAGACTTCTTATGGTGTAGCTGTATGTGCCATGGAGGGTGTTGTTTTTGTAGATTGTTTATGAGGTTGAGGCACCTTGTAATGTAGGTGTATGTGCCATGGTGGGTGTTGTTTTTGTAGATTTCTTATGAGGTTTTTGAGAATAGTTATTCTAAGGGCAGAGTCTGGGAGGCGTTTGGGATGGTTATATTTAAGACCCTATGCATATGTGGGTCTATGTGTCTGGTCAATACTATGAAAGGTGAGTGTGACTTGTGTGTGTGTGTGTGTGTGTGTGTGTGTGTGTGTGTGTGTGTGTGTGTGTGTGTGTGTGTGTGTGTGTGTGTGTGTGTCTGTGTGTGTGTGTGTTACTTACAACCTTTTTGTTATTTTTAGTGTTAGTGACAGCCTGACCTACAGTGACATTGTGTAACTATATCTCTCAAATACTGTATCTGTTTGATTTAAAATGGTTGTCAGTATACATGAGACAATTGTTACATTGTTTCAGAATGCCTAAATCCACCTAGTGGTCTGTAGAGATAGTAGGGTTGTGCATATACATGGATACAGATCTTATGTATTATTTATTTTTATTTTTTACAAGGAGATGGTAAAGGGGGTTGTACCTAGAATCCTTGGACGCTGTAAGAGTGTAGACTACAAAAGATTCTCTATGACTAAACTCACAGGGCTGAGTTCCTCTCTATGTAAGCTAGTTCCTGTATGAGCAGCTATGTGCTAGGGAGATTTCATAGGTTCATAGGTTCATAGGTTCATACTAGGCTATCTGCCCGAGGGCATTTACAAGCCTAGCCCATCGTTTTGTGGCTTACGCCACCCCTTAAGTATGGGGAACTATACCCATTATTTTGTCGCCTGTCGAGCAGTGACACTGAGGTAATCCCTGGGGTATATTTGCGATCTCCCATCCATTGGTCAAGATTTCTCTTGAACAAGGCCAGCGAGGTGCTCTGCCTCACATATACCGGGATTTTGTTCCACAGCATAGGGAGTCTTTGGGTGATGAATCTATCCTCCAGCACGCCCCATTAATAGTCGTGTCGAGGTTTAAGTCTCCCGCCTGTGGCTCTGGTGGATTTAGATTTTTGAGGTGAAGCATATTCATCAAATCTGGGTTTGACATGGCCTTGTATGTTAGGCAAAGGTCACCTCTGAGCAGCTGGTGTTTCTGAATAGAGTTGGAGTTCTTTCAGTCGGGCAGCATAGGACAGATTTTTGAGACCCTTTATCCTTTTGGTGAGGAACTTTTGTGGTCTCTCCAGCTGCTGCAAGTGTCGGGTCAGATATATTCGAATTGGGCATTGTACTCAATCATTGGTCTGATGAGTGATGAGTAAAGGGAGACCATGACCTCCCTTGATCTAGATGAGAATCCCTTCATGATAAGGTGGGCAATGTAGAAGGTCTTCCTAACTACTTTAGCTACATTCCTTGGGTGTCTAATGACAGACTACAATCAACCTGGGTCCCCAAGTCCCTGATAACTTCTTCTGTATCAGTGGATTGCCACCTATTTGTAGCTAGGGGTAACCTTGTTTTTCCCGAAGGGTATGACTATGCATTTTTTGGCATTTAACTTTAGGCCATGGCTCTGCACCAGTTATCCGCTTTCTGTGAGACCCTTCTGAAGGATACATCTGTGTCAGATGTGTTTTCTACTAAGGCTCCCAGTTTGCAGTCATCTGCAAACTTTGTCAGCCATAACCCCCCTGTGTTTGCTTGTACTTCGGAAAAGTAGATGCCAAACAAGAGTGGGCCCAGGACTGATTCTGTGGGGACCCCACTTGTGACAGGCTTTGAGTCTGACATGGCTTAGCAACTCTGACCCTGTGGGTTCTGTCACTCAGCCAGTTTGCAACCCATCTTGTGATGTATGGGTTAACATTTAAGCTGCTGAGTTTTCAATGATACCCGAGTGAGGTATTGTATGAAGGCCTTCGCCAGATCCAGGTAGGCTGTATGGACTGCCTTTCCTCATCAATGGCTTTGGTGACTGTTTCAAAAAGTCAACCAAGTTTAAAAGGCATGATCTGCCTTTGACAAAGCCAAACTGGTTGGTCCAAGGTCTGCAAATTCCCTATGTCTTTATTTATGAGGTCCATTATGATCCTCCATGGCTTTGCAGATAAGGCTTGTCAAGCTAATAGGCCGGTAATTTCCAGGGTCGGTGGAAGCACCGCCTTTGTGAAGTGGGACCACAGTTGCAGTGCGCCACCCTGGGTACATATCCAGAGGTAAGACTTTGATTAAATAGCTGTCCTAGTTGTGGGTTTAATTCCATTGAGCTCGGAGCACACAGCCGGGACACCGTGGTCCCATGGATGCTGTGTTTTTGCTTTGGAGAGAGCAGTTTTAACTTGCTGGAAATGTTTGGGGGCTGCAATCGCTTGGTATAGATATCTCTCCTTTTGGGAGAGGAGTAAGTTTGCACTGAACCTGTCAGCCAGTATGTTGGCAATGTCTGTAGGACTCGTGCACTTCTACATCATTTTGACTAGTTCTGAGCATATATCTGGGAATGTAATGCGTAAAAAAGGGGCAACATCTGCTGCTGTTCTGTTGGTTGAAATTACATTTGATGAGATGACATGATCCTCTTAGATTATCCTGGGAATGTTTAGGTATATCAGAAGGTTTACCAGGTTGGTAGCCACTAAAAAGGCAATATGGGGGTGGGCAATGTTTTATCCTGTACTGAAAAGCCTAGAGGGGTCAGATGAAGACCATCCCTGGCAAAGCAGGGTGATCTGCCAACCATATCCTCATAGGCAGGGACATATTGTATTCACTTTGAATGATACCAGAAATGAAGACAATTATTAAAGTTAGTTATCTTTTCATACTGTGGCACCATACTTTGAGAAGGTAAAATGGTGCACAGTGTTAGGCTGATACCAGGCAGGAACACCTACTCTGAGACCTTCATCATGTCTCTCTTCATATAGTCTAAGCTGGTGTATCTCAGGTCATTTACATACACACAGACTATGACTAAGTCATACTGGTACCTGCGGATCAGTGAATTGGTATTTGCATGATCTGATGGATCCCAGTACCTGATAGAGCAACCTATAGTGAGTCTCTCCTTACTCAGCTTGGTGAGTGGGATATCTCGTGTCTCACAGTGTAGTCTCCTATGATCAAATTTTGTGGGTTTGTGGTGGTGGTATTCCTCATGGACTTAGAGGTTGAGCCATTTTGTGATGTAGCTGTATTTGCCATGGTGGATGTTGTTTTTGTAGATTGTTTATGAGATTGAAACATCTTGTGATGTAGCTGCATGTGCCATGGCGGGTGTTGTTTTTGTAGATTGCTTATGAGGTTGGGATATCTTGTGCTTATGCGGTTGAGATATCTTCTGATGTAGCTGATGTGCCATAGTGGATGTTGCTTCTGTAGATTGTTTATGAGGTTGAGACATCCTGTGAGGTAGGTGTATATGCAATGGTAGATGTTGTTTTGTAGATTGCTTATGGGGTTGACACACCTTGTAATGTAGCTATATGTGCCATGGAGGATGTTGTTTTTTGTAGACTGTATATGAGGTTGACACATCTTGTGGTCCAGCTGCATGTGCCATGATGGGTGTTTTGTAGCTTACTTGTGATGCTTAGACATCTTGTGGTGTAGCTGTATGTACCATGGTGGGTGTTGTTTTGTAGATTGTGAGGCTGAGACATCTTGTGATGTAATTGTATGGGTCACAGTGGGTGTTGCTTTGTAGACTGTTTATTAGGTTGAGATATTGTGGTGTAGCTGTATGTGTCATGGTGGGTGTTGTTTTTGTATATTATTTGTGAGGTTGAGCCATTTTGTGATGTAGCTGTCTTTGCCATGGTGGGTGCTGTTTTTGTAGATTGTTTGTGAGGTTGAGACATCTTGTGATTTAGCTGTATGTGCCATGGAGTGTGTTGTTTTTGTAGATTGTTTATAAGATTGAGATCTCTTGTGATGTAAGTGCTTGTGCAATGGTGGGTATTATTTTGTAGATTTTTTATTAGGTTGAGACACTTTGTGATGTGGATGTTTGTACCATGGTAGGTATTGTTTTTGTTGATTTCTTATGAGACACCTTTTAATGTAGCTGTATGCTACATGGTGTGTGTTGTTTTTGTAGATTGTTTATGAGGATGAGAAATTTTGTGAAGCAGCTGTATGTGCCATGCAGGGTGTTGTTTTTATAGATAGTTTATTAGGTTTAAACATCTCGTGATGTAACTGTATGTGTCATAGTGGGTGTTGTTTTGTAGATTGTTTATGAGGTTAAGACATCTTATGATGTAGGTCTATGTGCCATAGAGGGTGTTGTTTTTGCAGACTGTATATGAGGTTGACACATCTTGTGCTCTAGCTGTATGTGCCATGATGTGTGTTTTTGTAGACTGCTTGTGATGCTTAGACATCTTGTGGTGTAGCTGTATGTGCCATGGTGGGCATTGTTTTTGTAGAGTGCTTGTGAGGTTGAGACATCTTGTGATGTAGCTGTATGTGTCATGGAGTGTATTGTTTCTGTAGATTGTTTTTGAGGCTGAGACATCTTTTGATGTAGCTGTATGTGCCATGGAGGGTATTGTTTTTGTAAATTGTTTATGAGGTTGACTCACCTTTCCATGTAGGTGTATGTGCCATAGTGGGTGTTATTTTTTAGACTGTTTATGAGGTTGAGACACTTTGTGATGTAAGTGTTTGTACCATGGTAGTTATTGTTTTTCTACATTGTTTATGAGGTTGAGATATCTTGTGGTTTACCTGCATGTGCCATGGTGGATGTTGTTTTTGTAGACTGTGAGGTTGAGACATCTTGTGATGTAGCTGTATGTGCCACGGTGGGTGTTGTTTTTGTAGACTGTTTATGAGGTTGAGACATCTTGTGATGTAGCTGTTAGTGCCATGGAGGGTATTGTTTTTGTAGACTGTGAGGTTGAGACATCTTGTGAGTGATGTAACTATATGTGCCATGGTGGGTGTTGTTTATGTAGATTGTTTATGAGGTTGAAACATTTTGTGATGTAGGTCTATGTGCCATTGAGGATGTTGTTTTTGTAGACTGTATATGAGGCTGACACATCTTTTTGTCTAGCTGTATGTGCCATGATGGGTGTTTTTGCAGCCTGCTTTTGATGCTTAGACATCTTGTGGGTGTAGCTGTATGTGCCATTGTGAGTGTTGTTTTTGTAGAGTGCTTCTGAGGTTGAGTCATCTTGTGATGTAGCTGTATGTGCCATGGTGGGTGTTGTTTTTGTAGGTTGTTTATGCGGTTGAGACACCTTTTCATATAGGTGTATGTGCCATGGTGGGTGTTATTCTTTTAGACTGTTTATGAGGTTGAGACAGTTTGTGTTGCAGGTGTTTGTACCATGGTAAGTATTGTTTTTGTACATTTTTTTGTGAGATTTATATATATTGTGGTTTACCTGTATGTGCCATGGTGGGTGTTGTTTTTGTAGATTGTTTGTGAGGTTGAGACATCTTGTGATGTAGCTGTATGTGCCTTGGTGGGTGTTGTTTTGGCATGTTGTTTATGAGGTTGAGACTTCTTATGGTGTAGCTGTATGTGCCATGGAGGGTGTTGTTTTTGTAGATTGTTTATGAGGTTGAGGCACCTTGTAATGTAGGTGTATGTGCCATGGTGGGTGTTGTTTTTGTAGATTTCTTATGAGGGTTTTTGAGAATAGTTATTCTAAGGGCAGAGTCTGGGAGGCGTTTGGGATGGTTATATTTAAGACCCTATGCATATGTGGGTCTATGTGTCTGGTCAATACTATGGAAGGTGAGTGTGACTTGTGTGTGTGTGTGTGTGTGTGTGTGTGTGTGTGTGTGTGTGTGTGTGTGTATGTGTGTGTCTGTGTGTGTGTGTGTGTCTGTGTGTGTGTGTGTTACAACCTTTTTGTTATTTTTAGTGTTAGTGACAGCCTGACCTACAGTGACATTGTGTAACTATATCTCTCAAATACTGTATCTGTTTGATTTAAAATGGTTGTCAGTATACATGAGACAATTGTTACATTGTTTCAGAATGCCTAAATCCACCTAGTGGTCTGTAGAGATAGTAGGGTTGTGCATATACATGGATACAGATCTTATGTATTATTTATTTTTATTTTTTACAAGGAGATGGTAAAGGGGGTTGTACCTAGAATCCTTGGACGCTGTAAGAGTGTAGACTACAAAAGATTCTCTATGACTAAACTCACAGGGCTGAGTTCCTCTCTATGTAAGCTAGTTCCTGTATGAGCAGCTATGTGCTAGGGAGATTTCAGAGGAAGTTTTTATAGTGAAAGTTTCAATTCGTCTGTACAGGGCAGTGACAAACCCCTCAGACACACAAACATAGACATACACCCATACATATTTACAATTATGCACATACCCATGCAAAAAACAATTTCTTGTCAAAATTGACCTATAGAAATGAAACTCAATTTTATTAAATATCAGTTCCACTAAATATCAGAATGAAAAACGGTTAAAAGAATAAGAAATAAAACAAAACACTGGCTGCATTTGTCTTTCACTAAACTGGGGAACATGTAACTTTATATACTAAACTGAGAAAAGAGTGACTACAACTAGCCAATGAGAAAACAACACCACTGACCAAAGAATGTGACTTGATTTTAATTAAATAAACTTAGTTAAAATAAGCTAATTCAAAACATAACTTCTTCTTCTTCTTTTGGCTTTTCCTGGTTAGGGATCGCCACAGCAGATTGTCCGCTCATGACTGGCAGTGGAGTTTTACAGTGTCGAGTTGCCAGCCCAGCACCCAACCTTCCACAGAAGGCACACAACATAACTAAACTGCAAAATTAATATATCCTAACATAAACTTAACTAAAGTACTAAAATACATTAAATAAATCAACTATCACTACCCTTCAAAAAAAATGACTTTGATTTGGAACTGGAGTACAAACCACTCATAGGACACTCTGTTTACAAAAGTCTGTGCAGTTCATCAAAGTTCTGTTCAGCAGTAGCATAAGTCATTAGTATAACACACTTACAGGGACGTTACTATAACATATTAAAAACACAAATAAATAAATTCTATTTGCTGTGGTCCATTTGAGTGAAGATTGAAATATCTTATACTGTAGAAATGGGAAACTTAGACAAGTTGTGACCCAAACCTACATTACAAAATATGTAGTGTATCAGTTAGTTCTGCAAGCATAGCGAGAGAAAGGCCCAACTATGGCCATTACAAGCTGGGTTTTGCTAGTGACCTGGATGTTCAAATAGCTGGTGAGGGGCAATGATGCAGTCTCTGATTGTGTTTCCCTAAGATGGAGTTAGAGGTTCCCATGCCTGGGAACCCTTCCTGTGTCACAACGACCATTAGAGACCACAAGTCATATGAGACTGGTTGTTCTGGGAACAAGGCCTTCTGATAGAGTGTGTCTCTCAACAAAATGGATGGTATATCCTTTCTAATATCTATTAGTCTATGAACCCTGAGCATACCAAAGGATATGTATAATGGGGACAGTTAGGACTAAAATACAATTGATTCCCAGAACAATGGATTATGGCATCATCTTTGCTGCTTTACCCTCAATCCAAGGAGGAGTGCTTGGGCCATTGGGTTCTTTTCTCCCATGTGAATGAATAGGCTGATTTTGTAGGTAGAGGGCAGTCAAGATGGTCACATGGGATACCAAAGGCAAAAAAATGAAGCAGAAAAAAAAGACATTTCACATATCTCATACCAGACCTAATAAATTTCATGTGTATTAAATAAATATTTTGATATATATTACATAAACAGCTTGAATAGTTTGGTATATACTGTATGTGCATATGTATGTGTATGCTTATATATGTATGTATGTATGTATATATATGGGTCCCTATCAGCTGATCAAGTTTTCAGAAACTCAAACTCCATATGGTCGAGACCATATGATCGAGTTTTTGAAAACTCAAAGCATTTGAATGGAGATCGCAGTACAGTGAGGATCTGGAAATTTACCCTTTTCCTCACTGTAGTGCTATCTTGGAGTTGGTATATATAATTTGCAGGGGGTGTCAGGGGTGCAGTCCCCCAATGGAGCATTCAGGAGGCCCCCTGCAAAAACATAAAAAAGGTAGATTTTTGTCTTTTTTTTTGGATGTTTGAGTTTTCAGAAACTTGATCATATGCTCTCTTTGATATTTTTTTGAGTTTCTGGAAAGTCGATCATCTGATATAGAGGGTCTACTTTCGTTTCACTTACCTGACTCCCACATTGCCGAAACAAAAGGACCAACAAACTCAGAAGACCGACATCCGGAACACCGACTTTCCACTCGAGGTAAGTAATTGCTTGGCCATCCAATTGAACTTTGCCCCTTACCCCTATGATAGTACAATCTCGGAGTTGGTATATTTAGTTAGGGGGCTGGGTTGGTTTAGTTTTGTTCAGTTCATTTTTTTTTTTTTTTTGGGATGGCCAAGCGGTTACTTACCTCAAGTGAAAAGTCATTGTTCTGGATGTCAGTTTTCTGGGTTTGTCTGTCCTTTTGTCTCGCCGATGTGGGAGTCAGGTAAGTGAAACATCACTCTACTGAAGTAGATCTATATATATATATATATATATATATATATATATATATATAGATAGATAGATATATATAGATATATAGATATATATATTGCATGTGTCTGAGTTAGAGTGCAAGATAATTTACCATTTTACCTACATGTTAGGCCATGTCAGGAGAGAATACATTTGGTTTACACTAGTAAAAATATATTCTGAGAGTGTATCTGTTTATAAACATAGAAGCAAAATGTACAGTTAGAAAAGTGGTCCAGCTCCAGACACTAGTAATTCTGCAATTGCACAACAATGTAACAGAAAACTGGAAGCTCTTTATTCAGAAACCTTACCTATTCTTTACAGAGAGTGGAAAGCCAAGAACTTGAAATAACTTAGCATGCCATGTTTCAGTACTTCACTGGGCAAAAAACATTGAAGATAGTAGTAATCAGAGAGAAGTTAAAGAATTCTGGTAGCCTAGAAATAATTAAATATTTATTCATCATTAATTCTCTACAAGGGAACAAGTTACCTGCAGAAAGTGCCCATGCTTATTTTACTAAGCTAATGAAGCAAGCGAAAGGCTGTGAATTTAAGTTATAAGAATACTTTGTCATACAATAATTGGTCAGAAAAGTGGCAGATTATTAAAAGAAGCAAATATAACCTTTTCAAAAACTATGGAGGCATACCAGTAAGTGAAATTACAAGTACAAAGCTAAAATAGTTAACTGATTAAATGAATATGTAGCCTTAAATGGTGGTGCTGGGAAACACTTTTTTGTCAGCATATTGATATACTATTATTTTTCTACGTGCCGTATCAAAGACAGATCCAACAGTATACAAATGGCAGTGATGTTTAAGAATCAGAAACAAATGGAGTTTTCAAAATAGCTGACAGTGTATAGCAACTCTTATAGAGTTCTCTGAGTCATATACATGAACTTACCAAAGAACCAAAATGAAAAGGATAGATTTTTGCTTTTAATCAATACATCTGAGACGTTTTAATTAATTAATACTTAAGAACTGTGAAGTTAGGAAATAAACAACATTATTATGTGTTGTTGGGAGTCTGTGAGCACTATGATTTAGGGTTAGAGTAAGTAGTAGTCAAGGGAATATATGTGGTATTGCATGTGTCTATGTTAATGTATGTGTTGAGTGTCCTTTTGTCTTATATAGTTGTGGTATTACACAAAGGGTTTTTTTTGTAAAAGAAAGGTATAGAGTTAGGGTTAAGGACAGGTTAAGGTTAACATGCATTATGTGATAGGAATCTGGGCAGTATGATACTAGCACAAGTTTCATTAAAAAAAATGAATGCAGATGTCAGAGAGTTACCAGTTTTTCTCCCTGGACATCCACTAAAAATTGACACATTCCCAGCCAGAGTTTTCTGGTAATCAAACGTCAAAAAGAAAATAAATAAATACTATTTAGCAATAGTGACATGTAACTTTCAAATGTAAATCATAATTACTTTTTAAAACAGGTGTTGTCATATTTGTTGTCATTTTCTATAATGCCATCTTTTGAGACATTAGTCCTTTCTCCTAATTATTATCTCCTCAAATTAAATGTTTTTTTCCCATACAAACACATTTAAAATTGTGTTTCCGTGCTACTGCATGCCTCTTTTCTCTTCATATACTGCTTTATTTAAGCAAAGACCACAGATTGTGTGCACTAAGGTCATTCATATTACTTTTCTTCTGGTACTTTAAGGCCAGTGATTACTTTACAGTGAATTACTAAATTATTCTACATTAATTAATACGCAGTAAATATCCTGAGAACTAAAGAGGTATCATGATTTCTAAAATGTATACCTCTGGTGTGCTATAATCTTACCAGAAATAAGCACTCATTTTGGAAGAGACTTTCATATTAGATTAATTTCCCTGAGGAGTGTTAATCAGTGATAAGTTCTTTCCACATATTTCCTTAAAGGAGGCTACCGTTTCCAAGCATAGGCAGTCTGCAGATTTGTATTCTAATTAAAATGCTATTTGATTTTTTTTTTGAATGGAGCACTTTGAGATAATTTTAGCATAAAGAATGTTCAAGAAACAAACATTTCATTTTGGCTGTGTATATGTTCCCAAGCTCTGGAACTAAGTATGTGATTATAGTGCAAAGGATTCACTCATTAAGGAAAAGATTGGAAATAAAAGTAGCTTTGCATTTTCTGTCATAGTTCTGTTAGGCAGTATAAAACTGTTTTGTGTCTAACTACAGGGATTTATATATTTGCATGGCATTTGTGAGCCTTGTCTACAAAAATGTCAGAGGAACCTTGCCTAATTGAAGGGATACAGAAAATACAACTCTAAGAGAAAAATGTAAAAATAATGCCTGTTTGCATCGTTATTATGTTGTGGTAAAGTAACTTAATACTATATTTCCAAAAATGTGTTGGGAAACCAAATAGCTATTGTTTCATATGCTGTTATTCAAACTGTAATACATTTTGAGTAATGATATTAGACATGCAAACTGGAAAAACAAAAACTAGCATACAATAACTTTTGAAATACACATTGATGGTATCCCATAATAGTTACAGGTATTATTCTTGTATAAGTCAATAGACACATAGTTACATTTAAGAAACACAAAATGGATGGTGGTACAGTACTTACAGATATTATTATCGTATAAGTCAGTAAATACATAATCACATTTAAGACACATGAAATGGATGGTGGTAAGCTTGGTATTTTTGTTTACTTGACGTAGAAGAAATGGGTCATGGAGGACACCATACTATATCAATTTTGGCATACTATATATATTGAGCTCTACTTAAGCTAGTTAGAAGGGAAAAACAGTGAATTAATACATTTGTTCATCTATACAAGTACTGAAGAGATGATTGGGGAAACAATAGAGGCTTCAAAAGCCAAGGCATTGTACCTGCAACAAATGCAAAGGGGCAGGTAAATCTTTCATATTTTTAAAATCCCTGTTATCCACCTTTTCTACTGGGTATAGAAAGACTACAGTTCCTGAAATGATCTCTGCTGAAACCATTCTGCCCTCCTTTCTGTTGTACTTCTTGCAGCCTGTCCTTGGATTCTTTATTCTTCCCATGTCATAAAGATCCCCTGCTCTGCTCGCTCACCTGCTCTGTCCTTCATTGGAATTAACACTGCATATTCATGCCTAAAATCAAGTCCATTTACTAAGTTTTATGGGTGAACTTCTGTACCTAAGAATTGTCATAAAGACCCTCTGCTCTACTCACTCACCTGCTCTGTCCTTCATTGGAATCAGTGGCACATAGCCACTCCTAAAAGTAAGTCAATTTACTAAGTTCTGTGGGTGAACTTTTCTACCTAAGAATTGTAGGTGCCCTATTTTAAAACGTTACTTGTGATTGCTCCAATATACTATGGAATATCAAATTAACATGCCGAGTGTAACAAGCAGTTAGAAGAGCTAGCATTTAGAGCAGCTGTTTGGGATGGCATAGCTGTGTTTATCTTTAGTCATGGCTTTCCCCTTTTTATTCCTTTTGCCCATATAACCTTGTTGTTCTTGCTGAAACTTCCATACTAACATCGCTCAGACTCACTTGTAAGGTTAATTCTTTTTTCCTCATCCATTTTTCCAGTTTAAATTTCCCTGGTTTATCATACTACCACAGTTGCACAGTTGTTAATACTTTCCCCTGGATTCAGCAAGCCCTGCATGGTGTGCAGGACTAGTGCAGGAGCTCCAGCAAGCAATATGTCTGCTGCGCGATCCAGGAATAAACTGTAGGGACATGCACGAGCGCTCCTGCACTAGTCCTGCACGGACTCAGCTTCTGTATGCAAATAACCCTATTAGCAGGTGAAATCCATGCAAATGAGGTGAATTTGTGATCCAGGAAGCTGGCAGCTGGCCGTGCAGGACTAGTACAATCTATAGAAATGTACTTGGTTAGTAACCGAGTACATTTCTGCAAACTACAAAACGGAGCCATGACAGCTCCAAATAAAGGGTGGATATTATGTTGAAAGCATGCCAATGGCCAAATATATGGCCACTGGCATGGAAAACAGTTTAAAAAAAATAACTTTTATTTTTTTTTAGCCAATTTCAGCTGTTTAAGAGCAGGGCAGTGGCACACAAATGGGATCAGCTGAAAAAAAAAAAAAACTAAAATAAGCATTCTAACCAAAATCACTATTTTGCCATTCTACTCAATGGCAGGGAGAAGACAACATGGCCAGTGAATAGTGGCTGCTAAGGGGGGAGGCTCAGTGTGGTCCCTGTAACTATGCATCCACAGGCAATCCTATGCAAATAAGGGGAATGATACTGAATCCCAGATTTCCCCTCAATGCTAGTCAGCACCCAACAGTGTAAGAGTAGGAATATCTTGGTGCAAGCCTAGGATTTAGCTGACATCATAGGGGTGTGTGTCAGGCATATTGTAAGCGGATTGGAGCCCTGTGGCTTGGGTTTCCCCTTAGCTTAGCAGAGCTAAGCAAGGGTGTGTGTCTAAGGTTGCCTAGCACTCTTTACATTGCCTAAGTGGGTGTGTGCGCCGCGCACTAGGTTTTAAAGGGGAAAAAAAAGTAAACCAGGAAATAGCAGTTCTGTGCACATTTGAGCACTGTGTTTGCGCGGCATGCCCCAAGCTTATACAAGAAGCCAATGAGAAGGGAAAACAGCAGTAGGAAGGTAATCTAGGAGAACTAGCATAGCTGGCAGGTGAAATGTATCAGAATCAACTAATTACACAGGCAGAAGACCAGCCCGGCCCAGAGCACTACTATAAACGATCTAAACATCTTTCCCTCTGTTTTTTCCCACATACTCTACACCACCGGTGTATACAAGCGGGGAAATTTTAACAAACAAAAACAATAAAATGATAGGGGCTGCAGCAGCTATCAGACATCAACAAATGGAAGAGGCTGAGGGTGGTGAGGATGAGAATGCTGTCGACCAGCCCACAGTGAGGAGACGGAGAATGGTGTACAGATCTAGACTACATGAGCTGGAGATAGTGGAGTGCTGTAGGGTGGACAGGGACCTCCTACAGCAAATTGTTGAGCTGTGCTGGCCACGCCTGACACACAGATCTAACAAAGAGGAACCCATCCCAGTGGATACCAAGGTATGTGTAGGCCTAGGAATACTAGCCACAGGTACATTCGAAGCTCAAAGCTTTGTCTAGATAATGTTTGAGCTCGTCCACAGTAACACGGTTGAATTATATAGCAGTCAGTCATTGTTAACATTTTTATTAATGTATTCATATATTATATGGATATATAATTTTTTACTGATATTATATGTATATTACAATTTTTTTTAATATAATATATTTTATATATTTTTTTATAAATTCGAACATACACAAAAGCATTATATTGTATGGCATTGTCTTATGCATTTTAATAGTAATATGTTTACTGATTCATAATTTTATATAGTTGTGTAATAGTATGTTTTTTAATTAAGTACTTTTTAAAAGCAGCGAATGGTTAATAGGATGATTGATTAATTAAATGTTTAAATAAGGGATATGTAAGGTGTGTAAGGGATATTTTAAAATTTGTCTGATGAAGTTGGGGCATTGACCCCTTTGAAAGCGCTTACAATAAAGATTTATGAATTATAAGCTGTTCAGAGTCTGGAGTGGCTACATACGTTTGGACACACTTGCTGCATTTTGTTTTAGTATTGTTTATCATTCTTTGGTTGTGTAAGTCACTCTCCTTACCAATTGCTGAATGGAGTAGTATGTGTTGTTACTTGTATCTATGGTATGGATGTGAAATATGCAAGGGAATTGCTTGGCTGAATGGGATGCCAGCAGATAGTAGACACCTATAGTGGCAGCATGAGATCTGTAACAAATACTGGTGTCACCATAGTTGCCAGTACTACACATGGTGACAAAACCCACTGCAAGAAATGTGCTGGACCACATGTGTGTTCATATGACACACACATGCCAGTCATGGAGGTTCACATACCGAACAACAGTCTCAACCAGCAGGACAGGTGTAGACAAACACAAACAAAGGCTGTGCTAAGGCCTCTGAATAATGCCTATGGGTAACCTCCCCCCAGGCCTACACAGACAGACTGCCTCAGGTCAGGTAGTGGGATGTTAGTTCTGAAGAGTAGGAAGTCAGAAACTGATATGTAGGTCAATCAAACCTGAGACCTGTAGTACACTGATATGCCTCTAGTCAGCATGATAGGTTAGAATACAGAATGAAATGGAGTACCTGACATACCAGTACAGTCATAGTAAATGTGTACAAGTGTCAGGTGTGCCCCCCAATCCTATGTAGAAATGTAGAAACAGTCAGGTGTGCCCCCCAATCCTGTGTAGAAATGTAGAAACAGTCAGGTGTGCCCCCTGCCCCAATCCTGTGTAGAAATGTAGAAAGAGTCAGGGTGCCCCCCCAATCCTGTGTAGAAATGTAGAAGTAGTCAAGTTTGCTCCCCCAATCATGTGTAGAAATGTAGAAACAGTCAGGTGTGCCCCCTCCACCAATCTTGTGTGGAAATGTAGAAACAGTCAGGTGTGCCCCCCCAATCCTGTGTAGAAATGTAGAAACAGTCAGATGTTCCCCATCCCCAATCATATGTAAAAATATAGTAACAGTCTGGTGTGTTCCCCCCAATCCAATGTAGAAATGTAGAAACAGTTAGGTGTTCCCCACCCCCAATCCTATGTAGAAAATGTAGTAACAGTCTGGTGTGTCCCTCCCCCAATCTGACGTAGACACGTTGTAACAGTCGGTGGGCCCCACCAATCCTATTTAGAAATGTAGTAACAGTCTGGTGTGCCCCCAATCCAATGTAGACACATTGTAACAGTCTGGTGTGCCCCCAATCCAATGTAGACACATTGTAACAGTCAGGTGTGCCCCCTCCCAATCTTATGTAGAAATGTAGTAACAGTCAGGTGTGTCCCCCTCCAGTCCGATGTAGACGTGTAGTAACATGTATGTGTAGGTATAATACCAGTGGGGCACAGATGACCTGAGGTGGCCAAGGTAGCAGGCTATATTGTAGCATTTGTACAATATGCAGGTAAGTGTGTGTTAGGTTGGTGTGTGTTTCATATTGTGTGAGAGTGGTCAGTATGTATGCATGTTGAGGTTTGACCTGGTGGCCATTGCCCACTACTGCTGATGACAGTGCCAAGTCCTTACAACTGCAGTGCCAAAGACAATGCTCCCTAGTATAACACATGCTAGCATTAAGCCGTTGTAAATATATGGTGGTAATATGTGTCACCATCTGAAAGATGGACATGGCATGACTGTTGGGCTAGATATACAAGCACTACACAGGGAAAAGTACCCCAGACATACAGTATATAATGTGTAACCATGAAATGGACACACCCTTGGAATTGTACATACAGGTATGCATCACAATATCTGGGCTTATAGTAGGGAATGCTGATGTTGTCTAGCTGAACACTTGCAGATCATAAAGGTGATAGAACTGATGTATTGGGAAACGGCTGATGTCCCTGCACATGCCAGCACAACTGGAATGCCCCATGCATATCTGTGAGTCAGATGCAAGTAGTGTCCATAGCATAAATGCACCCAGCTCACCCAAACACCACCCACAGGTACCTGTCCGGTCTTATCCCTGCTGTGGGGTATGGGTACAATATCACCCCTGTGTATTGCAGTAGCGAAAGAATGCAGCATGCAGTGCAGTTGTCCCATGAAGGTGTGTCCATAGCTGTAAGCAGCACCCTGCCAGTAGCCACACCACCTGATCAATATTAATAGAAAGTATTGGCATGAGTACCTAGCACACCTACACTGTCACCCCAGGGGAATATACTGCATGGCAGTCTGGGACTGTAGGACTGACAGAATGCAACTGCCTGCTGCAGCTGGCCTGCATCACCACCAAATGGCCTTGCAGGCCTCTGCCAAAGGCCTGCATCTCACCCATACTGCCAATGTATGTTATGTCATGGACACCCAAATAACAACATAACACACTCCACATAAGCCATATGCAAGGCCATGTGGACAAACCACAGTAACATGTCCACCATGTCCCACTGCATGAACTGTGGACTAACACCAAAACACAGCTGTGATGAGGTGATAACTATAGAGAAAGTATCAGAGAATGTGTACAGAATGTATGGAAGAGGATAGAATAATAGAGGGGGGTGGGAGCATGGGCAGCAATGAATGTGCAACGTCCAACACACAGCCGTGTGCACATACTATCCCTGGCTGCAAACACAAAAATGGGTGGCTACAAACCTGCCCATACACCACAATAGGGGTAATGTCCTGACTTATGACCCCTACCTCTGGGTAACCTGTGTGAATCTGTACAGCTGTGAGGTATTACCACAGCAAGATAAGGCCATACTGTCACGTCGATGGATGTACAAGTATGGGATCCTCTGCCATCACTGTACCAAGGTTCTGAACTGGATACACATACCCAGCAGCAAGTGTCTGCAGCACCCCTTCCAGAATGACATAACTTGCCATGAATATGTAGGCATTTCACAATACTGGACACAGCTGCATTCACCCTGCGTTCCCCAGGACATCACTGCGAGCAAAAATGTCCGCCTGACAGTACTTGAGGACATAAAACATCACAGTGTATAACAGTACACATGTCTGAATATCTCCGCCAACACCAGTACCATGTAGCAGAAGCAGCACAGACACAACCACCTACAGTACACACCATCCCTTGCACACTTTGACCCCATATTGCCAACTGATCTACAGATATCCTGCAGAAACAGTTCACTAGCTGTAGTTGCAGAACACAAACGTCTGCAGTGGAGTACAAACTACCTGGAATGGATTCACACATTCAATACAGAAGGGCATACTGGGCATGCTCACACACTTAGAGAAATGAAGGCAATGTCAGACAACAGCATACTGAAAGGTCATACTGGGCATGCTCACATGCTTAAACAAATGAAGCCCATGTCTGCCAACAACAGTGGACCATACATATCTGACAGCTGCAGATGTTAGTGCATACACTCCTCAGTATGCACCAGTCATGCTTTGCACACACATTGGATAGGAATACAAGCATATATCCAAGGACAACACACTATTATATGCCAAAAGTACACATACATAGATGTGTGTAAGATAGTGACAGTGACAAAGAGGCTTCCATCATGAGGCCTGTCCCACCCAACACACAGCCAAATGGCTACAACCACATAATGTGTAAATGTCACTCACTGTAGAAATTAGCCACTGGTAACCCTCAGCATTATAGACTCTGTGTTGCAAGTGCTAGCTGTGCAAAATGACTGCACAAAGCAGTAGTCATCTAGCAGTTGTATACATGTACCCGTGGAATATAAACCTGCATGTGCCTGAGTGTGGTGTGTCTACGTCTAGATGAATGGGTTATGGCCCATGCACACACACACTGCCCTCCTGATAGCCCTACTATGACAAGCCTACTGGTGTCATTCACTTTGAAATACACCTTTGGGAAAGGTGTATTCCAGTAATCTCTGTGGCATATCCTACAACTGTAATGCAGTAGTGTGATAAACTAGTTAGGCAGGAGTTCTAATCCCAGACATGACAGCTGTGTGTGTGTCTCTATCTATGTAGGGGGCAATGCTTTTTAGGCTATTCACATTCACTACATTTCAAATGCCCTAGTTTGGCAAGGTTGCTGATGTCATTCAGTTTAAAGTACACCTTTGGAAAGGAGTAGCCCAGTAATCTCTGTGGTGCATCCTATAACTATGTAATGCTGTAGTGTGATAAACTAGTTAGTTGGGATTTCTAATCCCAGACATGGCAACTGTGTGTGTGTGTGTCTCTGTGTATGGAGCAATGCTTTTTAGGCTAGTCACACTCAATACATTTCAAATGCCCTACTTTGGCAACCCTGCTGATGTCATTCAGTTTGAAATACACCTTTGGGAAAAGAGTAGCCCGGTAACCTCTGTGGTGTGTCCTATAACAGCGTAATGCTGTAAAGTGATGTAGTAGTTTGGTAGGGGTTCTATTCTCAGATGTGGCAAGTGTTAATGTTTGTGTGTGTGTTTCTTTGTCTGTGTAGGGTGCAATGCTTTTGAGGATATTCACAGTCACTACTACCTCCATTGACCTTATTTGGCAAGCCTACTGATGTCATTCACAGTGAAATACACCTTGGAGGAAAGAATGCACCAGTAATCTTCTTGGCACATCCTATAACTGCATAATGTCCACATTACAAGGATAACAGATGTGAAATAGCTGAGAGGCTGGAGTGCCAATCCATACCCCTACATGTGACATCAAGGCCTGGTGAACAAAGTTAGCAACCCTTGTATTACCCAGAGAACACTCTCAAGCCAGGTTTCATACACACAAACACTTGCCTAGGCAACAACCCCTATGTTGGTAGTACCCTGCATATTGCCCACAGATAGTAACCTGAATTATAAACGAAAACGTAATTCAGAACGTTAATGCAGAGCTTTGTTTTTGTGCTTTGGTTGTGGCATTAAAGGAAGAGAATTCAACTGTCTGTGAGCTTTATTGTATGCCTTCCCAGGTCTATTGTTTGTTTTACAGGTACACAGCTATGACCACCTGCAGCGATGCACCCCAGTACTGACACGTGTACATGTGCATTACTGAGGATAGCAGTGTCTGTGTGCTAGTACACCTGTACTTGGGAATTCCAACCTTCACTACCACAGCAACACCAATTGCCATAGTCGGTTGTGGCTTCTGCTCTATCAGACATTACATGTACCCTGTTACACTCCTCTCACTGCCGGCTACATGAGCGTTGCAGTACCAGCACAACAGTGTTGTACAAATGGGTAGATAGGCATGGGATACCCATTGAGTTCTGGCAAGTGTGTGTATGTGTGCATGTCTGTATATCTGTAGGGTACAGCATTCCAAGGCCATATACTCCTATTACAATACCCATTGCCACACAATATAACAGATATGTTGATGCTGCCCATAGGTGAGGCATGACAATGCAACACCCTACTATGCCTGTGGTGTGGCATGTGAATTAGATGCATATCCCTGTAGTACCACTTTTGGGATATACGATGGGTTGTATTGCAGTCATGGGCAATGTGTGATGGTGGGTATGTCAGAGTGTCATCATGGGTTCCAGGGAGTACAATATTCACTGAGGGATGTGGGTGCTGTGTACACTGTCATTACACCATGGTACACACGGTATATGCCCCATGTACCACTTTATGGTCATCACTGTCACCATCAACCATACAGGTAACTGACATCACAATCCAGCCCAGTTATGCATGTGATGTGTGCAGCCTACCTGTAACACATTGGGCACACGGACAAGTTAGTTAGCAGCAATATGCCCAGGCCTCTTGGATGTGTGTCTGCCTGTTATGTGTTTCTTAATGTGTATATGATGGTGTCATACTGTGTATTGTCCATATACAACCATTACATCCCCCATTAGCATACTGTACATGTCTGGGGATGTTCTGCATGTAACATGTAACCTGGAACACACCTCATCCTAAACGCTGTGTGGTGTGTGCAATGAAAAGCACACAGTTCAGTAGCACTACATACCTAGGTAGGGGGTCTAGTCCCAGTGTTGCCAAGTAAGAGTGTGCGTGCATATGGATGGGTCTACATCAGGTTGCAGATTATACATGTCCCAGTGGGTCACCTGTCCATGTGGCACAGGCAATAACTCTTATAGAAACTTGTGACATGTGTTCAACTGTACCCCGGATATGTCACAGCCATGGTGTCACCACAGTGCCATACCCCTTGTGGAATATGACTGCAGACCATCCTCCTGCTGACACATGTACACCTACAACACAAATGGATAACATTATGGAGACCACAATCAGCCAGTGTTACTAACAGCTATAATGCATCATTGCTGGATGGCTACACTGTGTGACATGTATGCATTAAACATTACTCCTGACAACATGTTACACTGCAGTACTTTGGTACACTGTAGTACAGTCACCATGTACATCAGAACCATATTAGCCTGTCCCTGCATTGATGTTATGAATGACAGGTATGTGGCACAGGTATCATCATATGCACAGGGTGTGTTGTTTGTTTGCTAGAGGCCGAGCGTGGGCTATACATTTGACACCATGGGTGTGGGTCAGGGGTGTAATGAGTTGAACTGGGTGTGGTGATGTGGTGTGTGTGTGTAGGTATGGGGTTGCCCTAGGTGCATTTGTATAGTGTGTGGGTATGCATGCACAAAGTTCTGCCATGTGGCTGCTCTACACATGTGTTTATGGACAGCTGCAGACCATACCCAACAGGGTGCGCAGTTCACCACCTCCAGCCACAGACAGATGGACTGTGCCTGCCAGGGGTTAAACGGGCATGTCCAGGTACAGGCCTTGATGTGCTACTCTCCTCTGATGATGACAGATGTCCGCTGGAACCAGGTCCCTCCTAGGACTAGCCTGGACCATGTGCTTGTGTCCTGCTGTGCTGTAGGCTGGACAGTATCCCCCCTACAGTGCTGGGGTTGATACTGCCACTACAGGATTGCCTTAGTGTCCTAGCACATCCACGTTAACCACCAGCTTTTGGTGTTGCTGGCCTATGTCCACGCAGCTGTCACTGCACTCCCACCACATGTTCATGCATGAACAAACCATGGTCGATGAGGCCCATCATCTCATCAAAACATCTATCCATGACCTTGGTATAAGCACGGAGGGCACCAGGCAGTTCATGGAAGATGCCACTTACAGATATGAGAGCAGCCATTTGCAGCCTCAGGTCCTGTCTGGTGTACAGTTCCATATGTGCCTGCGCCCCCATGACAGACTGAAACATGCGCCTGGTGGTACCAGTTGTGGCTTATCTGCCAGGGGCATGATGACCAGTGGCCCTACCATGAGCACCCTGGCACATCTGCCTTTGTGGTGCCCTGCCAGACATCCAGCTATGCCTGCTGTGACCAGACACAGTAGACATGGATACCACACTTTCCTGTGCACTGCCACCAACTACCAGCTGTCCCTCCACTATGGCCACTGGTGATGGGGTATGTATAGGCACTGAAAATGTGTGCAGGGTTGGGGTGGCTAAGAGGGGGATGTCAAATGATGGAGCTGTTTTGGCCCCTGACTACCCCAGCTGTGCCTCAACAGTACTATCATCATTTTCGGTGTCTGTATGGACACCAACATCAGATTGCCTGCAGGAGGGACCCAGACCCACCTCACCACCTGTGGGGGAAAACAAGAAATGTACTTTAAGACCTGTACAGCATTGTATAACAGTACACACACACATGCACACACGCACACACACATGCATACATGCACACACGCACACACACACACACACACACACACACACACACACACACACACACACACACAAACACCACCTTAATACCTACCTGTCCATGACTTTACACACAATCCCACATTTATTCTCATACGTTCCCCATCCTGCATCACACTTGGTAACATACACTCATTAATACCACTCATTAACGTATCATTCCTCTAAATGCCTAGACAAGTGATCACAACACAAGACCTGTTACTCCATTATGTCCTTGACCTGAGTGAAGTGGTTTTACATGGCCTCACTGCTGTTATTCAGTGTTTACCCTGTGTATTTATGGACATCACGAGCATGGCCCCTATATTTGATTGGCTACTACGTTCAATCCATAATTTCATGCACTGGAGTGTCATGTGTAAGTATTGCTCAGTACTTGCCAGATATGCTTCTCAATCAACCTATCATGTGACAACTGTAATATATGGATACACTCTCTGGTGTTGTCTAGTAATTCCACAATGCATCTGTAGTTCTCCATACGTGGGTTGTCATTCACCTCTCTGCTGAATGCGATATTAAGGGTATACCTGGTGTCTACTTTACCTTCCAATGCATGTTCCATGCTACAGACCTTATTATACTATCAGCTGTCCTGTGAATACATATCAGACAAGTATTCCTAGTGTGTCATGTGTCAGTCCATGTCCATGTACTGCATGGTCCCAAAGGCAGTACTGCTGTATGAACAATCCCACAATCACACATGTGCATACATGGACACCCACACAAACACGCACACACATGCACTCACACATCATACATGCATCAACCTCCCTCTACTTCATCAGAGTGACCCTACAGAGAAAATAACCATCCACCAACACACACACACACACACACACACACACACACACACACACACACACACACACACACACACACACACACACACACACACACACACACACACACACACAGGTGAGGTTGCACAAAGACAGTACACACAGTCCTCCTATTTCCTATCTGTCAACATGCATGACATATGGTATACAACAGCATGCAGTGCAGCTATAGTCAATCCATGTTAGCAACAGTATACATGTGTGTGATGCATGGGCTGTGTTAGTAGGTGATGCCCCTTCCCCTGGATACCACTGCACTCATGTACACGGTATTGATGTGTACCTGTTTTGCACCCTGCCATGTACTGTGCACCAAACCTGAATGTGTAGTACTGTGTCAATTATGTCAACGCTAATACTCACAGCACCTATGTTTTTCAACAACACATACCTGGGATGATATGTGGACAGATGTCATTTGCGAATGCCTGATGTCTGGTTTACAGATCTCAACATCAGCAGACCATGTATAACCAATCCAGTACTATTACACTGACAACTGTCAGACCATACTGTGGCTATGGGGAGTGTACACACCCTTATTGATATGACGTGCCCTTCCTTGTTCTGCCATGGGACCACATCACAGCATATATTAACAGTACATAAGCCCGATATGTGACATATGTTCTGTATATTCACATGCAGTGTCTACAGAATGTGTTAGGTGTATGGATGCTGACCGCGATGCATACACTCCATGTGTGCGTATGTGTGCACACCCTTATCATGATGGTTTGGTGCACCTATTGTTATGTGTACTACAGAAGTCACTGTTCCTGGCATGGGTATACTAGAATGGGCCATCTGTATTTGCCAGTATATGGTTAGTCTGTCCTACACATGTCCCCCAAATCTGCATGATTGCAAGGTCTACTCATGTGCACATCCCTTGGTGTTCACACGCTGATGTCACTATTGCTGTGGGGGTAGGGTTATGTCTGCCACAGTTCCTGAACCTGACTGTGTGCAGATACAGCCATTCTTAGCATCCTTAGAATCCCTGCTGCAGTGCACTGGTGTGTCATGCTGACACCCCCTCCCCACCTTCAGCCTTTTTGCAGATGCTTGACAAGTAAGGCCTACACATGTGTGTCAGTTTGCAGTGTCCCATACACTGAACACCATGTGTTACAGCCTAGTCCCAGCGAATAATGTGGACCACAATAATACGTTATTCCATAGTGTACATCTGCAACAGTTGCCATTGCAATACTGATATATACACTGTTGTTGCACTGTATATGGGTGATGTTTCACACATGCCCCTACTGTAGGCCATGTGTCTCACCATTATGTTAATCCTTGTGGACACATTTCACAACAACAGGATGTTAGTTATCTTACAGGTGTCTGACATACCCTTCCAATACCCTATCATGGTCACCACTGTGATGCAGTGCATTTAACAGCAACAATACGTGAACATGCACAGCATGCATTCTGGGTAGGTGTGTTAGATGTGTGCATAGAATATACCATAGCCATTACATGCCCGATGTATTGGCAAGCATCAACATAAACCATACTCACCAGCTACAGGCTGCTGCCTTGGTGATATATCGGAGGGACCTACGTAAGAGTGTGAGAGATACAAAGTCAGTGGCCACACCTGTGGCATTGCTACAGGGTGGGTGCAGCATTACAGTACATCAACATTACATGTCCACAATACTACCACGTATGCACATCTGTTTATTACTACTATGCAGCAACAAACTATATATATATATATATATATATATATATATATATATATATATATATATATGACATGTCAGATATGCATGCTCTACCTGTACAAATGCGGATGCATATGCAGCAGTGCTCTACTGATTTGCCCTGTGGCCTTACCTGCATGCTCCTCTGCCAGTGTGTGGATAGCACCCACCTCCACAATGGTGTCTGGCAGTTGTTGGCTGTGCGGACAGGCAGGTGCCATGATGCTTGCGAGGAGCTCCTCAACACGTGTCAGGTGGAGATGGATGGCATGGCCTCCCCATTGCGTGGTGATCCCCCCAGACTGCAGCAGGACACAGACAAGCCTTACAAAGCAGGTTAGACCAATGATGCCGGACCTGCTCATAACTGCGGTTATGCAGTCCGACATCATTGACCCTGTGGACTAGGTCGTTCCAAAAGGCGGTCTGCTCTTGCTGCTCTTGGGCAGCCCAGCCAAACAGGACAGGGTAGTGCTGGATGAGATAGTTCAGCCCTATGTCATTTTCAGCTGTTGAATAAGCAGGGAGGCGTCCATGTGACATCTTGCCTGAAAGACATAAAGATGGAAACAGGTCTGAGCAAGTCATACAACACGGTTACCATAGTTCTTAATACACATCTTTGTCATCACCCCCCCCATATTAGCGACAACAAGTTGTACACACAACTCAATATGTATGGTTACAGCTTACCTACCAGTAGGACATATATTGTATTGTACTACATGCTGTGCTATGTGTTTGTAGCCATGTTCCCTGTGTGGGCACTATCATTGCTGGCCTGTTACGGACTATTCACCTGCATACCACTGTCAGTGCCACTATGGTTCCATATATGCCTGTGGTATACTTGCTATGTGATTGCTGCACATCTGAGATTCTGTTATTGGGGATATCTATGCATACTGTTGGACATGTTCCAGGATTGTGTAGACTATTACTACCCACATATGTTCTATAACAGAGACACAATAGCATATTTAGGGAATATTTGCAAGCAGAACCACCTCTCCAAACTCATCTGGCCATGTTACCAGACCACATCACATGTGGGACCCACCCTGGGGCCTCCTCATGTACTGGTCCAGCATTACCTTTAGGTGAAACCACCTCAGGGGATGTTGTCCCCCCCAGGGGCACACACAGACATGATCCTGTCCCCCGAGGTCGGGTCCAGGGTCTATTCCTTAGCGGGCTCCACAGACGCATGTGGGATGTGCTGCACCAAGCACACATTCACAGGGTCCACATGCTCCTCCTGCACACCCTCCAGGCCAGGAACCTTCAGGGACATGGACTGCTGTTGTGAATAGCAATGGGTGGGAGGCTTGTTCCCATTGTCTCCATACTGGGGCCCATTGGGCTTCCACATCGCAGACCACACACACCATCCAGGGTGTTGACCTACCACATGTGTCATATACCACCCCTGTAAGCTGTCCGCTATATCTACTTAACCCAGACCACCTCTACAAATATACCTGCCATACTTCCTCATATTCCCATTCCCTACATCATAGACAAGGGCAATTTGGTCCTAACAAGGGGTTCACATGTGACATACCTGTCCATGTTGCACACACTTACAGCTGTATATATCTGTTTGCTATGTGTGCTGTTCCCTCACACATAGCATGCAACACTGTGGTGGTAATATAGGGGACATGTATTTACATACATATATGTGTGTGTGTTTGTATATATGTAGACGTGCATACAGATATATATCTATACATGTGTAGATATATATGATGTTGTATATATGTGTTTATATATATGTCTACAGATGGGTATCTGTATATCTGTGGACATACATGTGGATATCTATCTATCTATCTATATATATATATATATATATATATATATATATATACACATATATATATATATATATATATATATATATATATATATATGTATGTATGAATACATACCTACATATGGGGTACATTCAGACATCATGTCCACAACCTCAAAACACCTTCCTGCACAGCTGCACTGCTACAACACAGACAGGTGCCACATATGGACACAGCCTAACATTAAGGGGGTATATATAAGGCCAGAGTGCAATTAACCCTATTACATACCTATGGCATTTCAGCATGTTACAATATATGTTATCCTGAGTGTTCTGCAAGTCACGTGTCCATCATTATGGTATTACGTTCACATCCAGCTATTGGCCACAGTAATATACATCCCTTCCATTATACACCACACACTTTAATGGCATACATCTTATCAGTCAGTGCTGCTCTACACAGTTGATGGGTATGGCCCACTACCCACAGAGACAGACTGTAATGCCCATAGCAGTTGTTCAGCTGAAGCTCATTACAACAGCAATACCCAATGGCACACGTATATCATTCCACATCATCTACCCCAGTATTATGGATCAGGTACTGCAGTCAATTACATGCATATATTCTTCACATACCTGTTGTGGGGATGAGGTCTGTTGTGGATAATATCCTTATAGGAGGTAATTTTTTTTTCACTCCTTAGCCTGCTTCCTTTGTTGTATTTTCAGGTGATGTTGCGGTTCAGGAGATGTTGTATGTTTTCAGTTTGTTTTCTCTTTCACTTTATTTCTCTGCATCTCTCTCTCTCTCTCTCTCTCTCTCCAGTAAATGGATTGAGCTGCCTGGAATAGATTGCAGCATGGCTTTTGTGGGTGGTGCACATATTCATCTCTCTCTCTCTCTCTCTCTCTCTCTCTCTCTCTCTCTCTCCAGTAAATGGATTGAGCTGCCTGGAATAGATTGCAGCATGGCTTTTGTGGGTGGTGCACATATTCAGGTGATGGCCACTGCACTAATCAGTGTCCTCTACTTACTACCTGCATGCAGCCAGCTGTGTAGTACTTCCAATTACCACTGTCATGGCAACCCACTACTATAACCCCTACAGCATATGGGCATGGTCCCTTTACCTTTACTGTATGGTGGACATCCTTCCTGTGTGTGGGCAGCAGTACTACAAACAGCAGGTAGCAATACCTCTTACAAGAGGACTTGCACACTCAGGCCTGCTACATATTTGTATGAGGTTCCAGAACTACAAATAGAGAGTGCAAGTACTGTTGTTGTATGCATTGTATAGCACCAGTGTTACAGGGTTTGTGTGTACATACTAGTTTAACATGGACTGCAGTCTGTCTGCATAGCTCTCAACTGTGTGCCTATCCACTTGATGGCCAGAGGTATGTGCGTTATGTTTTGCCTGTCCACCACACATGTCTTGTGTCAGATATATTACTGGCTGTGTGCGTGTTGAGTGCTATCAATACATGGCTACATTCATTTGTGTTTCTGACTTCATATTCCTGACTAAGGGTATGCTGCAGACTATTCTGTAACACCAGCAACTTGCTTAGTCTATGAAAACACTATTTCACATATGGGCCTGTGTTCCAGCCTCTGTCCTCCACCTACATACCAGGCTTTGTCCATATTGTTAGGGGTCACAATAAATGTGTGCCCTTATGCAGTCCAAAGGCCAGTGTATGTAATAGTGGTATATGGCCTGTATGTCAGTCTATGGGAGGGGGTGGACAATAACTAACCTAGGCTGTTACAACATGTGGGGGTATCAGGGGTAAGTTACCTTAACGTATCTAGATGTACATTGCAAAAAATATAAAAACCACTAGAACCAAACAAAAAATGAACAGTGGAAAAACGCAGATACTTGGAATCCAAAAGGCAGAGCACGGATAGTTTATTTAGTAAGCGCTTTCGGTAGGGAAGTTTTCCCCACCTTCCTCAGACTACAATACATAAAACAAATGCTTCCCCTTCACTTAAATACTAAGCAATTAACTGCCAACAATTATTCAATAAAAACCATACTACATATTCAAACATTTAAACATGCAATAAAGGACTACATTTCCTTATATTATTTGTATTAAAATACAGCACTAAAGGAGCCTCAAACTTCATAACTCTAGCATACATATACAGGCCTCTTAAAATATATTATATAATATACTATATGTTATGTATTTATACTATAACTATGGTTTATATATAACTAAACCAAAACATCAAAATACACGCATCCTGCATTTTATTACAATTCCCAACCCAACTAAAAAAATTTTTTAAAAATATTTAAATATTACATCCACAATATATAAACTGACCAAACTTTAAAGACAAATATTCTCCTATGTTCTACTAAGTTAATAAGTAAGTGTTACCTCCTAAGGGCTTTAAGTTTTAATATACATTTGATGGATACAATTTCATTTAATCCTGGGGGTATGTAAGACGACGTACAAATATGCCAATAAACTTCTTGTTCTTCTAATTGTAATTGTGATGGGCCCCCTCTAATATCTGGTTGTACTTGATATAAAATTGAGGACCCAAAAGGCCTGTATATGTATGCTAGAGTTATGAAGTTTGAGGCTCATTTAGTGCTGTATTTTAATACAAATAATATAAGGAAATGTAGTCCTTTATTGCATGTTTAAATGTTTGAATATGTAGTATGGTTTTTATTGAATAATTGTTGGCAGTTAATTGCTTAGCATTTAAGTGAAGGGGAAGCATTTGTTTTATGTATTGTAGTCTGAGGAAGGTGGGGAAAACTTCCCTACCGAAAGCGCTTACTAAATAAACTATCTGTGCTCTGCCTTTTGGATTCCAAGTATCTGCGTTTTTCCATCTAGATGTACATTACCATACAATTCACCTTGGGTAAATGCAGGCCTATTGCTTTCTGCCATACAGGCTGTTCTGTTTGTCAGTGTGATTGTAATGATTTTATTTATGCCTTGTTATGTAACAGATACATCCCATTGTGTCAACTGAGGTCTTTACCCCCTAGGGATTATGTACAGAGTGCAGACAGAGGCTGCTGGACTATACACCTGCATTGCTTACTGTTGATTGGTTGTTATCTTGTGGCCCAGTCTGTCTTTACTGTTGTACTACTTGAAGGCCTTGGCATGGACAGCAACATATGTAATTCTTTCCAGACTACTGTATTCATTTATCTGTATGACAGTTCAATGAATCTGTTTATATGTATTTCAGAGTCTAAACAGCTATATGACATGGCATATACAACTGTAATAGTACACAAATAAAGCTTTCTCATGTATGCAAACCTGTGTGTGGTGTTATATCCTTTGACCTCTCTGTGGGTATATGTTGCGGGCAACAATTGTCATTTGTATGGGTGACTCATACAGTGTCCAGTTAGTAAGTTGGCAACTGTAGGCATACTGGCTGTTCCATATGGTGTGCACCCTCTACATATGTATCTTCCTATACATATCTCTATGTGTGCATGGGTCTACCTGATAACACTGACATGCCAAAACACCAACAACGAAATAACCGACACGAAAAAAACGACAAAAAAAAGTTCAAAAACACAAAACTTCACATGCCCAACAAACCAAAGAAAATGGCAAAGTCACGAAGACAGCCCACCAAATTTTTTCCCTGGGAAAAAATTCGATGTTCCATGACTTTACTATTTTGCCATTTTGACAGTATCGGATCGACTAAATAGAATTCGCTATTTAGTCCATTTGATAGCGTCATATAGACCCGTATTATGCAAATACATCTCTGTTACTGTACAGACTCTGGTCACAGCTTGACATTATAGGGGTGTAGATGGGACATATTTGGCTTATTACTCTCATAACATTTTGGGGAATTTGCTAGAGTGACAGGTTTGTTCTTATAGATGTGTGACAATCAGTTGTATTTCCTGTTTGCTGCCTAAACATCTGGGATCATCTCACTTATTTCCCAGGGTGACAGGCAGCAGATATGGGCCGATATACTGGACATTCTGGACATATCTGTACAGTTGTGGAGTATGATTCTGTATGCAGCCTAGTACCAATCCCAGGATTCGGACCATGGCTGAGTCTGCTACAAATAAAACACTGTCCATCACAGTTGTGCATGCTATATAGATATTGCTGTATATCTCTTATCTGATTTCTGTCTATAATTCTCCTGTGGTTTTACATTCTGACCTTGTATTACAACACTCTTATAAATGATTTCCTAGACAATTATATTATGTAGCACAGTGTGGGTGACAGTGATGAGTAATACCTTATTATTCATAGCAACTGAAACAATAACAATGCCATACAATGCCAAAGTAAATACTACCAGTACAGGGTATCAATCTTTTATTTCTAGGCACAGTGTTCATATCTGACGGACCTGTGGGAGCAATGTTTGTTAGCACTACCTGAATGTTGCCACACAAATTACCAGATTCCACATTAGTATTATGCACATACATCTCACTCTGTTACTGTACACACTTTGGTCACAGCTTGACATCATGGGGGTGTAGATGGGACATACTTGGCTTATTCCTCTCATAACATTTTGGACAGTTGCTAGAGTGACAGGTTTGTTCTTATAGATGTGTGACAATCAGTTGTATTTCTTGTTTGCTGCCTAAATGTCTGGGATCATCCCACTGATGTCCCAGGGGGACAGGGGGACAGGGTGACAGGCAGCAGATATGGGCTGATTTACTGGGCATTTTGGACATATCTGTACAGTTGTGGGGTATGATTCTGTATGCAGCCTACTACCACTCCCACAATTCGAACCATGGCTGGGTGTGCTAAAAATACAACAGTTCACATCTCAGTTGCGTGTGCTATTTGGATTTTGTTGTCTGTCTTTTCACTGTTTTCTGTCTATGTCTCTCTCAGTTGTACTATATGACCTCTTGGAAATACACCAGTCATATACAAACATTCCTACACATTTTATTTATGTTGCACAGTGTGGGTAACAGCGCTTAATACAACAGTACTAGTAAGTGATTTCAAATCTACATTACCATATGATACCAGAGTAAACACATGCAGTCCAACAGTTAGACCTTTATTGTCAGACTATTATGCTTTTATTTACATACAACCTATATGAGACTCTTCCTGACATATTCTCTGGTGTATGCATTACATGCCTTAAACAATACAGGTTTTATACAGGCAACTGACTTACTACTACTTTTAGATTTATTTCCTATGACAGTACTTGCAAGAGTATTACTAACCTGCCTCACATTGCAGCCGCTCCAAGAAACATCCGTTGGCCTCCTGGTTGGCAGCTCGCTCACTTGCCACTGTGAAGGACATAAGAGGAATATTTAGCCATACCTATCCATAATATACATGAGCTGGCAATTATTAAACAGGTAGTAGAGTGATACTTACACACGGCAGGGACCTCCTCTGTCCTCCTTGCCTCTTGGATCCACTGATCCAAGCGATCCTCCTTTCACCGCTTCAGGTCAGCATAGTGATGTCTGACCTTCTCATCAGTTCGGGGTATACCAGTGGCACTGGTGAGGTCATGGGTGAGATGGTCCCAGGCTTCCGCTTTGTATTGGTAACCTTGTTACTGGCCCTGCAGCAGTCTCTGCTCATGGTCTTTCTCAAGGAGTCCTGCCATGACTCTGGACTCCTGGATGCCCCAGCACTGCACCCGAAAGTGCACACCCTCTCCCATTCCAGACATAGTGCCAACACAGGGAAGCAACAATCAGTTATGAGATGTATTCCCACCTGTTGGGTTTAAATAATGCTGATTTCTTGCACTTTGATGTGATTCAACGGTTTTGAAAAGGCTAAGCTATGGGCAAACCTGCTTACCTAAAGTTGGCATTGTTTAAAGGGGTATACCAATGGGCAAATTAATTTAGCTGGCCTACACATTGCTTAGACCTACTAAGCTGGACTGTGCAATGCTTAGCGTTGCTTAATATTTAATTTGCATTATATTTGCTTTTTGGCATTGATTTATTCATTGCATGTTATATATGTGTTTGGTATCCATGATTCATGTGTACGTACACTGTATAGGGTCCTTGTATTTATTAGGGGACTTCAACACTTTATTACCATGACAACTCACACCTGAGCTTACTGCAGTACTCCAGTTCACATATTTATGTTATGTAGTAGATTATACAACATAAGACTGTATATAGATTTCTTTCACATGTTCAGTTTGATTTTCATATAGTGAGGATTTGTTTGGTGATACCTC
This sequence comes from Protopterus annectens, assembly GCF_019279795.1. Taxonomy (NCBI): domain Eukaryota; kingdom Metazoa; phylum Chordata; order Ceratodontiformes; family Protopteridae; genus Protopterus; species Protopterus annectens. The sequence goes on from NC_056739.1 coordinate 1,106,746,288, forward strand.
GATATTATGTACTGCTGTGATGGCTTAGTGGTTAACTACTGTGAGTATAGTGTACAGGGTCCTGTGTTGAAGACCTGCAAAGGCTGTTTATTTTGTTTCTGGTCAGAACAGTGCCTGTTGCATACAGAGTGATTAAGGCACTTTTAAGCAATTGTTAGTGGGTTTGCATGGGTTTGTGCGAAGGTAAGCAATGATAACCTCTGATTAAATGTGCTTACAGAGTGTTAGCTTCAATATTGCTTAACCTGTGTGTGCATTGCTTACCCCTGCACAAACGGGTTTAAACCTGCTTACTACTGCTTAAATATGCTTACTGCCTCTTACTACTGCTTAAATATGCTTACTAGTTCTTATACCCGCTTAACACCACACTAATTTAGACATTAATGTCTAATGGTTCTTGGGAAGGTGGTGGATTTGGAAACTGTATGGAGTTATCATTCATTACACATTTTACCTTCCATTTGTATCCCTGATTCCTGTGTACATATACTGTATGGGGCAGTTGTGATTATCTGTGGACTTTGCAACATTATACAATTACACCTCACATCTGGATTTAATACAGTACTCCACTTCACAAATATATGTTATTTAGTAGGTTATGCAATTAAAAATATTGGTCATAAAGTGATCTGACATGGAAAATGGAATTTACTGGAGTGAGACTCGAACCGGGAATGACTGCTCGTAAGGCGGATGCTTTGCCCACTACACTATTGCTGTACTGCTGCGTTTGCATATATCTTGATATTTATCCTCTTGTGCCATTTAAGCTGCATTAACTGTAGCTAAGTGATGGGGAAACCCATGCACCTATGGTTAATTTTAATCTGTTTCATAAAAAAAAAATCTTTATATTTGTTGTTTTAGCTATTGCTCTTGTACACGTGGGGGGATGTTGCTGGGGGTATGTGAACACCTATGCGTGGTCTCGCTCATTCTTTTATTACTACTCTGCTGTTCTTCATTGCAGGGGCGTGTATATTCTGAGAGCTCTGCTCTCAGACACACCCCCTGCACTCTTACATGCTCCGTGTAAGATTAGGAGCTCAGGCAGCGCGTCTTCATTAATATGCATGGCGCTCTGCCGTCTTGCTCCTAAACGGACGCTTCCGTGCAGGACTAAGCTAGTCCTGCACAGAAGGATATTGAATCCGGGGGCTTGTTTGCTGTGCTGAACTGATTTAATATCTAGTAGCCCTTTTTTGACTCAAGATATCAGTATTTTGTAATCCTTTGATTCTTTCCCTTTACACTAACTGTAGCACTCCACAATATTAGAGCCTTTTTTTCACATACACAGTCTAAGTAAAGTACCTGACTGGTTTTCATCACCACTCACAACATTTACAATGCAGGTGCTGCATTAGCATACACTTTTATGTGATTCTCCTCCACTGCCAGCATCCTTTGCACCATTTAAAAATTTCCCTTTACTTCTTTGGCACCATTCTGCCCTCCTTTCTGTTGTACTTCTTGGAGCCCGTCCTTGGATTCCATATGCCTCCAATGTAAGGTTTTTGTTTGATTCAGTGTTTTTCAGTTGGTGTTCTAAATTAAATTCTGTATTGCATTTACTAGTGCCTTTTATATGGCTACACCATATTTGAAAAGTACACTGTTTAAAAATCAATGGTATTGTATGAGTACTAATTCATTCATTTGAAATTATTGTTCTGCATTCATTGCTTACCTGTTTTTCACCATGTTTTAGATATCTGCGGTAATTTCATGGCATTTGCATCCCATACTCAAACTGTTTACCTACTGTAATCTTTATAGTTTATACCATGTGCCATATCATATTACATGCCAAGTGAGGTATCAATTGTATTACTGTTTAGGTTTTTGCTTCTTCCCAAATTACTTTATCCTTATTACTTCCTGCTTTCCTTAGCTCATCTTAGATTCCCATACAAAAATACATGTAGGCTGTCTTATTTTGTAATGGCTGGTATCTACTGTAACCACAGACTTTGATAACGGCTCATGTTAATTTGAATACCTAATCCCGTTGGCCTTAGTGTATTTTTTATTTTTTTATATATTTTGTAAATGTTTGAACACAGCTCAGTGCTTAATAACCAGCCAGTGTTTTATGGCACTATTTGAGTCTGGAGGCAGCTAGCAGTATTCATTTTATTTATTTAACTTACATTTGACCAGGCGAGTCTGACTGAGCTATTGCCCTTTTTCAGCGGAGGCCCGAGGAGAAAAGCTCCAAAGTTATACAATGCAATAAAAAATAGAATACAGATACTTTTCCATAAAAACTCCAATCGAGAAATTTTGGTAGTTAAAATACAAAAAATACATAAACTACTTACATGTATATTAAAAATAGAACTATACACAAAAAGAGAAGGTTATAAAGTAGAATATGTTGTATGTTTTTGGTTTACAAAGAGAGAGTTTGCTAAATATAGGGTTTTGTATGTCGAGTAGCAGAGACTTAAGAGGTAATATAAGAGTTATAGGGAGAAGAGTATAGAAGAAGCTTTAGAGGTTGCATAGGAAGCATAGGATGAAGCAAATAATGCTAAGTTATTAATGCTAAGTTTTAGTAAACTAGTTTGACAGTACTATAAAGGTAATAATCACAGAGGGTGAATACAATGGCATGACCAGTGTTTTTTAAAGTGGTCTTTGGTTGCTAGCTTTAATTGTTTGAGTTGAGTCAGGGTCCTTATTTATAGTCGTAGTTTATTCCATGCAGTAGAGGGATAGTAGCTATATATTATACCCTGTGTTAGATTTGGGTTTATGGATTTTTAGTAGGTCTTGGGTTGAGCTTCAGAGAAGTCTGATAGGGGAGTAGTGAGAGATGAGAGAAGATAGACTTGGGCAGAAATTAGGCTGATATAGGATGGAGTGTATGATTTGGAGTTGAGATTGTAAGAACAGGTATCTGTTTTCCTTGGCTGCAGTGTATTTACTCTGTATGAGCATAACTTTTTTCTATTACTTAACGACCGCCCTGTTTTGTAACAACTGACCTGGTTGCAGCATGTATCGTTATGTATGCTGAGTAGATGCATTCCCTTATTATTTGGAGTTCCCTCTTACCATTACGTATTTATTGCACTGAATATAATGGTTGAACATGTTTGCCTTTAGTTTTTTATTTTAAAATAATTATAAGACTAAAACTGATATACTAAGAGAACAGTCCTCAGTTTATTCAACTTAATTGTCTGTGGCCCAGTCCAGTTTTTCATGCCTAAATATTGGGTCTCACTCTTATCTCCTTACTTTTTATACAGGCCATAAAAACCCTGTACTCTGCTTGCTCACCTGCTCTGTCCTTCATTGGAATCAGCGGTGTATATTCATGCCTACAAGCAAGTCCTTTTAATAAGTTCTGTGGGCAAACTTTTCTACCTAAGAATTGTAGGTGCCCTATTTTAAAACATTACTTGTGATTGTTTCAATATACTATGGAATATCAAATTACCATGATGAGTGTAACAAGCAGTTAGAAGAGCTAGCATTTAGAGCAGCTGTTTGGGACAGCATAGAGGTGTATCCATAGATGTGGCTTTCCCTTTTTTGTCCTTTTAGCCCATATAACCCTGTTGTTCTTATCGAAATATCCACACTAACTTATCACTCAGACTCCCTTATAAGCTTAGTTCTTTTTTCTCATCCATTCTTCCAGCTTACATTTCCCTGGTTTATCATATTACCATGGTTGTTAACACTTTCTTTGCTGTGCTGAATCAATTTAATATTTATAATCCTTTTTTGACGTAAGATATCACTATTTTCTAATCTTTTGATTCTTTCACTTTGCACTAATGGTAGCATTCCTCAATATTATAGTCTTTTTTCCATACAAACAGTCTAAGTAAAGTATGTGACTAATAGGTTTTCTTCACCACTTGCAGCATTCATAATCCAGGTGCAACCCGCTCTATTCACTCTCACTATGCCCAGCCTCAATCCACTCCCCAACCCTACCCCCAATTCCCACACACCCCATTCCTAAACCTATATCTTATAACCCCACCCACAATTTCCAATAGACAAATCACTCTCTCATAAATTACCTCTCACACAACCTCTCCTACTCTTCTTCCTCTTTACTACTACTGCCCTCTCTAAATACCTCCCTCTGACTACTAATCTCTAAACACAACCCACACCCATTTATCATTATACCCCCCCAAATTATTATTCCTATATTTCTTTGTACCCATAACTTTACTTCCCTATATTTATTCTACATCATTTCACATTAGTGTCACTCTCCATCATCTTTATCATAATGTCTCGAACAATCACACATGTACTGCTTCAGTCTCATCTTAGTTTGCTTCTGTTTTTACTATTTAAGCTTACAATACACAACTCTGCTCCAATTAAACCATCAATAACTTCCTTCTTCACATGCCACTCTGACATTTACCTACATATATCTCCTAGCTTCTTTCAAATAAATCCACTGCTTTTCCCCAAACTGAATTTTTTTCCTATAAAACATTGTATACTCTCCTGCAGCATTCACCTCAGCAGATCAAAACAAAAAAAAAACAACCACCCCTTTACACCCCCAGATATTCAAGCATACCCCTTAGTGGTGATATTCACCCTAATACAGGACCTACTTCCACTAACACTTAGATCTAACCAAAACATTGTATCATTCAAAACTTCTTTACAAAATTACTTCTCTTCTATTTGGATATGTACTTGTTCCAAGTCTCCATCTTTTAAATCCTGACTATCTCTACTCCTGAAATTCATTCTTATATTCATACATCTACTTGTCCTAATATTTCCACTCAACCTCTTTAAATAGTCTCTACCTATAAAATTGCCTGGAATAGGATGACTACTTGTATGGCAGAAGCTTCATATAATGTTGCCTGTTCACAAATATGGGATCTCACTTTGTAATTTAAGTTTGAATTAATTGTAACTAATTGACATTTGTAGTTTCACCTCTGTTTCTGCCAATTGTTCAATTGCTTGTCGATGAATTTGTTTTTGTGGAACTTTACTAATTGTTCAATAATGTTTTATGTACATCTCTTTTGTGGAGCTTTCCTCCACTGAAAACAGGACTTTAATGGCCCAGTGGACTATTCTGGTAAACAAATGCCAATAAACTAACTAACTAACTAACTAACTAACTAACTAACTAACTAACTAACTAACTAAGTGATGGTATAGGGGCTAATGCTGAATTGTGGCAGTATCTGAAATTCACATTTTTCACCTTAGTAAGATTATCTCATCCAGGGACAAGATGGTCATAACATCCCTGTATTTTTCCTTTACAAGACCCATTATTGAGTACAATGTCTCTTTCAGCATGTACCTCACAAAGCACATGCAGCAGCTGGAGAGACCACAGTTGTTCCTCCCAGGAGAATCCAGGCCCTCAAACATCTACCCTACACAGATAGGCTAAAGGCCCTGTCCCTCTACTCAGTCTCCTACAGACTCCTCGGAGGTGACCTTTGTCTGACATACAAAGCAATTTCAGGCCCTGACTTGATCAGACAGGTCTACTTCAGTTTGTCAAATGCTTAATTGAGCAAATCACTATTCATCGAACCCTATTCAGTGAAAGCTTAACTAAGCGAATGACAGTTTCAGCGAAAACTTTCCCGGGGAAAGAATGTGGCTGTTCATTATAGGGCATTTGCCCTTTTCTCCACTGTAGTGAGATCTCAGAGTTGGTATATTTAGTTGGAGGGGCAAAGTCCCCCACATTGGGGGGTTTGTGGGATGTAGACCTCCATTTTGCAGTTTTACATTTTTCTCTCTTTGTTACAGTCTGGAGCCGGCCCAGTGGCTATTTTGCCTGGGAAAGATTTTGCTGAAATTG